>NC_137825.1:8335321-8525321 GCF_963921795.1 Nannobrachium achirus | reverse complement strand
TCATATAATTGGTCCTCAATAATGTTCATGATAAAATAGCACAATTCTTTCCTACTCAGTCAGTGTCTCATAGGAGAGCTGTGGCCAGTTCAGTGACCCACCCACCAGTGACATCATCGATGGGGAATCCAAGCTAATAGAAACTGCAGGTTTTTTATTCCTGAAAAGTTACTATGCTATAATGTAAGCCATCATTCTCGCAATAACAATCTTAAAAAATCACACCCAATGTGAAGTGAGCGGTGGTCGTGCTTGCATAACATCTTCAGACTAGGATTTAAGTCAAGGATGTACAGGCTATGCTACACACACACATTTTGCTATGGCAAAACACTGAGGAAAAAGGCTACAGACATATGACATATGACATCACTAGACAAACATGATGCTACGCACACACATTTTACTATGGCAAAACGCAGAGGAAAAAGGCTACGGACACACGCACAGCCACTTATAGGAGCGGTTTGCACCGCTCACAAAAAAACATCTGCCTAACGATGACGTCACTGGCAGACGGGTTTCTGAACTGCCCACAGCTCTCCTCTGAGACACAGACCGAGTAGACAAAAATGTGCTATTTTATCATGAACATTAATGAGGACCAATTATATGAAGATAGGTTGAAAAGTGGTGAAGTCCTCCTTTAACCTGTCTGGTGCCAACCCAGAGTTTCCCGAGTTTGGGCCGGTTTTTCAAAGTTTTTCTTTTTTTCAAAAATGTTTTTTGGGCGTCAAAAAATGTATTAGGCATGAACGCGATCGTTTAACCCCCATTCCAACCCCATCTTTCAAACATGGCAGCCATGTTTGTTTACATCTGAAGAAAACATAATGGCTGCTAGCTCATGAATGCCTGAACGGATTTCCAAGCGGATTTTTTTGTTTGTTTGAAAGCTGTGAACAGCGTGCACACACGTATGATGAGGCATGGGCGTGCACGATCCGTGCACTATGAATTACATGGAAGTCTATGGAAACCATGGCAACTTGGACCTTCAAAGAGGTTTAATTGATAGCAACATAAGTGTTAAGCAAACATAGTTAGTATGAAGCATGGTATGAACCATCGTCCTTGATAAGAGGGGGTCATGCGGTCTGTACTGGTCTGTCACACTGCTAGACCCATGCAGGGACACCAAAAAATCCACTTTAATTTTATTCAAGAGCAGCCTACTGTAGATTGCATTATAATTCCATCTCCATAATTATCTGTCCGTCTTGTCAATCAGTACTTGGTAAAAATAGAAGCTCCAGTCACCTCCTCTCCGGAGGGCCCCGAACCCCAGCCTGTCAGCACGGCCAGGGTGACAGCCAGCCTGCCTTTATCCTATCTGGACCGGGAACGCACTTTAACCATTATTTTATGTTTTAGCTATTGAAAAATAGCAGATATACAAGCTCACAGCGCGGCACCGAGTGCCGCGCTGCGAGCTTGTAGATCTGCTATTTTTGAAAAAAAATATTGAATGTATATATTTCTGAAGCAAACATTTGTATCCCAAATCTTTCTTTCTCTTGGTCCGTGCAACAAAATATTTTTGAGATTGGGGGGGTCCGTGGCCAAATACATATAATTCTAGGGGGTCCTTGACATGAAAAGGTTGAGCATCACCGATATAGAAACATTTGTAGGTATGTTTCAAGTCTTAATGGGTTATGAGTGACGTTATCACCTGTCAGGGAGTTCACTAGGGTAACGCAACAACTTCCTTTGTCACTTATTGGGCAGCCATTAAAAACCTCTCCTAACAAGTACATGTACAGTAAAACACCTCCATGAACTGTGTGATGATGAGAACGATGCAAACCAGGAACGGTGCAAAATACCACCATTTAATTATAAACGGACGCCGGCCTACGCGACGATGATGCAAGAGGAAACGATGCAAGTTTAACTTGTCCAGAGACGATGGTTACCAGGTAACATGTGCCGTGGTAGCGGGCTGGTGAGCAAAAGCACATGAAGCAACTCAGCCGCCAGCATCATGGAGTGTCTATTCTCCAAAGGCTCCTATTCTTTGCTGAAACCAAGAAATGGCTTCTTCTCGGAATCTACTCCCAAAACGCCAAGAAGGCCGAGACCCTATCAATCAAGCCAACGGGTCGGGCGTTAGCCAATCACACACACACACACACACACACACACACACACACACAAAACACCAATTTGGAGCATCCTCTGCAGACAATCGTAAACAGATACAGGTGATTATTCTGTTCAGAGGTAAACCCTTGTTCCGGACAAATGAACACTTGGAACAGCAGAGTAGGCCCGAGTAATCTGGGGCGCACACGCGTGTGGGGTGATGTGTTCAGGTGTGTCATTGTGTGTTAACTGTGTGTTAATTGTGTGTGTTGGTGGACACTCACAGCTGGCACTGGTCTCCTTTGATGCCCTTGGTGGTGCAGAAACACTTGCCCGTCAACACCTGGCACACGTTGGCATGGCCGTTACACTTACAGGCTGGAGGAGGGGAGAGAGAGAATTATGTTACACAGCCATTATAGCGGTTAAGTGGTGTGGTGCATTAAAACATTTACACAGATTCTGGCATACAAAATTGCTGCTTTGGCAATACTTCAAACTTAATTTCAACAGATGGCAATGAAGTGATATTTTCAATTAGTAATGCACACAGATGAATAGCGTGCGTGCGTGCGTGCGTGTATCTATAGTTCATATGTACACTAATTTGCTGTGTTTTCCATTAGCCAGTTCCCTGTTCTTTTTTTGTTGATTTTCTTGTGTTGTTTTTTTTAACCTCATTCTTCATATTTCTCCCGCTCTGCGGACTCATACTTGACGTCAAACAAGCGTATTGATCAATAAATAATAATACAAGTAATACACACAGCTCATAAAAGCCCAGAGTGTCTCATTCCCCACCCATCTTCAGCTTTTCAGAAACAGCGCAGCTGCTAATGGCATCTGTGTTAATTAGAGCCATAACCATACATGGGTTTGACCGATATATCGGCCATCGTTTGAGCGTTTTAACGGCAACTGGGCGGCGTGTCCCCATGTTTCATGGCGTTCAAACTGGCATTTTGGGATAATGTCATTACACGTGGCATTTTCTACAGAACTCTACAATAGTGGTTCCCAAACTCTTCAGGTCGAGACTCCAAATAAAAAGCAAGATTAGATGTTTGCCCGGTTTCCAAAGTAGTGAAAATAGCAGATCTACAAGAGCACAACACGTTGCAAGCTTGTAGGCTATCTTTATTTCATGGAAGTTGGAGTTGTTTGTTTTAAAATATAAACTTGGAAAAAAAAAAAAAACATTGTCTGAAATGTACACTTTTTTTCTATTTTTAACGCAGGAAAAGAAAATGGAATTTTTACTCAAGTCGTGACCCATAAAAATTGGTGTGACTCACTGTTTGAAAACAGATTGAGAAACACTGCTCTAGAGCCCCTTTTCCACTGACATGGCCAAACACCACACCACTCCACACCACCCACTTGTGCCAGGTTTTTCACAACAAGGACCTGGGTAGAGTGGTGTGAAAGCGGTACTAAACGTGGTTCTAAAAAGTATCCAATCGAGTAGGTCTGAGCTAGGCCAAACAGGGCCAAACACTTCATAATGACTGACCACTCACTGACTTTTCATTTAGACCACCAGATATAGTTCTAATACATGATAATAGATTCTATTGTGTTATAACCACTATAATAATCTATAGTGTATTATACTTATCATAGTAATACATTAATACTATCATAATAATAATCATAGTAATATCATAGTAATACATTAATACTTTATAGTGTAATATAATCACAGTTATAGTTATTATAATAATAATTGAGTGTATACTTTGGGTAGTTGCAATACAAATTTATATTGTACTATAATCACAGTTAAAAGGGTAAATGTGTTTCTTACCGATAGGGGTACTTTTCTGTAATGGAAACTGTAGATATGTTTAGGTGGCGCGGTGTAGTGTTGTGTAATGTGGTGCTAAAGCTTCAGTCGAAAGGGGGCTAAACCAGTCATTGTGGAAAAAGATTAGAACTTTCCATGAATTCCTCCTGGTAAAACAGGGTGGTTTTAGTAATGAATGAGACTGCCTCACTTAAAGGATTCCTGTAAATCCCAGGCTGCTTTTACACGTCACGCTCTCCCCCGAGACCTCTCTATAGGTTCACTTTACATGTAATGTATATTTATACACGTAATGTATAGACAGTCCTGTACATTACCCACTCCTATCACTAACCACAGGTAGGGGCGTGCACGTGTGTGTGTGTGTGTGTGTGTGTGTGTGTGTGTGTGTGTGCGTGTGCGTGTGCGCGTGTGTGTGTGTGTGTGTGTGTGTGTGTGTGTGCGTGTGCGTGTGTGTGTGTGTGTGTGTGTGTGTGTGTGCGTGCATATAATGCACATAGGAGAGAGGCGCTATATAACTGCACCATTTATAATAAAGCCAGGTATAGCCCTGAAAAGGGGCGTCTAGAATTACAGTCAAGTCTTGGTCCACACACGAGAGTAATGCCAGATTTATAGTTACCATAGTAGAGTGTCATGCACCAAAAATAAAGAAGCTGTGAGCTTGTAGCTCAGCTATTTTCCGTGGATGACATGACACCCGCACACAACAAAGTATAACTCAATTCAATTCAAAGGGCTTTAATTAATGGCATGAAGAGAAAACATATGTTTACATTGCCAAAGCTGAAGTGTACACAATGCAATACGATCAATCAATACAATGTAACCAAAATAAAAGATTTTAAGATGTTATATATGGAGGTTACTCAGTCCAGTGCAGGGACATACAATACACACAATGATTAGTAGTCTTTAAGGCAAGGGTCTTCAACAGGGGGTCCAGGACCCCTATGGGGTCCTCAGAGTTACTACAGGGGGTCCTCCAAATCTGTGCGTGATAGAAACCTTTTTCTCCTTTTTTTATATTAACCTCTTGAACCCTTTTGTCCATATTCAGAGAACTGTAGCCAAAAATAGCTGATCTACAAGCTCACAATGCCTCACGCTGCAAGGTGTTGTGAGCTTGTAGATCAGCTATTTTCGGCTGATCTGAGGTTTGGTGTTGAGGGGAAAAAGAGCATACTAAGTACAGAGTCTACAGACTAAGTATTGATGGTTCAAGTGGTTAAATATCTGAAAACTCAAATTGACAGGAATCCAAAATACACTGATGATTGTGCTGTCAAACGATGAAACAATATGGAATCTATGGTGTGGGGGGGGGGGGGGTCCCGGCCTGCTTCATCTCTCTCTCAACTAAGGGGCCCTTGGCCTGAACACGTTGAAGACCCCTGCTTTAAGGTGGTTGTGTTCCATTTGATAGCCTTCTTAGTTTAGCTATAACTCAGGCTAACTACGGTCAAGGCTACTTATAACATTTTCGTTCTAACATAATATTGACGTCCTCACAACAACAGTGATACCAACAATGTTGTGTCCATATGCGCGGGCCTGTGTGTGTGCGTATGTATGCGCGTGCTTGCGTCCATTCAGTGGATGGCAGACAAAAGCTGCTCATTTCTCAGGAATGCTATTGATGTCATGATGGAACCTCATGGGAGGGTCCCGAGGTACAGTGAGCTAAACCCCCTCCCCTCCCCCCGAGAGACACTGAATGGATAACACAACAGCTAGCGCTACCATTTCCTAATTCCCTGTCAGCCTGTCCCACTCCCCCCTCTGGGGTGTGTGTGTGTACGTGGGGGGGAGATGGGGGGAGATGGGGGTCCCTCAGGGGGTTGCTTGGGGGTGGGGGAGGTTCTTCTATGTGTCTGTCTGGCGGGGGGTTTGGGGGAGGGGTCAGGGTCGCAGCGTGTGAATAAGGTTAAAGCAAAGTCATGTGGAGAGTTCAAGAACGCTACCCGATACAACGGAGGTGGGCTGACCCCTGGTGGTGGTGTTTGGTACTACCGGCTCCTACACAGTTGAGAAGCTGCAATAAGTGTTACACAATGGATTTGGTTCCATTTTGTTACACTCTCAGAGTTATAGACCAATAAAGGTCTATTTTGTTCTATGTGTACACTCTCAGAGTTACAAATATATAATTTGTGGGTATCTGTACAAACCTATAGGGTTGTATGAAGTGGTAATGTCTAAGACTAGTGTCTTTCTCATCTCAAAACTACATTGCATTGGGTAGAAAACAGCTGTAATCAACAGCTATTTTGAATGTGATTACAACCTTGTTATATTTTCACAATTAAAGTTTTAATTAATGGGCATGTGTAGGTTTTCAAATTGAGTATATTTAGTTTATTCATATGTTTAATCCCAGCTGCAGTCAGCTTTTGTGAACAAAACATGCCTGGGCTAATTTAGCTAGCAACAGTGTCTTCTTTTAAAAGCAAACTAAAAACCTACTCATTCCGACAAGCTTTCGGCTACGTTTGGAGTGTGTAATCTCTAAAACTGGACTTTCATTTTATTAATTCATGCTAATTCATGTTAATCATAATGCAACCGTGTTTATTGTGTCTCATTGCTGACCTCAACTTGAGTCTGTGCTTGTCGTATGAGACGTGCAACTGTACATCAATTAATGTGACTTGACTTGACACAATGTCACATCCTGAAAAGGTACAGAGATTACCTTTTTTCACAACACAACAACATAGACTCATTGGCTTTTAATTGACGCACAATGCTGCCCTCTGTTGGCTGTGGGGATACATTACTGCCTCAGGGTATCAAACATTTTCATTACTAATGTTTATTGGATATTGGATTTAGTAAGTGGTTCTTTAACTTTTGTTTAAATTTCAAGGACACCCTAGTTTGGTATGAATTATGCAAAAGACCCCTTTAACTCTGAGAGTGTGAACCAAATGGACCTCTAAGTGTCCATTTGGTTCCACTTGTACAATCTCAGTTTTACAGACCTGTAAGGTTAAATTTGGACCCAACTATCACTCATTTAGCTGGGAATAGGGCTGTCACGGTATGACATTTTATATGACGATTAATTGTCACTCAAATAATTGCGATTAACGATTTAATTGTGTTTTTGTCGTTGATAATTACATTTCTGTTTGGCTTTAGGCTTTGAAGTTGCACATGGTAGATATGACACATAACCTAAATATACAAAGAAATTACTGACATATTTGACAACTTTCTACTTAAAAAATAACATTGATAGTGGAAATAGCCGATCTACAAGCTCACAACGCGTCGCGATGCGACGCGTTGTGAGCTGCGATTAGACGATTATGTAATAATTGTGACAGCCCTAGCTGGGAAACCCCTGACTGAAAGCCACTTTGAGAACCAGCCATCATGTGGCTCAGGATAGTGGTGGATAGATAGATATAGTGGCTGCTTGGAAACCAGAAGGATGCCAGTTCCATCCCCGGCTCTGCCAGAAATTAGTGTCAAGGTGTCCTTGAGCAAGACACTGAACTCCTAGTTGTTCCCAATGAGCATATATATATATATATATATATATATATATATATATATATAGATATATTTGTTTCTCTCTTTTAATGCTCTATACCAGGGGTTCTCAACCTTTTTAGGCCATGACCCCCAAAATAAACATATTGAACTGGGGCCCCCACCCTGACAAGCACTTGGAATTGTAGGTCTTACATTTAATGTAGATCTGCTATTTTCACAATGTGCGCCTCTTGCTTACTTATTAATATTTGACAGTTCGGCCAGTCCTGTCGAATATTCGACTTTTTGAATACTTTGAGGTCGAATAATTCGAAAACTAAAAATCACTATTCGTGAATGTCCTAGTACAGGGGTCTTCAACGTTTTCGGGCCAAGGACCCCTTAGTTGAGAGAGAGAGATGAAGCGGGGACCAGGCCTCCACAACCATTTCATAGATTCCATATAGTTTCATTGTTTGATAGCACAATCATCAGTGTATTTTGGATTCATGTCAATTTGTTTGTTTTCGGATATTTAACCACTTGAACCGTCAATACTTAATAAACTTGACCTTTCACTCTGTACTTAGTCTGCTCTTTATGCCCTCTACACCAAAGCTCTTTGCCAAAAATACCCGATCTACAAGCTCACAACGCCTCACAGCGCGAGCCGTTGTGAGCTTGTAGATCGGCTATTTTTTTGCAAAAATGCCTCAGAATATTGACACTAGGGTTCAAGTGGAGAAAAAAAAAAAAACGTTATATCACTCAAAGTTTTGGAGGACCCCCTGTAGTAACTCTGAGGAACCCCTGGGGGTTCCGGACCCCCTGTTGAAGACCCCTTCCCTAGTATGAGTGTGTGTGTGAATGGGTGAACGTAATGCACAATCTACTGTATGTAATATAAAGTGCCCTGAGTAAAAGGCACTATACTGTATAAATGCACTTGTTTATGTAAATGCAGGTCTCACAGCCTTGCAGGTGTAGCACCTGCTGCTACCTCCGCATGTGTGCATGTGTCATTCCAATTATGACACACAGCAGAGCTAATAAACAACGCTGTGGCTGCACGGCCGTGCTTTTAACAGCAATTTCACAGCTGCAGAAAAGCGTGAGAGAATGTTGAAGGGGAAAGGATTGGTTGAATGGCAATTATATAAAAACATAGCACGGCCTGCTAGCTACGGCTGTCACCGACATGACATGTCACTGCCTGACATATTTCATGATTTTATACTTTCATTTTGTTTTATAGCCGATCTGTAGATCTGCTATTTCCACTATATTTGGAAAATGTTTCAAAATGTATGAACATTTTTCGATGAAATGATTACAACGATTACGTGAGTATCTCAAATAATAGCAATATAACTGTATAGTTGTGACAGCCCCTACACGTCGCTAAATTTACAATTTTTTGAACCATTTACAGTTTTCTTTTTCATGAATTAATGCCCTATTTCATACATAAAAGCAGCGGGGGAAAACTCATTGAGATGCAACTGAGTAAAACTACACACTACATTAATTATCATTTATGTGGTGGTTTTACTTGCAGAATATATTTGGTTGCTTGATTTAATAGCTTGCATGGTTAGTCTAGCTCTACATTATCACCTCTACCACACCTGTTTGGAGTGAGAGATGCTTTACTGAACCCCACACATTTATGAGCGTCTTTTACTAATTGGTGGCGTTTTATCTGTGGGTTAACGTTTATTATTCTCTTTTAAACATTAAGTACTGTCATATTTCACTTTCAGGAAGCGTCATGCCGACTGTGTGAAAATGTTGCAGGAGTGTGTGCGACTGTGTTTGTTTGTGTGTGTGTGTGTGTGTGTGTGTGTGTGTGTGCGTGCATGTGATCCATAGATATTGGGGGACCTTTTGGATTTGCCCTGTTCAGTTTCCTGCTGAAACCGCGGTCGAGGAAAGACCCAGGTTTCATGTCAAACGATTTAAGCATAAAACGGGGGAGCAGTGGCCGCCTGGGAAACTGAAGGTTCCTGGTTTGATCTCCAGCTCTCGCAGAGAGAGTGTCGAAGTGTCCTCGAGCAAGACACTGAAACCTCAAACTGTCCCCGACGAGCAGGTTGGTGCCTTGCATGGTTTCCTCTGCTATCGGTGTGTGAATGAGTGCGTGAATGTAATACACTTTGGATAAAGTAAATGCAACATGTATAATAGGGGTGGGCGATATGGAAAAATACAATATCACAATATTTTTCCAGGCTGTATCACGAATCTTCACGATACACAATCTTATCACGATTCTTTTTCATGTTGGTTTTATGGTTATTTTTCAAGTTACTTAACAGTAAAATCACTACAAGGTAACAAAAAGAAAAGAAAAAGGAGTAACAGACCATTTAGACCAGTGGTCCTCAAAGTGGGGTCCAGGGACTCTCTGGGTTCCTTTTGGGAGGTCTAAATTGACCCTTTCAAGTATGTAACTCTGACAGCATACAAATGAAACCAAATGGACCCTTACGGGTCCATTTGGTTTCATTTGTATACTGTCAGAGTTAAGTGGAGACCTTGACATTTTAAAGTTTGAGAACCTACGATTTTGACCAAAATGCAGGTTTAAATTGAATTCTGCAATGAATCTCTGTATTAACAATTCAACAGGATTTTTTACGAGGCTATCTCATTGTATCACGATACATACAATATGTCTGTAAAGGCATATCGTGGAGACATTGTATCGTCTCCACGATAATTATCACCATATCGCCCACCCCTAATGTATAATAAAGCTTGGTAATATGGATATGGCCAGGGGACATGTGGGATTCTCTGCTGAACTGGTTACTTCTGCAACGTGACTCTGGATGATGTGGATTGGGGAGGGAGAGAAGAGATGGATGTCGGAACCTTCCCACCCAGCCCCAACTGTCAAGAAAACGCTAGCAATCCCAACCAAGATCACCCGCTTCAAAGACAGTTTCTTCTCTACAGCCATACCAACTCTGAACTCCCTCACTCTCTCTTCCCCTCACCTTAACCCATTTAGTGCTCCAGACATGAAAGGGTTAAAAGTCCAAGCTGCCGGCCGCCGGCTCCGTCCGCGGCCTGTCTATTATTTTGAAGGCCGGAAGTAGATCGAGCTCACAATTCCAACTTGACGATCTTTACGATTCACCCGGAAGTAGTTCTGGTCCAGATGTAAACAGGAGTGGAAGATGGATCCCTTTATACTTTTGCTATTTTAGCGAGAATCCAATGCCATACTTGGCATCAAAAGTGTTTTTTGGAGAAAATGGACTATAAAGATGAGAAAGACCGTTGGCTTCCATGTTATGGGCACACTATTGTGTGCACGTGGATGCGCGATGATGATGAATCGGCGAGTCCACCCGTGCCAGCACTTTCCAACGGACGGTACGTAGCCCTTGCCAGCTTTACTGTATATACAGTAAATATCGCGCGTATACGCGGGATCGGCACTGTAGATACCTTTTAATATTTCGCGAGTATTCGCGGGATCGGCTACAAATGAGTTAACTTAATGGCTGCCGGTTTTGTATATTGTATTTATGTAAATGCCTCAATGCATTTATGTCCTGTTCCTTGTTGTCAGAGCTGTGACAATGTCTGTAATGAAACTAAATACCACCAACCTGGTTGTGTGGCAATACAAGTATCTTGTATGCATGGACGCTTATGGATGTGTGTACAGACATTGTCGTGTGTCTCACCTTGACATTTGCCTCCGTTGGTGGGGTCTCCATGGTAACCGGGCATGCAGGTCTGACAGTGGGGTCCGGTGGTCAAGTTCCTGCACTGCTCACACACACTGCCGTTCACACACGTACTGTGGCCGTTGCACTGGCACGCTGCGGACACACACACAGAGCACAGGTCAGAAACATCTCAACTCATCTAGTTAATGCTTTTATCTTCATCTAAAACTGTATGTCCAACCGGGAGCAAGACATCAATCTATTTGGGATGATGTTAAATCCATGTTTGGTTCGATATCTTATAAAACCAACAGAGACACTTAACCACTTTCACTCTCAAAAAGTTTCAGAAAAGAGGAAAACATTTTGAATATGTACAAGCTTCCCGATGCGAAGCATTATAGATGTTTTCGGTACTTGTGCCGCAACACTGAAGTACGACAAAGTAGCTAAGGCATTAACAGGGCTTTGGGCAGCACTTCGAGCTTGTAGATCTGCTACCTTTTGCCATTTTTGAGTAGTGCCAACCTCTCCCAAGTCTGGCTTTGTGTGTAGGAATGAGCACGGAATGAGCATGGAATGAGCACAGAACTCCATGTATGGAGATAACTAACATCACGGACAGAGATGACATTTGACAGGAATTCCCGTGGGTCCCGTGGGTCCCGTGGGTCCCGTGGGATTCCCGCAGGACAGGAGTCAAATTTGTATTAATGCCAGGATCGGGACGGGACAGGAATGAAAATCAACAGGAGTGGGCAGGAGCGGGAATCATCCCAGACCAGTTCATCAAATCGCAGAAATAAATTGCACAGGAAAGTGAGGTCTTTGAACTGCGAACATTATGAAAGTATACATTAAATAATAAACACAATATCAAATATAATATGGATCAAAATAGAAAAACAACTGCGCAATTTTAATTTTTGACCAGGAGTCATTGTACAGGAGTCGGACAGGACGGGATTTATTTTTTTACTCTGGCCCAGGATTGGGATGGGACAGGATTTTTTCTGCGGGAGTGGGACGGGACAGGAGTGAGAATCCACTCCTGTGTCATTCTCTAGGACATATACAAGCCCATACAAGGAGATTATGTATATGTGTCTTTTTTGATACCAAGCGAAGTGAGCACAGCTGCCGCGCTGCGAGCTTGTCGATCTGCCATTTTTGAAAAATAATTTGTGCAGTGTTTGAATTATTTTTTACCCGATTCCATAAATGTCTTTCCACGTCAAGGACCCCCAACATTACATGTAGTATGTTGTTCCAGGGACCACCCAGAAGCAAATATTTGTTCGCCACAATGTTCGCTTTTTAAAAAAAGATATATTCAAAGATTTGCCAAAAAGATTCATGATTTTTTTTTTTTAAATAGCAGATCTACAAGCTCGCAGCGCGGCACTCGGCGCGCTTGTATATCTGCTATTTTTCAATAGTTAAAGCGTTAAATAATTCTGGGCCCAAATGGGTTGGTTTGAATGCTGAAAAGTAACCGTTTTTGGACATACGAGCTTTCCAGCGGACATAGCGACGATCATGATAGGCAGAGGAGACGCAGTGTTGAGCGGATCAGGCTGAAAGCTGCTGGGCTTTCCGGAGGCGGTGCGACGGCGACATGCACAGATATCATCTTCCGCGCCGCGCGGCCGCATAGATCGGTGGCTTTGATAGCGTATTGTGTGACTTAATCGCATATCTACGCACACTGCACCCAGTCAACAGGGAGGGATCGGCTTTCACGAAGGGAGGATAAGGCAATGAGGCATCCATCCGTTCGATCTAAGAGCAGCTCTTTAAGTCACCACCGTCGGACAGAATCCTCGCATCTCCATGTTCTGGGGTTTTCTTTCTCGTAAATTATACCAGTAAGACTCCCTAATCGGGAGATAAGCGACCGTCAGGTCCCAGCGTGATTTTAGGAAAAAATGTGTAGGAGTAGTGTCCAAAAAATGTGTTTGAAAAAAATCGGCCTGATGGTGCCGCTATATGGGACAGATCCATGTTGATGACATGAGTGTAGACATACTGTGTAGCGATTTGCGTGATTTTAGGGCAAAATCTGTAGGAGTAGTGTCCAAAAATGTTTTTCAAAAATCGTCCTGACGGTGGCGCTATATGGGACAGATGCATGTTGATGACATGACTGTAGAGATACTGTGTACCGCTTTGCGTGATTTTAGGGCAAAATCTGTAGGAGCAGTGTCCAAAAATGTGTCTTGCAAGAATGAGCCTCATGGCGGCGCTAGAAGAGGAACATGTGAGAAATGAGGGGTGGAGGTTGTGGTTTGGCAGCCAGGGAGTGTGTGTGCAACGTTTGGCATGGATTGGGGCAACAGTGGCGGAGATATGAGTAGGGCAAAAGTGTGACAGACGGACGGACAGACAGACAGGCAGACAGATGGTGGAGGTTTTGATAGTAACTGCGACCCGACGGTCGCAACAATCAGGGTGGTGGCATTTATTCTCCATGCTGTCAAAATGTACACTGGACATACAAGATTTCCAACCGACAGCAATGAGATCTAAGATGTCAAAAGCCCTGTCTCCCCCTCTGTGCATGTCTGTCTGTTTATCAACCTAGGGACATGTTCATGCATGCACTAAGCATGTGTACATGCAGGCTGCATCATTGATACACTGTGTAACTGTAACACTGATACACTTTCACTGACGACCACTTCCTCTACCGCTATTCCCAATGGACCTTCTTTTTACCAACAATCAAACGAAACCTGATATCACACTCGTAAACAGACAATAGTTCATCAGACTAATTGATTTAATAAAAAAAAATGTATATGTTAATCTAAAATTATATATTTACGGTGTACATTTTTTCAAATGTACTAAAAATAGCAGATCTGCAAGATTCCACTCTATTTGGGGGGAACATGTAAATACTAGATTTATTAGATTAGTAAAATTTCCCCAAAAAATAGAAATTCTGATAGATCGGCTATTTTCAGTACTATGGTGTATAAGATGGGGCTAAAGTGGTTAGTCACACTAATCAATGTGTCGAAAAAAAATAGAAAAAAGCATGATTTTCATATATTTTTTTCATAATAGTATATATAATACTGTATATGAAAACCTTTTGAAAAAAAAAAAATCAACAAATCGAAAAGTTATCAATCTCTTAAAATATCTGCAAGCCCACATCTCCTACCAGGACAGCTCGCAGCGCACCACTCTGCTATTTTTGAAAAATAGTGAACATTTTGTGCAAGTCTTTGAATATCTTCGACCTGATTTTATAACGTCTTCTAAATCTTTCTTCGAAATCAGTGGTTTCATGTCAAGGACCCCCAAAGTTACATGTATTTGGCCACACAGACCCCCATCTCAAAATATGTTGTTCCAGGGACCCCCCAGAAGCAAATATTTGAGTTACAAATGTTCACTTTTAAAAAGATATATTCAAAGACTTGTGAGCTTGTATATCTGCTATTTTTCAATAGTTAAAGCAGGGATGTCAAACATACGGCCCGCGGGCCGGATCCGGCCCGCGAGATGATTCAATCCGGCCCCAGGCTTGTAGAGCATACATTTCTGAGCATTTAGAAAAAAAAGTAAGTCTCTAGCCCATTCCTGTCAAGAGTTATGATTTTTTTAAAGAAGTAACCAACTAATGCTCTCTGCAGTCTAGCTTTCTCTCCCCTCAATCAGCCACCAGGTGGAATGTTAAGTGATCAGCAATCTCTCTCTCTGAAGATGACAGCATTGCTAGGAATGGGGGGATGGTGGGTCTGGCTATGAATATACCTGAACATACCTGCAATATCCGAACTCTACTCAAAGATTACACATATTAGGCATGAAAATTAATGTTGTTAAGAAAATAACTTATTTTTCAAAACTTTGAAAAATAATAATATTAAGTTTTATTATTCACTGATATTTTCAGAATATTCCATTATTGTTCATTACTCAAAATAAAATAAAATAAAAATAATTATTCTATTATCAAATGATTTATTCTAATTGGCACTTAAACAAATAGTATTTCTCGTACCAAATTTCTTGTAGGCTGCAACTGTAACACCAATAATGAAAGTAGCTATTTTACTTAATAATGAACACAATTTGGAAAATGATATACTGCTATACTGCTAGCTATAGCAGTGACTGAGACAACAGAAAAAAGAAAAAAAAAGAAAAAAACAGAGCGCGAGTGTGCATGCCGATCCGCGGCTGGTTATACCATTGCGGCCCTCATCAAGTCACCTTTCGTCCAATGCGGCCCTCACCCCAAAATGAGTTTGACAAGCCTGAGTTAAAGCATTGAATAATTCTAGGCCCACTCATAGCTCAATAAAGTCTTAGCAGGACAGTGGATGAAGCCATTTGGGCCTGAACGCAAATCTGTGTTACTTTAGATTTGAACCACTTTAACCATTATTTTGTTTTAACTATTAAAGAATAGCAGATCTACAAGCTCACGGTGCCACGCAGCGAGCTTGTAGATTTGCTATTTTTGAAAAATCGTGAACATTTGAGCAAGTCTTTGAATTTGTGACTCGATTCTATAAACGTCTTCTTAATCCTTCTTCTAAATCAGTGGTTCTCAAACCTTTACATGTCAAGGACCCCCAAAATTAAATGTATTTGGCCACGGACCCCCGTCTCAAAATATGTAGTTCCAGGGACCCCCCAGTAGCTTTTAAAAAGGCATATTCAAAACAAAAACAAAATCACGATTTTTCAAAAATAGCAGATCTACAAGCTCGCAGCGCGGCACTCGGTGCCGCGCTGTGAGCTTGCATATCTGCTATTTTTTAAATAAAATAATTCTAGGCCCACCCATAGCTCTAAGTCTTACAAGGACAGTGATGAAGGCCCACTCATAGCTCTATAACAGGGTTCTCCAATTAGTTTTCCCCAAGGGCCGAATCATGTCTAGGGTACCAAGCCGAGGGCCACAACATTGCAGGGGGCGACGGTGGCGTTCCCGCTACTCCAGCGACAGTTTTCGTTGTTGTCGGGAGAAAATCTTGTATGTCCAAAACCGTTCGTTTTGAATTTATCATTTAAAATGATTTAAACTAGATTTAAACTAGTGAAAACAGCCGATCTACAAGCACACAACGCCTCGCGGTGCGAGGCGTTGTGTGCTTGTAGATCTGCTGTTTTCACTACTTTTGTGTGATGGCCTGGTATGATTTGCGAAAGACCTTACACATTTGGAGATACGAGATTTCCACCCGACAATGACGATATACTAGTTGCTGCTCTTATACCACCATTATTACTAGGGTTGGTGTGGGCCAGACAGTAGCCCCCTGCGGGCCGCAAATGGCCCGCGGGCCTCTATTGGGGAATCCTGCTCTATAATGTCTTACCAGGACAGTGGATGAAGGCCCACTCGTAGCTCTTGTCCTTGGGGCAGAGGGCGGGCTCCAGGGCCATGTCCTGGTACTGGCCCTGGGTGAGGCCCACCTTGGAGGGCCTCTTCATGGGGCCCCGGGACGAGCCCTCCATGCACAGGCCCCGGCCCGTGCTGCTGGGGTCCCCGCACCAACCGCACTCCGGCTGCTCCAGGCACTGGCCGCACGTACGCAGGCCTGAGCAGTTCTGAGCTGAGAGGGGAGGAAGAGAAACAGAGCAAAAAGTTGGAGACTGTTGAAATATTAAAACCAGGAAAGCATCTGTCATTTCAGGTCATTTAGATGTCAGCTTGCAGGCATAGTGTTTATATACGTGTCGCGTCACGTTTCGAGCTTCTGGATCTATTTTGATGCTTTGATTTTGATCATTAATACATTTTAAAAAAAAATATGGAGATAAGGTTTCTGCCCGCAGCAACGACTTTCATTTATTTTTAGCCAAGGACCTCCACCTGAAAATATATGCGCCAGGGATCCCCATACAAGATTTGTGTTGCTAAAAAGCGAAAATATTCAAATTCCTTTCAAAATGTCTTTGAAAATAGTAGATCTAGTTCACGACACGTCGCAAGCTTGTAGATCTACTATTTCCAAAAAGCCAACGTATGTACTGTATGTATGGTTAAAGTGGTGAAACTTAGTCGGGGACCCCCTGGAACCCCCTCAAGGACACAAACTGCACAGTGCAGACAGTTTGCTTGATCAAAAAGCTTTGGAAGTGAGTGTAGTATATTTAAAGTTTTATTCTCCAGTGATCTGTAAAGTCAAGCCCAGGGCTGTGTCGGCAGCCTGTGATTAAATTTCACTTTGAAGTGAGGTTAACGCTGTCATGGATCTGATAAGTGGAAGTCCATGAATTCATTCTGTCCAAAGAGACCGTGTGGACACCTGGGAGTGTGCAGCCTACACACTGCCTACAACCATCCTGGTGTGTGTGCCTTCCTGCATGAAGGATAGAGGCAGGAGAGGTTGTTGTGTACATTATTCACAGCCTCTCTCACATAGGCTACAATTTGTAATTTACAATTTAGGCATTTTAGAAGACGCTCTATATATCCAGAGCAACTTACAGTAAGCGAGGTAAACACACATCAAATGCAGAGACAGAGTGACTCGGTAATCTAGGATCATAGGAAAAAACAATAACCTATTAGCATACAGTCTAAACAATATAATAAGGACGTCCACAATTACAACACCAGAGGCAGCGCCACAGATCACGTTCAACCCAAAGTCAACAAAAAAAAGGGTCAAACTCGTTCTTCTGCTATATGCCTACAACCAAAATGTGGAACGCCCTACCGAAGGCCTTAAAGGAGTGTGGTTCCCTAGCATCCTTTAAAATCGCCCTGAAAAACCACTTATAGGCGGCAGCCATTCGCAACTGGCAATAACAAAACCTAGCCCAGCCTCCCCTGACCCTTCTTTGTATTTACCAACTTGCATATTTTTTGCACTGTTTATTTTATTTGTATTTACTTTTTTTTTTTTACTATATCTACTGCATAGTACTGTGTTCTATCCGTCTGTCATTCAATGTTATATGAGATACTTTAATGGTTTCCTATGGAAATAAGCTTAGTCTTTTCTAGGATCTCCTTTTAGTTGACCTTGTACCAGTGAACTGTACCGTCATGAAACTGTACCTTTTCCTATGCAAACTTCTAATAAAGTCTTCAATCAATCAATCAAGATATGATGATCTGTACATTGATACTATAGGATGCCAGTTAAAACAAATTAGTTCAGAGTAAGTTGTTTCTTTGAACGTTTCAACAGGAGAGCAAGCAAGTCTAGAGAAAGCAAACTAGCACTTTGAGCAGGAGGAATTATGGCTCCGGGTTTTGGGAGAAATGATTGTTGCACTTGTTTCTGCTGTTAAAATATCAGCACTCCCGAAAGATGATAAACATTTTTAACTACATCAGGCTGTTTCACAGCCTCCATCATCAAAGAGTCATAAAGACACGACTGTACAAATCCATGTGCGTGATGCATACCTTCCTCCTCACCCGTTGTAAGACTATATTCACAAGTAGAATAAAAGAAAGATAGTGCATAGTCAATATATCACAGGCATAATATATCTGCGTTGTCGGGTGGAAACCTCGTATCTCCAAGTTTCAAATGTGTACGTTCTTTCGCAAAGTAACATCACACAAGGCCGTCGCACAAAAGTAGTAAAAAAAGCAGATCTACAAGCACACAACGGTGTGCTTGTAGATCAGCTGTTTTCACTAGTTTAAATCAGTTTTAAAATGAAAAATGCGAAACGAACAGTTTTGGACATACAAGGTTTTCACCCGACAACGACGATATACAACATAAATATAGAACATATCCTTGCTTTCATGCAGAATCCTTTTTCTCGTTTTTGACAAAAACTTCTGTCGAGTTTCCACTCGACAGAAGCGACTTGTTTCCACAGTTGTGGAAATATGTGCCCTCCCGAATGATGATAGAAAATACTTTTTTAGCCCAGATTCTAGTTTTTATCGCGCTACTTCAGGAGCTGCGAGTGTGACCGGGCAAAGGAGCCTCCATCAGAGGCTCATAAAAACACTACGGTGCAAATCTATTTTCATGTTGTACAGTGGTTGTACCTTGAAAGTGCTGGTCGTGGCACTGAAGTGGTTAACTGCTAACCACTGTATATGAATAAGACTGATGATATTTCATCTCCGCCTTAACAATGCATTCAACAAGTAGTGTAAAACCTCTTCAGAGAGACAGAGTGCTCAATGCATCACGGGCAGGCATCATAATTCATAATGCAACGTAAATATAGAACACGTCCTCGATAGAGAAATGTGAGATGATTACATCATGGCAGCATTATGCTCCACTGTGATATGGTTTCTATTGATTAGATAGGCTTATGTACATTACCTACACAGTGGGATATGTACACCATATCGTTGTGGTCGGGCAGAAACCTCCTATCTCAATATATTATTAATGTATTATTATTATTATATATATTTTTTTGTGTAAAATAATGTCAAACTTTCATCGCGTCACGGCAGTGTTGCCAGATGTACGATAATTATCATATTTGTACGATAATTTGACCCTCTGTACGATGTACGATCAATAATTCCAAAAATGCCCAAATGTACGATAATTTCTGCATATCACCAAAAATAGCGTGAATTCACTATTTTTCCCTGGCTGCTGATCTGGGATCTGGTTTGGCTTCTCAAAGTAAGCCAGTCAATCTGACCCTAGATCTGTACTTGGAGGCTTAAAAAACACTGGTTGCATCTTTCCAGACCAGTTTCAGGCTTTTATTTGTGTAAGCTCCAGGAAGTTGCCTGCCTCCACGCAGCATAGCCTATCTGATGCGTTTTTGTCATGCAGGAGTCTCAAAAAAGGTTGTTTCTTACACTAAAGACGCATTTTTGGGTGAAATTACGTTTTCACGCAAGTGATTTCTCTTTTTTGGCTGTGTACTATAGTTTCATGTCAAATAAGATAGTTCTGAGCCTCCGGTTCAACATTTCCCATCTGGCAACACTGCGTCACGGTGAAGGTACATATCCTTTTAATTTCATGGAGCCCGAGGATTGGCCCAGCCCCACTACTTAGCATACATTTTAGGCCCGGCCCGAAACCGTTGGGTCGGGTTCAGACAGAACTTGAGAACTCTATAGTCTGCAGTTCACTACACTCTGTATCGCATTCCATCCTCTCTCAACTGGCTTCTGTTCCGTTTCTCTGCACAGTGTCCTGTAACTGTAAAATTAAAGTAGAGGTGGCCTAAAAATACGTCCAGAGAAATCTATACTCCTGCTATGCGAGGAGGGGGAAACGATAGGCATTAACCCATTTAGGCCTAGAATTATTGAATGCTTTAACCAGTGAAAAATAGCAGATCTACAAGCTCACAGCGCGGCACCGAGTGCCGCGCTGCGAGCTTGTAGATGCTATTTTTGAAAAAGTCGTAAAAATGTGTGCAAATCTTTGAATATATGTATTTTCAAAGCAAACGTTTGTAACTCAGATTTTGCTTCTGGGTGGTCCCTGGAACTAAATATTTTGAGATGGGGGTCCGTTGCCAAATAAATATCATTTTGGGGGTCCTTCACATGAAAAGGTTTGAGAACAACTGACACTAGTAGTCTCTGAAGAACCGACTAACTGAGCTCCAGTTAAGTGAAAAGGACCTTTTCTTTGACGATGGCTGGCCAGATTGCTGACATAGAAACATAGGGTTTTTTTCCAAAAAATCTTAGAAGGATTCAAAAGACACTTATAGAATCGGGTCAATTTCAAATTTTCACGATTTAAAAAAAATAGCAGATCTACAAGCTTGCAGCGCGGCACTCGGTGCCGCGCTGTGAGCTTGTATATCTGCTATTTTTCAATAGTTAAAGCATAACATAATGATACAGAATAGGCCTACTGTGTACCCGTTCTGGATGGGTTAAGATCTAAATTAGAGCAGGTCTCATGTGTGGACAGAAGGGAAGGTTTACCGTCCCACCTCAGAGCCAGCTGAAAGCCGAGAGCCCGGCTTTATAGAGCCCTGGTTCTCAAGGTAGGGTCCGGGGACTCCCAAGGGTCCTTGGGGGGGCTTCCAGTTGGTCTCGAGCAAAATGTGTAACAGTATAAACATGTGTGCCCAATTCTATTCAAAAATAGCCGATCTACAAGCTACAAAACTTGACAAATATTCTCTCATGGATGGATGGAGGTCTCTGGCACAAGATCCTTCCAAATAAAATGGTCAACAGCATATGGCATATTGTCTTACTTTTCAGGTTTCAAATTCAAAATTAGCTCAAACCTGAAAATGTGTCGACTTGAGCTGCGTTTCGAGTTCGTTTCGAGATCTGCTACTTTTGATGCTTTTGTGTGACACTGTAGTATAAAGTAGAGCGTTAATTCACTGCGACTATATCAATCTGGGGGTCCTTGACGTGACAATGTTTGAGAAGCTCTGCTGCTGCCATCCAGTGTCTCTGAACCGGTGTGATGGTCCAGCTGAGCTGTGAGTCGTGACCAGTGGCCACGGGGGGAAATCCACCTTCCTTTGGCCCCGTCTTAATTGGAAGAATAATTGGCCATTACAGAGCAAGGAAAGGACAGGGAAGGTTTTGTGTTGGACGGTCAGCAGAGGCTAATGGTGTGTTTAGTTTCTTTCCCCTGCCACACAGACACTGTTGTTTCTATCAGCGACCTTTGGTAGCCCGATATCCAACAGTGGATACGGATGGCTGAGGCCAGGAGATCTGACAGAAGCTGTAGGTTAACCCATTTAGGGCCTAGAATTACTGAATGCTTTAACCAGTGAAAAATAGCAGATATACAAGCTCACAGCGCGGCACCGAGTGCCGCGCTGCGAGCTTGTAGATCTGCTATTTTTGAAAAAAGTCGTGAAAATGTGTGCAAATCTTTCAATATATGTATTTTCAAAGTGAACGTTTGTAACTCAAAGATTGCTTCTGGGGGGTCCCTGGAACTAAATATTTTGAGATGCGGGTCCGTGGCCAAATAAATATCATTTTGGGGGTCCTTCACATGAAAAGGTTTGAGAACCACTGACATAGTAGTCTCTCAAGAACTGAGCTCCAGTTAAGTGAAAAGGACCTTTTGTTTGACGATGGCTGGCCAGATTGCTGACATAGAAACATAGGTTTCGCAAAAAACCTTAGAAGGATTCAAAAGACACTTATAGAATCGGGTCAAAATTCAAATTTTCACAATTTTTCAAAAATAGCAGATCTACAAGCTCGCAGCGCGGCACTCGGTGCCGCGCTGTGAGCTTGTATATCTGCTATTTTTCAATAGTTAAAGCATAAAATAATGATACACAATATAGAGTACCGTTCTGAAAAGTTAAAGCAGGTCTCACAAGCAACACCACCGCGCTTTGTCTCCAATTGACTTCTCCAAAGACACAGGCTTTTCAAAGCGGTGGATTGAAGGGAAGGGATGGTAAAGGGAAGGTTTATAAGACCCTGAGGCTGATTTTACAATCAACGCCCTTCCTCCCCGACCCAGCTTACCTTCCCCCGGGACAATTGTGTTTGTGTTAGTCTCGCGTAGCCAGACAACTATTCCACAATCTCTGAACGCTACTGTATATAGAATCTGGAACAACACCTCCCGAAAGCCGAGAGAGGTACTGTAGCAGGCATTTCCGTTCACGAAAATATATTTTATCGTACATATCTTTACATAGATTATTTTTTGAAGCGGTGAAAGACGCTTCCAAGGAGTGGCTTTGTCTGTCCCGTACATGTTTTTTTGAGGATTCCCATAGATTCTCAAGGAGTGGCTTTGTCTGTCCCGTACATGTCCTGTGCATGCAGTATTGAGGATTGGTCAAGCTTCACATGACAATTTGGCCCTCCAGACAAAATCATTCATTCATTCAGAATTCATAAAAATATAGAACTAAAGCACATAGAAAGTATAGATCTACCTGAACAACTTCTGTGGGTTGCAGATACTGCCTCATGCTACCTCTAGTGGTAAGGGCACTGGCAAAATCCAAAACTAACCAAAAATCAGGGAGAACAAATTAGGACAGGCAAATGGTCTGTGGCCACCACCTACAAAAACCATTCCTTTTTAGGGGTTGTCTTACAAATTGCCTCATTTCCACCTGTGTGTCTTTTTCATTTGCACAATAGCACATGAAATTGATTCACAATCAGTGTTGCTTCCTAACTGGCCAGGTTGATATCCCAAAAGTGTGATTGACTTGGAGTTACATTGCAATTCTTATGCGTTCCCTTTATTTTTTTGAGCAGTGTATTAGGATACATTTGCAAGAGTGTAAAGACGAAACCGAAGTGGGGAGGAGGATTCACATCCGCTTCACCGCTTGCTCATGATCAGAGCTTCTTAAAGGGCCAGTTCACCTCTGGGGCAACCAGATCTTATTTTATTGTTGTTTGGGACACGATCAACACAATCCTGAGTTATTTTTTGTGTTCAATCTGTGTTTTGAGATATTTTAGTATTTCAGCATCAATGATGATGCATTTTGCATCATATGATGCAGCATGATGACTCATATGATGCAAAATGCATCATCATTCATGCTGAAATACTAAAATAACACAGATTGAACACAAAAAATAACTTAGGATTGTGTTGATCGTGTCCCAAACAACAATAAAATAAGATCTGGTTGCCCCAGAGGTGAACTGGCCTCTTAAAACATTTGAGCACTTTCTTCCACCACTGGCACTAACCGAACGCTTCCACTCTTTTTAATGGCGAGCGATGGGTGAGTTGTCTTACCGAGGCAGTCTCCGGTCTGCCACTCCAGACACTGTCCGTAGGGGAAGGAGATGATGTAGGCGGTGGAGTCCACACAGCGCTGTGTGCTGCTGCACCACATGCACTCCATGGCCTGGCTGGTGCAGTTGGTGCAACTGGTGTGCAGCGCACACGGCTTCTTACAGGACGGACGGGCGCTCTGACTGGGACTCCCTGTGGAAAATAAATACACTAAATGACTTATACTAGGCCTATAAAGCCCATGACCCGCCTAAGTCCAACACACTTTGCTAGTTAGAGATGGCTCAGAAGAGAAGCAAATGTTATATTAACTATTATAACTAATCAATGTCTTAATTCATGTATACGTAGGATAGGCATTCACAAGCTTTCAGCTTCTGCCTATTCCTTTTGATCACCTGTAACAATGATTTATATGAATGTATGACCTGTATGAAAAGTATGAGATGATCAAATAAACTAAACTAAACTAATGTCAGTGGGATTGGTATTTAAGATACTCAGAGGGACATTGCCCTCATTCCATGTCTAACTACTTCTATAAAGTGAGTGACACCCACAGCCACAACACTAGAGGGAGCACCTCGGATCTGGTACCCACCCAAATTCAAAACAAACATGGGAAAATATTAATTCCACAAAACCACAATATGGATGGAATGCCATCAAGGCCCACCAAAATACTTTTGTGTCGACAAAATTAACCGTAGATTTAGCAGACTAAAAACCATGTGATATTTACATATACTACACAATATTTATGGCATATTTTAGCGATTATGTGTCAAGGAAAATGTTGAGATAATAGCCATTTTGTTTGAACTGATGGAAAATAACTTTGTACTTCAAGTTAAAAATGATACTAAATATCCAAATAAATAAATTCCAAATATGATCAAATTATCTCGTGGCACCCCTGGACTGCCGTCACGGCACCCAAGGGTGCCCTGACACCCACTTAAAAATGATACTAAATATCCAAATAAATAAATTCCAAATATGATCAAATTATCTCGTGGCACCCCTGGACTGCCGACACAGCACCCCAGGCTGCTCCGTCACGTCACCCACTTTGAAAACCCCAGAACTAGACTAAAACCAAGACATTTCAGATGACTAAAATATGACTTTTATTACAAAAAAAGAATGAAAACTAAATCTAAATCTTCTGTCCAAATGAACACTGCTCTCTGGTTCTGTGTTGCGTAGAACAGAACTCACCGACGGGCTTCTCACAGATGAGTCCGTGTGCGGAGGCGGTGCAGGGGTTGGCTCTCAGCCCGGTGATCTGGGGTTCCTCCAGATAGGCACAGAACCCCGAGTCACTGGGCTCCCCGGGCAGCCAGCGCAGGCTGCTGTTGGTGAACGGAGACATGTCCTCCCAGCCCCAGTACGACACGTTGATCTTCCTCAGACCCACCCAGGGGGACAGGCGCTACAGAGGAGGGACACAGGACAACATGAGGGGTGGAAAAAGTACTCACTTTTTTTTTACTTCAGTAAAAGTATCAATCAGGGTTCCCACACATTTTTATCAATTAATTTCCAAAACCTTTCCAAAACAGAATATTTAACCCAATTTCCAGGACTATATAGCAATAATTCAGCTCAATAACAGGTCGCTTACTCCTATGCGCATCACTACTTTCCTATGCGCAATGCCCAAAGACAGGTAGTGTATGCCAGTGGTTCTCAACCTTTTCAGTTTTAACTGGGAACCCGGCACCCTGACGAGCACTAAGAGTTGAGGAATTTTGTATAACACGGTTTTATGCCTCTAATATTTGACAATTTGGCCCATGTTTAATTTGTCATTATTATATTATTAATATTATTATTATACCTGGTTAGAGAGCTTTCTTCACACTACAAACAGGATCAGTACCTGGTCAGTGAGCTTTCTTCACGCTACAAACAGGATCAGTACCTGGTCAGTGAGCTTTCTTCACACTACAAACAGGATCACTACCTGGTCAGTGAGCTTTCTTCACACTACAAACAGGATCAGTACCTGGTCAGTGAGCTTTCTTCACACTACAAACAGGATCAGTACCTGGTCAGTGAGCTTTCTTCATGCTACAAACAGGATCAGTACCTGGTCAGTGAGCTTTCTTCACACTACAAACAGGATCAGTACCTGGTCAGTGAGCTTTCTTCACACTACAAACAGGATCAGTACCTGGTCAGTGAGCTTTCTTCACACTACAAACAGGATCAGTACCTGGTCAGTGAGCTTTCTTCACACTACAAACAGGATCAGTACCTGGTCAGTGAGCTTTCTTCACACTACAAACAGGATCAGTACCTGGTCAGTGAGCTTTCTTCACACTACAAACAGGATCAGTACCTGGTCAGTGAGCTTTCTTCACACTACAAACAGGATCAGTACCTGGTCAGTGAGCTTTCTTCACACTACAAACAGGATCAGTACCTGGTCAGTGAGCTTTCTTCACACTACAAACAGGATCAGTACCTGGTCAGTGAGCTTTCTTCACACTACAAACAGGATCAGTACCTGGTCAGTGAGCTTTCTTCACACTACAAACAGGATCACTACCTGGTCAGTGAGCTTTCTTCACACTACAAACAGGATCACTACCTGGTCAGTGAGCTTTCTTCACGCTACAAACAGGATCAGTACCTGGTCAGTGAGCTTTCTTCACACTACAAACAGGATCACTACCTGGTCAGTGAGCTTTCTTCACACTACAAACAGGATCAGTACCTGGTCAGTGAGCTTTCTTCACGCTACAAACAGGATCACTACCTGGTCAGTGAGCTTTCTTCACACTACAAACAGGATCACTACCTGGTCAGTGAGCTTTCTTCACACTACAAACAGGATCACTACCTGGTCAGTGAGCTTTCTTCACACTACAAACAGGATCACTACCTGGTCAGTGAGCTTTCTTCACGCTACAAACAGGATCAGTACCTGGTCAGTGAGCTTTCTTCACACTACAAACAGGATCACTACCTGGTCAGTGAGCTTTCTTCACACTACAAACAGGATCAGTACCTGGTCAGTGAGCTTTCTTCACACTACAAACAGGATCAGTACCTGGTCAGTGAGCTTTCTTCACACTACAAACAGGATCAGTACCTGGTCAGTGAGCTTTCTTCACACTACAAACAGGATCAGTACCTGGTCAGTGAGCTTTCTTCACACTACAAACAGGATCAGTACCTGGTCAGTGAGCTTTCTTCACGCTACAAACAGGATCAGTACCTGGTCAGTGAGCTTTCTTCACGCTACAAACAGGATCAGTACCTGGTCAGTGAGCTTTCTTCACACTACAAACAGGATCACTACCTGGTCAGTGAGCTTTCTTCACACTACAAACAGGATCAGTACCTGGTCAGTGAGCTTTCTTCACGCTACAAACAGGATCAGTACCTGGTCAGTGAGCTTTCTTCACACTACAAACAGGATCAGTACCTGGTCAGTGAGCTTTCTTCACACTACAAACAGGATCAGTTACCTGGTCAGTGAGATGCAGCTTCCTCAGCTGGTCCAGAACAAAGTCCACATGCTGTGTGGAGGTGAGCGAGGCGATGTTCCCGTTCAGGTTCTTGCAGTAGTGCTGGGCGTTGTCGTAGCTCTCCCTGCTGGCGTTGATACGCAGGCACGCCTCCTCCACCTGAGTCCAGCCCTCGCTGCACTGCTGGGCTGCATGGGGGGAGAACACAGGGTTTAACCCATTTAGGCCTGAACACATTATGACGCAATATTTTCTGCTTTAAACATAAAAAAATAGCAGATATACAAGCTCACAGCGCGGCACCGAGTGCCGCGCTGCGAGCTTGTAGATCTGCTATTTTTGAAAAATCGTGAAAATTTGAATTTTGACCTGATTCTATAAGTGTCTTTTGAATCCTACTAAGATTTTTGGAAAAAACCTATGTTTCTATGTCAGCAATCTGGCCAGCCATCGTCAAAGAAAAGGTCCTTTTCACTTAACTGGAGCTCAGTTAGCCTGTTCTTGAGAGACTACTATGTCAGTGGTTCTAAAACCTTTTCATGTGAAGGACCCCCAAAATGATAATTATTTGGCCACGGACCCCCATTTCAAAATATCTAGTTCCAGGGACCACCCAGAAGCAAAATTTGAGTTACAAAAGTTTGCTTTGAAAATACATATATTCAAAGATTTGCACACATTTTCACGACTTTTTCAAAAATAGCAGATCTACAAGCTCGCAGCGCGGCTGTGAGCTTGTATATCTGCTATTTTTCACTGGTTAAAGCATTCAATAATTCTAGGCCTAAATGGGTTAATGTTTAGCAGACACACTTATCCAGAGTCACTTGCAATAAGCAAGGTAAGACAGATAGACAGTGTAGTTCCTCAGTAAACTAGGTAACTAGGTAAACCAAGAACCTAGCATCAGTCTAAAGGCCCATTCCCACTGGGCCAGATAAACAGATACAAAAATATCTTTCTCCATTCAAGTGGATGGTAGTCTCGCGTAGCCAGACAACTATTCCAAAATCTCTGAATGCTATATACAGTCTGGAACTACAGCTCCTGAACTGCGAGTAATGGAAGCTGGTCATTTCCGTTCGTGAAAATATATTTTAAAATGTCATTTCTGCTAAGCAGCAAGCTAAATATGCTTAATGATTTTTATTTATGTTAGAAAATGGCTATGAACTGAAATGGCCATATATGGACATGGGACACACATTTTGCTTTTTGAAGAAGCCTATTCATTCTGGACTGATATTCTGGAGTCGTACGAGACAGAAAAAACCTGTTCATTCTGGACTGGAGTGACCATATATGGACATGAGGTGACATACATTTTGTTTTTGAAAAAGCCTGTTCATTCTGGACTGAGATGACCATATATGGACATGAAATACACATTTTGTTTTTGAAAAAAACTGTTCATTCTGGACTGAAATGACCATATATGGGCGCGGGACACACAAAGCCACTCATTGGAAGCGGTTTTCACCGCTTCAAAAAATATCTGTCAGATATTTTTTTTTTATCTGTATCTTACCATCCACTTGAATGGAGAAAGATTTTTTTTATCCGTTTATCTGGCCCAGTGGAAATGGGCCTTAAGCCTGGGGCAAAGCCACTTGGCCTTTGGTTTTATCCATTTTTTGAGGGGTGCTAACTGCTCCTACATCTGGATATGTTCGTCCATCCGTGTGTCCGTCCCGCAAAGCTGGGCATTGGCCAAACTTCGTGGGACGTTTAATGAAATTGACTCGTAAAAAGGCGGAGGGCACAGAGGCCAAATGCCAGGGCAGGAAGGCCATCGAATAAAACAAGATTTTAGTCCATTTCAATAATTAATTGCATTTAAGGGTTAAGGATGATTTAAAACGTAATAGCAGCCTGTGAGAGGTAGGATCAGAGCCAGCGGTCATAGAAATACCAAAGACTCTGCATGGAAAATATTACAATATTTGTCTACCTTAGAGAGACAAAATGTTTGTGTCTAGCATACAGATTATCTTTGCTGACAGCTTCAGTCAGATAGCATCATCTCTCCGGGGGGTTTCCACTGAATCCACTCTATTCTATTCTACTCTGTTGGCTTTAATTCAGGGAAGGTGTCAGAGCAAGGCTTTGTGACTGAGCTGAAATGGGAAACAGCCGACCGGGAGGCAACCTTTTTTAGCTGCACTTCAAGATTGCAAATGAAAGGGAAAAAAAAGGGATCTAAGCCAGTGGTTCTTCAAATGTGGACCCCAGCTAAAGTTAATACAGCATCACGATCATTGTATGCATTTATCAAAAAATGCACACGTACAAGCTCTGCCATGTTTGAAAACTTTTGGAGAAAAAAATTTAAAACAGATGGGGCTGGTCGCAAAATTGTTCACAGGATTACTTGATTTTAAAAATTCCAACTGTTAAATTGAACCGGGTTTCTCCACAATGCCCCACACACATCCGTCTACAGTTTGTGGGAGAAATCTGTCTGTACTCGCATCCTTTGAACATCTTGTACCTGTGTTATCTTGTCATTTAGTTTTGTTTAATTTCATGCTATGTTTGCTGTAGTCATGGCGTAATTGGAAACGAGAGCTTGCCCTCATGTGACCTTCCTGGAGAGATGAAGATAATGATATAATATTATCGTGGTGTCTCACCTGGCACGGCGTGGCACTCAGACTGGTTCTGGTCCCACTGGCAGTTGAGGTTGAGGGAGCAGCTCTTACAGTTGGCCAGCTTGCTGCACACCTGCTCGTTCCTGACCGGACACAGCGTGAAGTTCCTCACGTTCTGTAGAGGAGTGGAGAGAACACACATCAACACCATGTCTACACCTAAACACCTGCACCTTACTGGACACTGGGTGAAGTTCCTCACGTTCTGAAGAGGGAGAGAGGAGACATCAACAGCATGTCTAAAGACAGCTTTTAAACACAAAGATTCGGCCACGCTTTTCCGTCGGAAAGCATCTGCTGCCGACAGGGAACCATCCGCAATATTTCATGGGCAGATGTGACTTATGGGGGCTGGTGTAAACAGTAACAAAGAAATTGTCAACTTATTGTGTCTGAAAAGACATATTTAGCCACTTGCATACACAGTGTCCAGTGCATGCCCCCACTGAAATCTAAATACTTAAATGGCTAAAACGATAGAAAGCAGTACATGAAAACATTTTAACACTCGTGTTTTCTTTTCTCTAATTACAATCTCAAATATGAACCCTTGTTGTAAAAAACTAAAGTTGTCCTTTAAATCCTCCACTGTAGAATGGACCTCTCCAGTCTGCCACAGTGCAGTGCAGAAGCAAGCCTGTCGTCTGAATGCAATGTTCTGTCGCCTGACGTTTAAATGCCAAGTTTGCTAACTAATGCCAGCAGACTACAACAGACTAGCAGTTTGGAGCCGTTGGATGTAGTGGGAAGATCAATTAGTTAAATCAGGTTTAAAACATGGTCATCAAACCAGACCCCAAAAAAAGTTAACTTAAAGGAGTAGTTCACCCCCAAAATGACATTATTTCTATTGATTACTCATGCCATGGAGACTTGAGTTCAATAATATTTTGAGTTTTTGTTGCATTCCTAAGACAAAAATTTGATAACAATGAATTTACCCCCATTGATTCCCGGAATCAATGGGGATAAATTGACAAAAATATTTTTTTTGTCTTGTGACAAATACAAAAAAATATTACTGAACCCAAGTCTCCATGGCAAGAGTAATCAATAGAAATAAAGTCATTTTGGGGGTGAACTACTCCTTTAAAGAAGGAAAAACATATTCTGTAGAGTGGTGGAAAGTAATTTAATTTAAGTCAAATGTTGAAGTATATAATGTTCGGCATTCAATCCTAACATTGTGTGTGTGTGAGTGTGTGGAAGCACCACAGTGCCATCCGGTGGCAGACTCACGGAGGTGCAGTTGCTGGCAGCAGAGAGGCACTTCTTATCATCACACCACTGACAGCCGTTGGTGTTGGACGTACAGCTGGCACAGTCTGAGAACCGATAGCACCGCTCATCCACCGTGGCTGAGAGAGAGAGAGAGAGAGAGAGAGAGAGAGAGAGAGAGAGAGAGAGAGAGAGAGACAGAGAGACAGAGAGAGAGACAGAGAGAGAGACATAGAGAGAGAGAGAGAGAGAGAGAGAGAGAGAGACATAGAGAGAGAGAGAGAGAGAGAGAGAGAGAGAGAGAGAGACAGAGAGAGAGAGAGAGAGAGAGAGAGAGAGAGAGAGAGAGAGAGAGAGACAGACAGACAGACAGAGAGAGAGAGATATTCTGATGTGATTCTTGAAACATGGCACAAGCAAGACAGTTCTGAACAGCCTTCACTGAATGTGTGTGTGCCAATCCATGCTTCATTTTTTAGAAGTATCTTCTGAAGATCTGTTGTATTCTATCCACCTGTTTCTGCGAGAATTTACTGTAGCATTATTTGCGGGACACTTCTGGTTAACATCAGACATACAAGCTCACGTCGCATCGCAGATGCAACCGTTGTGAGCTTGTAGATCACTCTCGGCTGCGGTGCCGGAAGCTGCCTGCACATTCTGTGCAATGCACGATGGGATGATAGACAGTTGTGGATAGACTATTGCTGGTCTGGACAAATACTTATATCTTAAAATATTACTGTACCTACAGTAACTGTAGGTATTGACTTTACGGCCATATGGTGCATAGCAGCAGTGTGTTAAAGTTAAACACACAGAGGAAGACACTTCTACACATGTAGACTTCAGTAGTAATGAACCATTATGCAGCTTGAATGCAGGGAAGAGGAGAGGTTGCAAGTGAGAACAAAAGAAAGACAATAATATTACCCTGCTCATATCTCCACAACCGTTGCCCCCATCCATGCCAAATTTTGCACACACACTCCTTGCCTGCCAAACTACAACCTCCAAGGACCCCCGGAGCCCCAGGGACCCCCAGGTCCCTGGGGGACCCCCAGATTTAAAAAATGACCAAATGTGCAAAGATGACCAAATGACCACCCCAACGGGGCTGCTCACGGGGAATTCCCGGGGACCACCGACTCCTGGTGCTCCAGAACGGATGCAAAAGTGGTGGCGCCCCCAGTGGAGTACCCCCTGCCACTGCAGCGCACATAAAATGCCATAACTCGGGCTAGGAGCGTCTGGGAGAGCCGGGGCCGGTACCTATTCGTCCGCCAAGGCAACGCGGAGACCCCACCCCTCATTTCTCACATGGCCCTATTCTAGCGCCACCTTCAGGCCGATTTTTAAAACACATTTTTGGACACTGCTCCTACAGTTTTTGCCCTAAAATCACGAATATCACTACACAGCATGTCTACACTCATGTCATCAACATGGATCAGGAAGATTTTGGAAAAACAAATTTTTGCCCTATTTGTGGAGATAAGCCACCTACGGTCGCTTATCTCCCGATTAGGGAGTCTTACTGGTGTTATTTATTTTATTCCGGATCTGCACTGATCTCAGAAATAGCCCCCATGGCAGGGGTGGGCAACTTTGATGATGGCGAGGGCCACTATATTTCCACCTTCACTCCAGAGGGCCACATTGCATATTGCTGTGTCCTACGTCATTCTAGTATCTCATACAAAAGAAGCTGCGATGCGTTTTGAGCTTGTAGATCTGCTATTTTAGCTTCTTTTGAATTGGAATCCTGAATTATTTTTTCTGTATTTTTTTATTGGAATCCTGAGATGTAACATTTTGATTTAATTTCAAACGCATTTAGTTATATATACTCATGTTAACTTTATGAACTTAAATGCAAATGCATTGGACATACACATTTTTTTTTTAATACTACTAGTCATTAAGCTGACAGAATTAAAGCAGGTCATGTTTGGAATTGTAACAGCTGAAATCAATAACATATCAGTATTCCGGTATTAACCTGCGGGCCACATTAAGCGTAGGTGGGGGCCGCAGGTTGCCCCCGGGCCGCCAGTTGCCCATGTATGCCCTAAGGAATCCTGAAATCAAGACTGAGACTGAAATCCGTCCCCAGGACCAAGAACGTTAACTCCTGTACAACATTTTAAATGGCAAAGCCCCTCACTACCTTAGGAGTAACGCTTGATTAAGTTGAATGCACAGCAGTATGAAACTAGGTATTTCTCGCTTTGGAATGAGCTGCTTTTGTGTCTCAATCTAAACTGGCAGTCTTAATCTAAACTCTCCTTAAAGAAAGTGTGTAAATAGTGTTATAGAATAAGCTGCAGGCCAGTGATGCACTTTAGATGTGTTTATGGTTTGATATTGTTAGGGATTTTAGGTGGTTTTCAATGTTTATTTAGCGAGTTCATGTAACACGCACACATGCTGCATGTGATGTATTGGTGATGTGACATTTCATTGGAAGATGTATTTATGTTATTTTGTGTTGCAGGACATATCAATTTGGGGGTACTCGACACAAACAAGTTTGAGAACCCCTGCATTACAGACCTGACCTTTAACTAAAGTGTTTACAGAGGAGTGTGTTCCTTCTCTCACCAGCTCTAGCAGGACAGAAGGTTGCTGGTTTGAGTCCCTGGTCGTCCATGCTGGGCTCCCAGGGGCCACAGCGGCCCTTGCTCCACACGCAGCGGACCCCCGGGCCGGCCCCCACGCAGCTCTCTGGCCCCAGGAAGGCCCTGCAGCTGGGGGGTCTGTAGACCAGCACGTCATTCAGCAGCAGACTGGAGAAACCACCGAACACGAACATGGACCTGATGACGACAACACAGAGGAGAGAGCAGGGTGAGGTTAGACCAGGGCTCTTCAACGTTTTCAGGCCAAGGACCCCTTAGTTGAGAGAGAGATGAAGCAGGGACCCCCCCACAACATGTTCATAGATTCCATATAGTTTCATTGTTTGACTGCACAATCAATCATCAGTGTATTTTGGATTCATGTCAATTTGTGTTTTCAGATATTTAACCACTTGAACCGTCAATACTTAATAAACATGACCTACACTCTGTACTTAGTCTGCTCTTTTACCCCATCTACACAAAACCTTTTTGCCGAAAATAGCCGATCCGCAAGCTCACAATGCCTTGCAGCGTGAGGCGTTGTGAGCTTGTAGATCTGCTATTTTTGGCTTAAGTTCTCAAAATATGGACACTATGGTTCAAGTGCATGCATATAAAAAAGGAGAAAAAAAAGGTTTCTATCAGACAAAGATTTGGAGGACCCCCTGTAGTAACTCTGAGGACCCCCCGTTGAAATAATGGAAATAATGCTTTTATATCTGGCCGCAGATCCGGCAGACTCGCTCTCTTTTGGGGGGAACCAGATGCAACTTGAAGAAACATGATTGAACAAGCCGTGTTCTTGTGGAATTGTGCACGCTGCAACTTAGATTGGATGGTGTGTGTTATCTGATCTTTGTACAACAAGGCATTCTTGTACTTGTCTTTATGTGGACATAAATAAACATTTCAAATGTCTGTGATGTACGTTATATGTTATGGGTGCCCGTGCAGGCAGAACTGACCCGTTGCTGACCACAGTGTGTGTGTGTGTGTGTGTGTGTGTGTGTGTGTGTGTGTGTGTGTGTGTGTGTGTGTGAGTGAGTGAGTGAGTGAGTGAGTGAGTGAGTGAGTGAGTGAGTGAGTGAGTGAGTGAGTGAGTGAGTGAGTGAGTGAGTGAGTGAGTGAGTGAGTGAGTGAGTGAGTGAGTGAGTGAGTGAGTGAGTGAGTGAGTGAGTGAGTGAGTGAGTGAGTGAGAGAGAGAGAGAGAGAGAGAGAGAGAGAGAGAGAGAGAGAGAGAGAGAGAGAGAGAGAGAGAGAGAGAGAGAGAGAGTGTGTGTGTGTGTGTGTGTGTGTGTGTGTGTGTGACTGACCCGTTGCTGACCACAGCTGAGTGTCCGAAGCGGTTGACGTCTCGATGCAGGTCGGGTTTGGGGAGGAGCTTCCACTCATCACACGCTGCAAGAAACAACAACATATCCATAAACATTCACATTCATAAAGAAAGACAAGGTTTCAACCAACAACTCGACTCATTTAACCACGTAATAAACTGGACCTGGCTCTGTGCTTGGACTGCTTTTCTACAGAATCTCTTCGCCATAAATAGCCCACATACAAGCTCACATCTAGAAGATTGTAGATCGACTATTTTTGTCAAAGAGGTTGTGTGTAGAGGAAGAGTCAAAAGCTAAGTACTGAGGGTTTAAGCGGTGAAATGTCTGAAAACATATCAATAGAAAAGACCAAAGTAAAAAAGAAAATGATCACAGTGCTGTCAAACAAGTCAAATGAAGCTATCTATGAAATCTATGAAAAAGGTTTAATCTGCAACACAATTGTATGCAATACGTAGTGGGGGTCCCTGCTTCATCATCTCTCTCAGATTCACGTTTGTATTGTTAAGATGATTAGTTAATGTTTTTAATTGAGCTCTTGTCCTAATTTAATTGTAAGAATTAGGATCCCAACTAACTCCTTCACTACTCTGGAGGCGAGGAGAGGAGGCCACTCTAAAGCAAGGTTTGAACCGCACCGATTCGGCCACGAATCGGCGGCGGAAAGTGTCTGCTGCCGACCGGAAGCCATCGGCAACTTGTCGGCAAGAGGCGCTTGCCGCCGATAGGGCTGTAGGAACCCGTCGATCGAAAACCGGTCGGTCGCTTTTGCAATTGGTCGGTAGGAAACAAGCCCAAACAAAAGCAACCCACAACTAGCAACATTATAGGAAAACAGTTCATAGTCGCTTATAACAAGCAGATCTGGCAACACTGCCATACAGTAACTACAGTCGGCGTCGGCAAAAAAAAAGAAAAAGTGCTTAGTTTGTTGCAGTTTTTTGCAGTTCTTTGCAGTCTGTGTACAGTCAGAAGGAGTCTTCTGTAGGCTGTTTGGTGGGGAGACACCTTAAACCAACTACTGAGAGAAGGGACCAGTCCAATGATTCAGAGCCTGTCTGCAAATACAAGTCACTACAACCAGCCGGAATGGGAGGACACTCACACAACCTGTGAGTCACTCACAAAGGCACCAGATGACGTTCCTCCCAAGAGCATACAAGCTTTACCAGAACTAATAGAAACGTTTGTATTGTTAAGATGATTAGTTAATGTTTTTAATTGAGCTCTTGTCCTAATTTAATTGTAAGAAACGTAATTCATAATGCTATGCTACGATGATTTCAAATAAAACTTGAACTTGTCTTGTATAAATGTCAGTGTATCAAAGAGCGTTGGGTTCCTACCAATGTCGTAGGCCAGGAAGTCTGCAGAGAAGCACTTGGCTCCGTTGCTGAGCGAGGTGTCGTTGTGGGTGTTCCCCCCGAACACCAGCAGGGTCCCACTGAGGAGGACCGCTGAGTGGAGGTACCGAGGATAACCACTCTCCTTCAGGATGGTCCTGTACACACACACACACACACACACACACAGTATTACTACTAACACCAGCAGGGTCCCACTGAGCAGCACCGCGGAGTGGAGGTACCGAGGATACCCACTCTCCTTCAGGATGGTCCTGGTAAGCAGTTTACAATTTAGGTATTTAGCAGAGTGATTTACAATAAGCAAGGACAAACACAAGGTATTGCATTACAGTACATGCATAGCAATCTAGGACCATAGGTAAACCAAGAGCCTCATCGGTCTAACAGTAGAATAACAATAAAGTAAATGATCTGTACATTGAAACTATAAACACGCACACACTATGGAATATGACCTGGCAACAGTCTTCATAACATGCTATCTAAACAAGGTCGCCGAGGCTAGGGCAAGTGCTAAGGGCTGGAGTGGAGTCTGAAGAGGTGAGTTTTCAGGTTACGGCGGAAACTAGGGACTCGGGAGTGAGTCTGCGTTTCTAAATGCAATGTGGAATTCATTCCACAGATTGGGGGCCAGAAGGGAGAAGAGTCTGGGACGTGTGGAGCGTTGTCCCGGATGTGTGTGTACGCATGCACGCACGCACACACGCACGCACACACACGTGAACACACACACACGTGAACACACACACACACACACACACGTGAACACACACACGTGAACACACGCACACAGTTTGTATCACTACTTACGAGGACATCAACATTTCAGGATGTCAATTTCATGAATGAAATGCATTTTATATTTTTGGATGGCATTTTGGAGTTGCTTACGGGGAACGCACACCCAAAAATAGCTGATCTTCGGTGTGTGTCCCCGTCAAGCAACTATGTAGAAGTGCCTGTCTGGGGCGCCCGCTGGCCTGGTGGTCAAGGCGCGTACCATATACTAGGCCAGGGGTTCCCAAACTTTTTTGTCTCAGGGCACCCCATACATATTTCTTTAATCCGAGGCAGCCCTACATTATAATTTTCACTCCCAGTACCTTATATTTATAGCATATCATCGTTGTCGGGTGGAAACCTTGTATGTCCAAAACCGTTCGTTTTGTATTTATCATCTATAAAATGTACTAAACTAGTGAAAACAGCCGATCTACTAGCACACAACGCCCGTTGTGTGATTGTAGATCGGCTGTGTTCACTAGTTTTGTGCGACAGAGGTTTCTGCCTGACAGTAATGATATTTTAGTGATTATGTTGCGAGGAAAACGTTGAGATACCATTTTGGTTAGAACTGACTGAAAATAACTGTGTACTTCAAGTTTAAAATGATACTAAATATTTTTTCAAGTGTCCAAATATATTCCAAATATTCTCAAATTATCTCGCGGCACCCCTGGAGGGCCGTCGCGGCACCCCAGGGTGCCCCGTCACCCACTTTGAAAACCCCTGTACTAGGCTATGATACCTGCTGGCGTCGCCGGTTCGATTCCCGATCCGGACGACCTTTGCCACATGTCATTCCCCATCTCTCTCCCCATTTCCTGTCAGTCTACTATCCTGTCAAATAAAGGCATAAAATCCCAAAAACAAATCTTTAAAAAAAATAAAAAAAGAAGTGCCTGTCTGTCTGAGTGTGTCCATATGTGTGTGTCTGTGTGCATGCAATGTGTCTGTGGGTGTCTGTGAGTGTCTGTGAGTGTGTGTGTGTGTGTGTGTGTGTGTGTGTGTGTGTGTGTGTGTGTGTGTGTGTGTGTGTGTGTGTGTGTGTGTGTGTGTGTGTGAACCCACCAGGTGCGTGTGTGGACCTGGTATCGGTATAGGTCGTCCACCAGGCCGTACTTGTTGGCGGGCAGCGCCTTGTACCCTCCGTGGACGAACACGCTGGCGCTGGCCGCGTCGTAGGAGCTGCTGTGCCCGTAGCCGCCCTGTGCCACCGCGCCACGCGTCTCTGGCATGGTCCACGTGTTCTGCCCTGAAGAGAGAGAGAGAAACACACACACACAGGTTTATGTTAGACTTGTGAGGACACACATTTTAATCGATTTAGAACAGTTTAACCTTTATTTAATGCTTTAACTATTGAAAAACAGCAGATATACAAGCTCACAGCGCAGCACCGAGTGCCGCGCTGCGAACTTGTAGATCTGCTATTTTTGAAAAATCGTGATGTTTAGCAAATCTTTGAATAGATCTTTTTTTTTAAAGCGAGCATTTGCGACTCAAATATTTGATTCCCTGATACCTAATATTTCGAGATGGGGGGTCGGTGCCCAATTTCATATAATTCTAGGGGTCCTTGACATGAAAGGTTTGAGAACCACTGACGAAGAAACATGCGTTTCTTCAAAAACCTTAGAAGGATTTAGAAGAATCAGGACAAACATATTCAAAGACTAATCATCAAGAATTACTTTGTAGATTTAGATTATTATTACAAAACATGCATTAACCAATTAAGCCCTACTTTATGTTGTCTGTTAAAAGAAATCTAGATCTTGAGTACAAGGTCAGATCTGAAAAAAAGGTTTTATTTTATGTTTTTATATTGTGCTAATAATAATTTTACCGAGTAAAACAGAGTAGTCTTTCCACCACGGTTGCTAACAACAATGATAACAATGGATCCAAACATCATTATGAACATGTTTCCTCTCATTGTTTATGTGGTTGCCCACGGCAACGGGACACACAGGAAGTTCCCACGTGTTGGAACGAGCAGGATGGCAAAGTGATTACTGTCTGGAAACATTGATACATAATCTACTTATAATACTCATATTCTACTTGTAGGCTGCAGTGGAAAAAGTGCAAGTAAAATTATCAATACCGCAATACAGAAATACTCTGTTTCAAGTAAAAGTCTGGAATTAAAAATGTACTCGAATCAAAGCACAAAGGTATCGGCATCAAAATGTACTTAAAGGTGATACACCATGAAATTTCACTTTTCTTATTTTAAAACCTTTTTTTGGGGTCCCACTAGCACCTTCTATCCTCACAAAGTCCCATTTCTGACCATTGTGTCTTTCTCTGGTTTTGGGAAGGCGGAGGTTAAAACGTTTTTGGGACATAAACAATATGACATAAATAATTTTAAATGCATGGTGTATCACCTTTAAAGTAAAGTACCAATTTACCAACAGAATGCAGAATGTCCCATTTCACCAGTTCGAAATGTATTTAAGAAATCTCTTGAAAATAGCAGATCTTTGACAAATGTTGAGTGTGTGTGTGTGTGTGTGTGTGCGTGCGTGCGTGCGTGCGTGCGTGCATGTGGTCTTACTGAGGTGGTACTCCTGCACGTTGCTGACGTAGCTGTAGATGGGTGAGTATCCGAAGATGACCACCATGACGGCCTCTCCGCCCTCCAGCACCACCCAGTGGGCCGTGTGGCCCTCCACCGCGTACACCTGGGCCCCCCCGGACCCCGCGGGGGTCCCCCCACCGCTGGGGGTCCCTGGCAGGGCCCCAGAGGAGGAGGAGGAGGAGGAGGAAGAGGAGGAGGGGGTCCTCTGCTGCCACGTCCTGCTGGGCACATTGAACACCCACAACTCCTCCGTCACGTTGCCCGCTCCCGCCTCCAGCTTCCCCCCGAACATGTAGATGTCATCCTGAAACACACAAATTCAAATTCAAATGGATCTTTATTGGCAAGAGAAAACATGTGTTTACATTGCAAAAGTACAAGTTACAAGCAAGAGTCAAAATATACAAAAAACTGTTGAAAGAGAGGGCTTCTACCACTTTTTGTGGTCACACGTTCAGATAACCCTTATATGTTTTGTCAATGTATTGTGATTGTTATGTGATTGTATCATGTCATTGTTTGTGTGTTGAGCCTGAGGACACTCTGGAAGACGAGATGCTGCATCTCAAGTGTTTAATCCTCCAATAAAATATTCAAATCAAAAGATACTGGATTCTTATTGGCTTAAAACAGTGGTAAATCAGTCAACAACCCTGAGTTGGCTCATGGACCCAACCCAGCCCACTGTTGTGTTGCAGAAACAATTAATGATTGTAACTAAATAACCTTGCAAGTTACAACTTTGTTTTCTTTCATTTATATGGTAGAAGTGGTAAAAAAGCAATTTACCATGCGAGGGTACCACTGTTTCAGGGTTGTTTGGCTTCGCCTCGTGCCACAACCCTGGAACAGTGGTAAATCAGCCAACAACCCACTCCCTCTCATGGTAAATGGCTTACTTCGAGCGCAAAGCCCTTAAGTGTCCTTGTACACTTTTTCACAGGACAGCTTTCCATTGACACAAATGAGCCAATGAACAGGCTACATATGAATAGGCACAGCAGCCATATGGGAGAGGTCTCTGCTCTCTTTCTTCAAAGGTGTTACCAGTGATACTAATGAAGGCTCTGTGTGAAGTCGGGTGGTTCTCGAAATACGCGCATTACAGACGTACATACTGTACATCAGGGGTTTTCAAAGTGGGTGACGGGGCACCCTGGTGCCGCAACGGCAGTCCAGGGGTGGCCGCGAGATAATTTGATAATATTTGGAATTTATTTGGACACAAAAAATATTTAGTATCATTTTAAACTTGAAGTTCTAACCAAAATGTCTATTATCTCAACGTTTTCCTCACAACATGATCACTAAAATATCATTACTGTCAGGAAGAAACCTCTGTCGCACAAAACTAGTGAAAATAGCAGATCAACAAGCACACAACGCCTCGCGATGCGAGGCATTGTGCCTAACCCTAACCCGTTGTCAGGTTTCCACCCGACAACGACGATATGCTATAAATCGGGTTAAAAAAATATTCATGGGGTGCCCTGAGACAAAAAAGTTTGGGAACCCCTGCTGTACATACAGTTCATACAGGTATATTAATTGTGAGAAGATGCAGTCAGAGGCTGCTATTACAGTCTATCACCACAAGATGGCTGCACACTCCACATATGGGCCCTTATCTGTTGCAATACATTTTATTTCTCATATTTCTGAGTTACCGGGGCCCACGATGGGGGGGGCCTTGAAAACCCCTCCCCTATGAAGAACATTCAAACAGGGGGGCCTACAGTCTGTGCAGAGGATGTTGGAGAGGCATGGGCTGAAATGTCTTTCTTTGGTGAGCTTGGAGGTCAGCTATTTTTCAGTACTTTACAGTGATCCCACACTGAACTATAAGCTTAATCAAGTCAAGACTGGAGATGTGTCGTAACGGCATGGATTTCTACACAGAGAGGGCAATTCTTTTAACATAAGATGCTGCATTCAAGTTCAGGAGAGTTTTGACAAGGCAATTTTCTTGAATGCTGCCTTCAGGTATGGCATAGAAAGAGGGCATTTGCACTTCCTTCGACAAAGTAAAAACTGCATTCATGGTCTGGAGAGGGCACTTTTTATAGACGGATAAAAGGCCAGGGGCTCAAGCCCCCTTTGATGTCTATCTGTATGTGTGCACAGTGCACGTGCTTGCCTACAGTGAATCCTTGTACCCAGGGCCTTGTACCCACCTACTGTTTGGCCTTGAAAGAAAGAAATAACAGTAGCGTGTGTGTGTGTGTGTGTGTGTGTGTGTGTGTGTGTGTGTGTGTGTGTGTGTGTGTGTGTGTGTGTGTGTGTGTGTGTGTGTGTGCGTGTGTGCGCGTGTGTGTGCGTGTGTGCGTGTGTGTGTGTGCACTCACCTGATAAGCAGCTAGGGAGTGTCCATATCTTGGCAGAGGGCCACTGTTGATGGGAACGGTGTTCCACACCCCACTGTCCAGGTTGTAACTGGGGAACAAACACACACACAGTTTAAGTACCTGGCAGCCTATAGTATACTGTATGTCATTACAGGCAAAGAATCTTCCAAAGATTTCAACGGAATTCAACATTTTCAACGTTCTGAAATTGGGGAAAGAAATGCTGATCTGAAACAAAGTATACTGTATGTTTAAAGGACAACATTGCCGTTTTGGGCATGTCAATATAGGCAAAGACATGTTTAAAATAGCCAATTTTCCAAGATCACAATATGGGCAATTTTTTACAACCTTAGTTTTTCATAATTTTCCTTTCTGTTGAGGTCATACTAACTAGTGGTTGTGACAAAACAGTACAATATGAAACAGCTGTACGAGACATATATTCACAGAGGAGAATATGTGAGAAAGTGTTCAGGACGACTCAGAAGGCAAAAAGCTTGAAGCAGCAAACTGCAATCCCTGTTCAAGAGACTCATGATGGAGCTGTCAGCTGTCAGCAGCAGCAATATGACTGACAACTACACACAGTTGTGCTTGAAAATGTTCAACCCCCTCTGACAAATGTGTTCATTAGTGTAACCACTGTTCCTTTGACTTAGAACTTGTCAGCTATGCTCAAAACTGTACTTTTTGGAACATTCAGTGTCTTTGCAATTGTTTTATATCTGTTTCCTTTTTTTTTTACAAAGCAATAATCTCTTCTCTGAACTTTTCTGACCATTCTTTGAACTTAGCCATGTTTCTAACTGCTCTAATCACAGTCAACAAGTCAACAAACTTCTAGTCAGGCCATGTTGCACATCTGATGCAACTATTTAAGCCCTTGATTAGTCGATTGCAGTTGATTACAGATGTTTTCAGGTATAATTAAGAGTTGAATAATTGAAAGTGAAAGTGGCGTTGAAAGTGGCATTTAGCATTGAATTAAAAAAAAAAGAAAAGAAAAAAAAACACCAAATGTTACTTTTGAGCTATTTACATTGTTCTTGTCTGATTTATTTATTTCATTCAGTTGTTCGTTTGTGAATTTAGCCAATAAACCAGATTTGCTGAGAGGAGGGGTTGAATAATTTTGAGAACAACCATATCTACAGCATGAAAGCCATAGAGAGAGCGAGGGGGAGTTCATCACAGCATGCATGAGCTGCAGGGCTGTCTAGAGAAGAAGAAGACAGGCTTCTGCTAATATCAGCCTGTCTTCAAGAAATACTGAGACAGAGGAAACAGCGAGGGACCTTAGCAGGAGATTCCGACAGGCCTCGTGTGCGTCTGTGCGTGTCGCTCATGGGATTAACCCATTCAGAACGGGTACAGATTATTGTGTATCATTATTTTATGCTTTTAACTATTGAAAAATAGCAGATATACAAGCTCACAGCGCGGCACCGAGTGCCGCGCTGCAAGCTTGTAGATCTGCTATTTTTGAAAAATCGTGAAAATTTGAATTTTGACCCAATTCTATAAGTGTCTTTTGAATCCTTCTAAGATTTTTTGAAAAACCTATGATTCTATGTCAGCAATCTGGCCAGCCGTCGTCAAAGAAAAGGTCCTTTTCACTTAAATGGAGCTCAGTTAGTCTGTTCTTGAGAGACTACTGTGTCAGTGGTTCTCAAACCTTTTCATGTGAAGGACCCCCAAAATGATATGTATTTGGCCACGGACCCCCTTCTCTAAGTATTTCGTTCCAGGGACCCCCCAGAAGCAAAATGTGAGTTACAAATGTTCGCTTTGAAAATACATATATTCAAAGATTTGCACACATTTTCACAACTTTTTCAAAAAATAGCAGATCTACAAGCTCGCAGCGCGGCACTCGGTGCCGCGCTGCGAGCTTGTATATCTGCTATTTTTCGCTGGTTAAAGCATTCAATAATTCCAGGCCTAAATGGATTAATTACAAGAGTAACAGAATGGTTTCCAAGAGTCCTCTCTCAGCTCCAGAGAGAGAGAAGGTTGTTTTTCACTCTTTCATGTTCCGTCAGTTCTGTCGGAGGAACACTGAATGGAACTAATTGATGTTCAGAGTGTGGCTGGGCTTTGAAACGTCAGTGTGAGGCTGCTCTGTGCCTGGACTCATTCTATCAGTACCTGGGAAACCATGGATCCCAAGAGGACAGAGTATCATCTCAAATGATCATTATGAGATGAAGGGAGGTTTTCCCCATAATAAGTGCCTGTGCATAAAGAAATAGCCATAGCTACCTATTGTTTAATGCTTCAAACATCACAATAACAACCAACGTTAGCAGTCCTGCATTTCTTTCCTTCTGCAACCACTTAAACCCTCCATTCTTAGTTGAAGAGCACTGAGTTACGAATGTACTTGGGGCCCTACTGTATCTTGCGCTCCACCAAGCGAAAAACGTTTTAAAATAGTTCATGTCCTGACATTATGCCTGGTATTTAAATGTAAAATTAATACAAAATATTTGAAACAATAAAATAGTTCAACTAGCCGATCTACACGGACACACTGTGAGCTTGTAGATCAAAATAGTAAAAAAGAAAAAGAAAAGAAGTTCAAAAATTTTTAAGGATAAGGGCTAAGGCAGCATGCAAGATGGAGCCCCTAGTCTGCTATGGTTTCCTTCTACAACGAATGTCTTTTCCAGAAAGAGGTCAATCTAAAAACTCACAATGTCTCAATGGACTGGTGAACGTTCCCCCTTAAAAAAGGGTTCCCTGGCAGCCCTCCACTAACCCTAACCCAGTGTCCTGGCCATGAGGACTTACTTGAGGATCATCTGGAAGGAGCTGTAGTTGAAGGTGTAGCCCCCCACCACCCACATGATCTTGTCCTGCACCACGGAGCGGTGGGAGGCCCGGGCCAGGGAGGTGCTGGAGGGTTTGACACTGGGCAGCACCCAGAAGGACTCTGTGGAGGGGACCGTCAGGGAGCAGTCTGGACCTGGAGAAACAACAACACATGTTTAACACATTTCGTGCCAAAGACGGAGATCTCCGTTTAGATAAAAAAAAGTGATCAAAAAACAAATCTCGCTAAAGGGTTACATAAGCATAACTCATCATGCCCCATTTGACCTACAGCCATGAAACTGTGATGCACGACAAATACAAAAAAAGTCAAACCTCGGTTCGAAGTGAAGCGGTGAATTTGAAGGAGCATAATAATATAAGGAGCAGCCAATGGAGGAAGAGAGTTGGACAGACAGTGTTGATAAATATGTAGTTGCAAGTGTAGTTGCCTATTTATTGTCTGGAGAGCCAAATTGTCATGTGAAGCCCGACCAATCCTCAATTCTTCATTCTGGACTGGAAAGGCACGGGACAGACAAACCCAAGCCTTGGAAGCGGCTCTCACCGCTTAAAAAAACGTAAAAAGTAGCAGATTGACAAGCTTGCAGATCTTCTACTTTTGCTGCTCTTGTGTGACGAAGTAGTATGAACAAGTAGGACATTCATTTACGAAAAAACGTTATGGGTGATTAAGGTTTCTGCCCGACAGCGACAACAACATACTGTATAATCTACAGCGGCCGCTGTCTCAGTAAAGTCTGTACGGTTGTCAAAGATCCTAGAGACCAAAACCATACAAGTCTACCAGGCAGCTTGTTACGCAGTGGTGTAAAGTAACTAAGTACTTTTACTTAAGTACTGTACTTAAGTACAATTTGGAGGTATCTGTACTTTACTTGAGTATATCCAATTTCTAATACTTTTACTTCTACTCCACTACATCTCGGATCCAAATATTGTACTTTTACTTCGCTACATTTTTTTGAAAACCTTAGCTACTAGTTACTTTGCAGTTATACATTATAATATAAAAAAACATATATTAACCACTTTAGCCTTATTTTATCCCTTGGCTATTTGAAAATAGACGATCTACAAGCTCACAACGCGTCGCGATGCGAGCTTGTAGATCTGCTATTTTCAAACATTTTGTACTTTTACTTTTGGCACTTTAAGTACATTTTGATGCCAATACTTTCATACTTTTACTCAAGTACATTTTGAATTCGGGACTTTTACTTGTAATGGAGTAGTTCTATATTGCTGTATTGATACTTTTACTTAAGTATAAAATTTGAGTACTTTTTACAACACTGTATACGCCCGGCAACCAGGCTTAGGAGCAATACACTCTGATGGCCTGTTGACCGCCAAACTGTACGCACAGAGACACACTGACAGAGGCAGCTGTACATACACAATTATCCAACACAAACAAGCAAATAACCAGGTACTCATATATGGGTGTGTATTAGGGCCGGACCCACACACAGACACCTGACTTTTTTGCATTGGTAATTATACACATACTGTATATAATAAATACTGTATATAGACAGAGAGTATAGATATAGACAAAACCAAAGAGCGCTGCCTTGTAGTTGCGGTGCTGCTTGGCACCGCAGTTATGGCTCGGTGGATTAATCTATTAATGCATTGACAGACAGACAATTGCCACACCTCAATCATGTCTTTATATTTGTATATGTTTTGTATTCATCTATCCTAATGTACAATGCCAAAAAAAAACAATACTATTGCTAATTGCAATTATTTGTGGCAATTAACCGTTGAATAGATGTCATGATCATATTCTTGACAGCCCTTAACAGGTGTACGCAGATGCACACAGGTGTTGTGTCCTACGCCAGTGGTTCTCAAAGTGGATTCCAGGGTTTCTGTGGGTTCCTTTATGGGGGTCTAAATGTACCCATACTGTAAGTCTGTAACTCTGACAGTGTACAAATTGCACTGTCATTTGTACACTGTCAGACTTAAAGTGGGCGTGACACGGCCAAAACAGCTAATTATGGCTATCAAATTAGCCAATTTTTTTAATGATGTCATGTACCCCCATGTTAAATTACCCAATCAAATTAATTTATTGTAGTTACTGTACTGAAAGTAGTACTTTCTGTACAGTAACTGAATTAAATTAATTTGATTGGGTAATATGACGGGAGGGGGCGGAGTTGAGCGCTGAGTATTATCTAGTGAAACAACCCCAACAGAACTGTGCGAGGAGAAAATGCGACAATTCATAAAACGAATTTTAAAACAAGCAGTTCTAGGGGTAAAAATGTGATATAATCTGCTATAGAATCCCCCCTAACCGCGTACAGGGTACAAGTCTTCTAACAAAAAGGTGTCAGAGATTAGAACGAGGGTCCTCCGCAGCACAGACCACTTTTTAGCAGCCATCTCTGCTAAAAAGTGCTCCAGTGCTTCACCAGAGCTCCGGTCCACTTTTTAGCAGCCATCTCTGCTAAAAAGTGCTCCAGTGCTTCACCGGAGCTCCGGGGGACTGAACTCTGTGGTAGCCTGTGTGTGTGTGTGTGCGTGTGTGTGTGTGTGTGTGTGTGTGAGTGTGTGCTCTTGAAGCTCTTGAAAATAGCCGTGCGGTGCGGCGCTAACAGCTAACAACAACACATCACGTTGTGCGCGGCACCGCACGACGGACGAAGTATACATTCACTAATAACTGATACGGCCCGCCTCCTTTTCAGACCGTTTGAAGAAAGACCACGTGACCTACTGTATCATAATGTTAAATTTCGGCCGGTGTCCCGCCCCCTTTAAGGGAAGACCTTGAAATGTAAAAGTTTAAGAAACACTGTCCTGCCAATGAGTTAATCGTCAAATAATGCCCTACGTGTGCACACACACACACACACACACACACACACACACACACACACACACACACACACACACACACACACACACACACACACACACACACACACACACACACACACACACACACACACACACACACACGTGTTGTGTCCTAGGCGGTACCTTGCCAGCTGTCGTTGCAGACACACAGCTTCTCCCCCGTGAGGTCACAGTATCCGTGGTCAGGGCTTCCACAGTTGTTCCTGCAGTAAGGGATGTCACAGGCCTCGCCCTTCCAGTACTTGTCACACTCACAGTACACCCTGCTGGCGATGGAGTTCCCCGTGGTGCACTTCCCATGGCCCGAGCAGTTGTTGGGACACGAGTTGATCCTGGAGAGAGAGAGAGAGAGAGAGAGAGAGAGAGAGAGAGAGAGAGAGAGAGAGAGAGAGACAGACACAGGGTTTCATTGCTGCACTTATGAGGACATTAACATTTTAGGACACCGATTATATGAATACCATTTGTTTTTAACCGTACCAATGATAACAAGGAACACGCCGTAAGGGCGAGGAGCGACCGCTAGGTGGCCTGTGTGTGTGTGTGTGTGCGTGCGTGCGTGCGTGCGTGTGTGCGTGCGTGCGTGCGTGCGTGCGTGCGTGCGTGCGTGTCTAATGTGGCAGAGAGAGTCGCAGCCCCAGCCTGAAGCCTCAAAAGTCTAGATGATCTGCCCTTGTTCCCTAGGGATATCCCTTTGGAGTAATGGTTAAGATATTGGATTCACGCGGAAGACCCGGGTTCAAAGCCGTGTGGGGAGGTTCGGTTCACCTCCGTTACACTAATACACAACACACGCTGATTTAACTTACGAGTAGTAGATATGGAAGCCAGTCAGGTTGTAAGGTTAGTGTTAGGATAGTGTCAGGGTATTTAACTTACGAGTAGTAGATATCGAAGCCAGTCAGGTTGTAGGGTTAGGATAGAGTTAAGGTTAGGGTTAGTGTTAGGGTATTTAACTTACGAGTAGTAGATATGGAAGCCAGTCAGGTTGTAGGCAGCATCACTGAAGAAGTGCAGCAGAGCGTAGCCTGATGTGGTCTCCACCTCTGGAACCGTCTCGTTGCCCCTCACCTCCGGAACGATAACACCACTACACACACACACACACACACACACACACACACACACACACACACACACACACACACACACACACACACACACACACACACACACACACACACACACACACACACACACACACACACACACACACACACACACACACACACACACACACACACACACACACACACACACACACACACACACACACACACACACACACACCACAGAATGAGATCATATCAACATCGGTTTATATTGGTTATTGGTTATGTCCCCAGCAAAATGAGATAAAGTTAAACACTTATTAAGCCCAATTTCCTTTTTTTTGGTGGGGGCTCTAAGAATATAGCTGATCTAACAAACACACAGCTTGTAGATCTATGTTTGACCAATCTTCTGACAAATCTTCTCACCGCCATGTTTTCACATGGGGGTCCATGTCCAAATACACATCAATTTGGGGGTCCCTGACATGAACATGTTTGAGAACCAGAAAGGGGCATGAAACCTAGGGATGCGGTATCGGTACTCGTGGTATCGGTACTCGTGGTATCGGTACTCGTGGTATCGGTACTCGCCCCGATACCGGCCTATTTTGCGGTATCGGTACTCGTCCGATACTGCTCACAAAGCGCCCGAGTACCCTGTGTGTTCCGCCACTTCACCTTTCTCTCTCTCTCTTAAAGTATCAAAAGTAAAAATACAAAATGTTTGAGCATAGCAGATCTAGAAGATCATGCACAGTACAGGAATTTCCATGGGCTAAACCTGAAAAAAAAGTGAAATGTGTGGCAGTTGTGCCATGTTCTGGGAAAGCAATGCAATTTAATGTGTTATATACAGCCAGAAAGTGAGGAACATCTGATAAAAAAAAAAGAAAAAAACATAATTTAAAGACATTTTGTATTATTAATTGTACTCGTATCGGTACTCGGTATCGGCGAGTACTCAAAATGAAGTACTCGTACTTGTACTCGGTCAGCAAAAAAGTGGTATCGGGACATCCCTAATGAAACCCCAGGCAGATTTTCCACTTCAGGTTAGAAACTACTGCAGATTAAAAACAGGCTCAAACACTAGGCTCAAAACAGGCTCAAACACTAGGCTCAAAACAGGCTCAAACACTAGGCTCAAAACAGGCTCAAACACTAAAATCTTATGATATTAAGTGGACTAAACCTGGACTAAAGCATTTCAGATGGACACAGTGCACAGTCAACAGCATGGATGGAGAGATATTCCTAAATATTTAACAACAAACCCAGCCGGTTCTTCTGCTGGTAAACACATGGCTGAGTGTGATGTGCTTGGCAATCAAGTTGTTTAGTCAACATATAGAGATGGTCCTTGAACTGAGAATGTTAAGTGATAGACAGAGAGAGCTCCGTACACGGATCATACAAGGGACACAGACAGACACAGAGATCTCCATATGGATAATTAAAGGTGACACAAGTGGCGTTTCCATAAAGCCACTTTTTGCGCATTAACGGCTTATTCGCTAAATGTTTTTATGGAAACACTTCAAAATGCGATTAAACTTTCATTATCCGCAAAAGAAATTATCCGCTTGGAGGAGGAGGATTTTGAGGCTTTATCGAATAAACTATTCGATAAGTGAATGGAAACGGGTCAGACAATAAATGCGAATAGATTATGACGTTCTAGGTCCATATCGTCCTTCATTTTAACACTTGTTGTAACACAGACCGTGTGTAAATTCCTCCCATTTTCACCTCCCGGAGTCAAGCCATCCGTGGCTAACCCTTCCTCATCACACGGTGTTGTGTGCCTAAAGTGCCCAATCTACAAGCTCACAGCAGCTCGCATCCACGTCTCCGCTCCGCGTTGTGAGCTTGCAGATCGGCCACCTGACCTTCCAGAGGACGCTGAAACTTGCAGGATGAGCTCTGACTCTGTGCAGCGACGCAACCGCGGTTTTCCCGGTGAAAGCAGCGGTGGGGGCGCAGGAGTGTAGGGAACACACACCACTGCACTGACTATTGCCGATGATGGAGAGGTTATATAGCTTTATGTATTGTGAGGAACTCTTGCCAATTTACTAGACTACTAGACAGCGACCAAGTCACAGCAGTCAGACGTGCAGTGCTCAGGTTCGGTCTGAAAGAAATCAGCCCGATCAACTCTTGCGACCGTCGCTAATTCGAATGACACCCGCAAATGGAAACATGCTAAATTCGCTTTGTCTTAATGCGTATTTCTGATAATTCGCTTCCCTAATTCGAATACGTTTATGGAAACATGGCTACAGACAGACCGATCGATAAAGAGATTTAAGGATTTACAAATATACATCTATTTCTGGAAAACTGACGATTTGACAAACTTCCACGCCTCTCCTCTGCGTTGTCTGCATCCCAGTGTTCAGTATCCTGAACACTCACCATATAAACTACTGCCCCCAAAACCAACACCATGAGGTGAACAGCACTTTCACACTGCTTTCTCTCTCCTACCTCTATTTCATGTGACTGTGTTTTTTTTTTAAATGTGACAAGCAATGTGAGTTGCAGATATCGGTACAATGCCCCAATGAATGCTGAGAGTGTATTATGGAAGTGACAAACAAAACAAAAAAGAAATGATTCTGCATTATCAATCAGTGTCTTACCTGAAGACGGCCACCAGGGGGGCGTATACAGAGTCTCCATCGTAGACGTACATGTGGTCCCAGCTGCATTCTGTGGCAAAGTGGTTGAACCTCAACCTCAGCACGGCGTTGGGACTGCAGGAGGAAGAGAACACACAACACAACTTCATTAGAATTATTTTAATCTCTGACATTGAGCTATATCAGTGTTTCTCAACCTTTTCTCTGCATGGGCACACTTTTCATATCCCAAGAATCCATGGGCACACCAACATAATACGGGGGTGTAAATATTGTCACTGTCAGGAAGAAACCTTGTATCTCCAAGTTTCAAATGTGTACGTTTCTTCGCAAAGTAAAGCCCTGCTTCATCATACAAGGCTGTCGCACAACAGTAGTGAAAACAGCAGATCTACAAGCCAGCCATATTGTGGTAGGTGGCTAGCATCAAAGGAGGGAAAAGGTGGTAAGGTGCTTGTAGATCGGCTGTTTTCACTAGTTTAAATCATTTCTAAAATGATAAATACAATACTGGCTTTCAAGCAGTTTCAAGGGGCACACTTGAACCTTCTCAGGGGCACACCAAAGGTCCCCAGGCACAGTGGTTGAAAAACACTGCCCGGGTCTTAACTCTACCCCAATTTAAAATGTAGGCATTTAACGCAGCTGTTCCCAAACTGGTGATTTTAAGTGGATGCTTCTGTCCCCAGAGTGACTTACATGAGTGAGGTGGGAGTAAGCAGAGTAAACAAGAAGTCTATTCTGGTAAACAAGGTGAATGATCACATCAGTACCAGAGCAGAGAGAACAGCTAAGGGCCTCAAAGAAGCTAGCATAGCAGGTACAGTATAACCATGAACCTACTGAACCTAGGATCTGTCTACACCACTGGCTCTCAGAGTGGGGTCCTTGGGGAGGTTTCAGGGGTCCCCAGCTGAATTAGTTAATATTAGCATTACAATACATGTAATCGCTTTACATTTTAAAACTATATTCATTGGCTATTCTCTTGGAATCTTGGGAAAATTGGAAAAACAAATCTAAGACATTTTAACAAATAAACAAAAGAACGAGTGACCAAGATATGTCTACACGATACACATATTGTGGTAAGTTGCTAGCCTCAAAGGAGGGAAAAGCTGGTAAGGAGGGGTATAGGGAAGGTGCTTGGGTGGTGCAGTTCTAAAGTGCCTGCCCACTACGACGGAGGTTGTGGGTTCGAATCGACCGTGGAGCATCTGGCTTTGTTGAGAGTCTATACAAACACAACTGGTGTTCAAGGGAGTGAATCCGAGCGGGGAGGAGGATGAGTATTGTCACTGCACATACTCCTACAGGCAGGGAGTGTTGGGCGGGAGGAGTAGGATGAAGGCTCTACGTTCTCCCGGTGGGGGCTCCTCACTGGCAGGTGAGTCAGTAGGATACAACAGTACGTCCTCCCGGTGGGGGCTCCTCACTGGCAGGTGAGTCAGTAGGATACAACAGTACGTCCTCCCGGTGGGGGCTCCTCACTGGCAGGTTGAGTCAGTAGGATACAACAGTACGTCCTCCCGGTGGGGGCTCCTCACTGGTAGGGTGAGTCAGTAGGATACAACTATTTTCTAGTTCTTAGCTAAAGAAATCTGTATCGGGGAAAAAAAAACGGTTTTGGCAGGTCAGACCTTCATAAAACCGGTGGATCGGTATCGGCCAAGAATTTTGCAATCGGTCCATCTCTAATTTGAAATGTTTATTTATGTCCACATAAGCAGAAGTACACAAATGTACAAAGGACATAAACAATATCGGTGCAGTCAGATAATTAGGAAAACAGCCAGTTACAGAGTGCATGTAAGGCATAACATTGTTACGTACAATACTGTTGGCATAAATGTCAAACGCCACAGACAGCAATCAAGGGTAAAGATAACAACGCCTCCTCCAAATTGAGCGGCTTCCTATAATAGCTGATACAGAGCAGTACCTTGCTGGCTGCTACCTTTTGGTGAGGCCGGCCATTTGAAGGCCCCTCATAACCAACTTGTGCACATGCCCTCTAACCTCCCAAAGATAAAAACCAGAAGTTTACATCTGTAACCTAGCTGTGCGATGGTCTGCTCTAGCTGATGATATTTCAACACTTTGGTTAAGAAATCTTCCTCTAAGCTGTAATCAAAAGGTAGAGCCGACCTCGAGAATTAACACTTCCTTATGAGTTTCATTCACAACAATGACATCAGGGGTGTTAGCTGAAATGTTAGAGAACACAGAATCGTCGTTACACAGGCTCAACATGCTCGGCTTCACAGTAGAATGCTTATATAGCAACACACACACATGCACGTCCATGTCAACATACTGTAACATCAACAATACAACCTAAATGGACCCAACCAGGGATTGTAGTGGAAATCTTTGTCAAAACAAAAATGTTGCCACGGACATACAAAATGAGTGGACAATATTATGACCAGAAACAAATAATGAGTGTGCACTATTATTACCAGAAACACATAAAAAGATCTGATATATATATAAAAAAATAAAGAAAAAATATATGATCATGTTTCACCTATAATGACATGGCCAACTTGGTATGCCAGGATGAGAGTGGCAAACCAACGATTATGAGAAGAATTAATATTCTGCAAATCAGTGCTTCTCAAACTTTTCAGGTCGAGACCCAGAAGCGAGATTAGACGTTTTCCCAGGACCCCAAAACTAGTGAAAACATCAGAAGAGTGTTTCTGTGTGCCCACCAATAAAGCTCTCCTACAGCTCAAAGATACAACCACACAAACCAGTGTTTCTGTGTGCCCACCCATAAAGCTCCCCTACAGCTCAAAGATACAACCACACAAACCAGTGTTTCTGTGTGCCCACCCATAAAGCTCCCCTACAGCTCAAAGATACAACCACACAAACCAGTGTTTCTGTGTGCCCACCCATAAAGCTCTCCTGCCAGCTCAAAGATACAACCACACAAACCAGTGTTTCTGTGTGCCCACCCATAAAGCTCCCCTACAGCTCAAAGATACAACCACACAAACCAGTGTTTCTGTGTGCCCACCCATAAAGCTCCCCTACAGCTCAAAGATACAACCACACAAACCAGTGTTTCTGTGTGCCCACCCATAAAGCTCTCCTACAGCTCAAAGATACAACCACACAAACCAGTGTTTCTGTGTGCCCACCCATAAAGCTCTCCTGCCAGCTCAAAGATACAACCACACAAACCAGTGTTTCTGTGTGCCCACCCATAAAGCTCTCCTGCCAGCTCAAAGATACAACCACACAAACCAGTGTTTCTGTGTGCCCACCCATAAAGCTCTCCTGCCAGCTCAAAGATACAACCACACAAACCAGTGTCGCCAGATTATGAGAAAGAAATAAGCAACCGGGTCTAGGAAAACAAACCAAAAAGAAGTGACTATTAGGCCACACAAGCACTTCAAACCTATATACATCGGATATCTGAAAATAGCTGTTGTGAGGTTGTAGATAAGCTATTTTCAAAATAACTATGGAAAAAGAGTGACAGAATATTTTTTTCAACATTTTACAAATCTGGCACAGGGGTCAAAAATATGTTCTGAAATATATTCAGATTGGGGGGTACGTGGACAAATACATTAATTTGGGGGTTCTTGATATGGAGATGTTTGAGAACCCCTTGTTTAAACATCAGGAAGCAAAGCCCAAAATAAGCAACTACACTTAAAAAAACATGGACATAAAAAAACACAGACCTCAACCACCAATATTTACAAGTGACTTTACAGTAAAACAAGTCCAAAGTCTCTTATAATAAGCAGACATGGCAACCCTCTACAGAAACATGTTGGTTTCGGTAGAACCTGACCCATTTCCTGGCAATAAAAATATAAATCTACAAACGGCGCTGCTGTTCGCTGTTCAGCTGTTAGCTGGGTGTTCGAGAAAGCGAAGTGATATTTGGTGGAAAAATATTATCTTTAAAACACTAAAAGTCCTGTGGCTGCTGAAGCTTGTTTTTCTTACTGGTGTCCGTACCTATGGACTGACTCACTCCCAAATCGCAATAAGATCCAAAGTAAACAGAATAAAACATTACTTTTAACATGCCTCTGTGTATTCCAAGCTTAGCACCTTATCTCCAGTTCCCAAATAACAGCTTTGGGATGTTGGTTTTATTTATTTGTGACATATATTTGCACGCACGCACGCACGCACGCACGCTTCTATGTCAACCATTAGTAAACTGAGGCTGCAATCCTCACAGCCTCACCAAAATCAGAAAACAGAAGATTGGGGGAATGATGTCGCTTGGTCAGAGGAGTCCTGGTTTCAGCTAGGACATAGGGTCAGAAGTATGTATCTACAACAGTGTTTCTTAACCTTTTTTCTGCATGGGCAACACTTTTCATGTCCCAAGAATCCATGGGCACACCAACATGATACGGGGGTGTAAATATCGTCACTGTCGGGAAGAAACCTCCAAGTTTCAAATGTGTATGTTTCTTCGCAATGTAAAGCCCTGCTTCATCATACAAGGCTGTCGCACAACGGTAGTGAAAACAGCAGATCTACAAGCACACAACGCCTTGCACCGCGAGGCGTTGTGTGCTTGTAGTTCGGCTGTTTTCACTAGTTTCAATCATTTTTAAAATGATAAATACAATACTGACTTTCAAGCAGTTTCAAGGGGCACACCAAAGGTCCCCAGGCACAGTGGTTGAGAAACACTGATCTACAACATGAGGGAAGCGTATCGACGGTTCAGGCTGGTGGTGGGGTGTAGCGGTGTGGAGCATATTTCCTTAGTTGGCACACTTGTCCCCTTATAGCAGGGGTTCCCAAACTTCTTTGGCTCAGGGCGCCTCCATACATATTCTTTTCCTCCGACGCACCCCTACATTATAATTCTCACTCCCAGCACCTTATATTTATGCCATATTGTAATATTACCCTTAGCATACCAGTATGATCTAATTTTTTTAATCTAAATTGTTAAATTTTTTAGTTATAAATTAAGTAGGGCTGGGATGCGGGGATTTTAATCTAATTAATTACAGGCTCTGTGATTAATTAATCGCAATTAATCGCACTTTAATCGCACATCGATATTTGACCTGAGAAGCATTTTGTTTTTCAAGTAAAACACATTTTGTTGTACGAGTGAGTTTTTTTAATCTAAATTTTGCATCCACTGGGCCAAGCAAAGCGCTCTGATCGTCTACTTCTCCCTTTGCGTTTGTTGTCTCTTCTTGGTTGGTGCATCGCTATGATCGGTATGCCCGAAAACTGAAGGTTCTGTGCAAAAACTAAGTGCGATTAAAATGTGTAAAAATGTAATCGCGTTAATTTTCTGTAATTAATTAATCGCAATTTATCAGTTAAAGTCCCAGCCTTAATAAGATGATGACAACATCTGAATGAATTTGTGTTTAATTAAGTTAATCAGAATTGCGTTGTAGCCTACATTCAAATTAATTCACCTCCATATAAGGAGAAACATAAGGGCATTCTTGCCATTAAAGTTCCAAATCAATTCCAAATATAATCAAATTATCTTGCAGCACCCCAGGGTGCCCCGGCCGTCACCCCAGGGTGCCCCGTTACCCACTTTGAAAACCCCTGCCTTAAAGTACCATTTGAGCTCCTCGTTCAATCTATAGCGTGAAGGATTTAAGGCCGTTCTAAAGGGAAAGGGGGGGGTCCAAAGAACAGTGTACCTAATGACCCATTTAGGCCTAGAATTATTGAATGCTTTAACCAGTGAAAAATAGCAGATATACAAGCTCACAGATCAGCTATTTTTGAAAAAGTTGTGAAAATGTGTGCAAATCTTTGAATATATGTATTTTCAAAGCTAACGTCTGTGAAGCCCTTTGCACACAGGCGCGTTTAACCGCACGGATAAAACGGACAATATAATTTTTTGAAAAGAAAACAATGATTCTGTATGACCTCATGCACACCGGCTCCGAATTTGCCGTGCGACGAGTGGCTGCCGCCGTGCGTTTTTCTCTCGATCGAAACCAGTTCGATTCGTGCGTCTTGTCGCATGCGGTAAAAAACTCATCACTCCTTTTATGACTCCTTTTTGGATCCGCAGCGCCGATTCCGCACAGCCTTGCACACCAAATCCAATGCTTTTTATTCATGCCGCAAACGAAAAAAACGCAACTGTCCTGTGTGCAAAGGGCTTAACTCACATTTTGCTTCTGGGGGGGGGGGGGGGGGGGGGGGGTCCCTGGAACTAGATATTTTGAGATGGGCGTCCGTGGCCAAATAAATATCATTTTGGGGGTCCTTCAAATGAAAAGGTTTGAGAACCACTGACATAGTAGTCTCTCAAGAACAGACTAACTGAGCTCCAGTTAAGTGAAAAGGACCTTTTCTTTGACGATGGCTGGCCAGATTGCAAACATAGGTTTTTCAAAAAACCTTAGAAGGATTCAAAAGACACTTATAGAATCGGGTCAAAATTCTAATTTTCACGATTTTTCAAAAATAGCAGATCTACAAGCTGCTATTTTTCAATAGTTAAGGCATAGCAATAACGATACACAATAATGTGTACCCGTTCTAAATGGATTAAGGCAGTTCTAAAGGGAAAGGGGGTTCCAAAGAACAGCGGACCTAATAAAGTGGCCCTTGAGTGTAGTACGTTCTCATTCATTCACAATCTCAGGAATCTCTAGATTTAGGAGGAAGTTTTCCCAGAGTTCTCAGAAAAGAAGGCACAGCTTATTATCGAGTCGTCAGCAGATTGAAATAAAAGTATATGTATTCAAAGTCAAACCCCGTCTGAGCAAACATCCCAGGACTTTAAATAGTTCAGAGCGGGTACACATTATTGTGTATCATTATTTTATGCTTTAACTATTGAAAAATAGCAGATATACAAGCTCACAGCGCGGCACCGAGTGCCGCGCCGAGTGCCGCGCTGCAAGCTTGTAGATCTGCTATTTTTGAAAGATTGTGAAAATTCGAATTTTTACCCAATTCTGTAAGTGTCTTTTGAATCCTTCTAAGATTTTTTGAAAAACCTATGTTTCTATGTCAGCAATCTGGCCAGCCATCGTCAAAGAAAAGGTCCTTTTCACTTAAATGGAGCTCAGTTAGCCTTTTCTTGAGAGACTACTATGTCAGTGGTTCTGAAACCTTTTCATGTCAAGGACCCCCAAAATGATATGTATTTGGCCACGGACCCCCATCTCAAAATATCTAGTTCCAGGGACCACCCAGAAGCTAAATTTGAGCTGCAAACGTTCGCTTTGAAAATACATATATTCATAGATTTGCACACATTTTCACGACTTTTTCAAAAATAGCAGATCTACAAGCTCGCAGCGCGGCACTCGGTGCCGCGCTGTGAGCTTGTATATCTGCTATTTTTCACTGGTTAAAGCATTCAATAATTCTAGGCCTAAATGGGTTAAATAGTTCAGAGCAGACCTACTTCTCCACACTGCAGTAGCAGCAGCAGCAGCAGTACAGATCAGCTGAGAGCTGCTATAACGACACTGTGTCCAGATCAGTCTTCATTTATATGCCATCCCACCAGACAGTGTGGCTTGCCAAAAACAACAGATCTGCAAGCCACACGTTAAAAAGTTATTTCTGGAAAGTGCACATTGTCTGTGCTACAGAACAGAGTATAAATCAGGGGTCGGGAAATGCCCATATACTATGGGAATTCCAAGATATGGACTTAATATTGATGACATCAGGGATCTCCATATATGGCCATTATTGCGACCGTCAGGTCGCAAGTTACTATGAAAAGCTCCACCAGCTGTCCGTCAGTCACGTCACACTTTTGTCCTACTCTCATCTCTGGCACCGTTGCCCCTAACGAAAAAAGACTGTAAAAGGTCTTATTTGGGATGTTCCTTTTAGGCAGGGTGTTTAACTGTACTTGTACTGTACTACACACATTTCAACTGTATTGACTATACTTGTACTGTTCTCCATTTTTGTCTAATAAAATAATCAATCAATCAATCCATGCCAAACTTTGCGCACACACACTCCTTGGCTGGCAAACCACAACTTCCACCCCTCATTTCTCACATGGCCCTTTTCTAGCGCCACCATCAGGCCAAATGGTAAGACAGAATTCACTTGCAAGTATGACTCGCGTCACAGTCGGCAACCACACTTGCAATTTCCAATTGCATCGTTCCAGTTCCAACTGATTCTGATTGTCCATTGTCTATTACATAACCCTTTCTTCTTCTTCTTCTTCTTTAGAAATATTTTCTTTCCCATCAGAATGTAATGATCATTAGACTCAGAGGAATAACCCACCCAACTCTCAGACTCTCTCCCAAGGCAGAGTTACACTCAGCTGTAGGAATTAAACCACAGTTTATTAGTTTAACAAAAGCTTGTACTTACTATCCTTCAATTAGCCAGGTACATTTGGTCTTGTACTTGTAGTTGATTGGTCCGTCTGTCAGGTACCCCGAGGGCTCCGTCAACCTGAAACAAACAGAATGATGAATATTAGTTTACAGTTTAGGCATTTAGCAGACGCTTTTAATCCATTCAGAACGGGTACACATTATGGTGTATCATTATTTTATGCTTTTTTTCTTTTTTTTTCGCAGCGCGCGAGCTTGTAGATCTGCTATTTTTGCTATGTCAGCAATCTGGCCAGCCATCGTCAAAGAAAAGGTCCTTTTCCATTAACTGGAGCTCAGTTAGTCTGTTCTTGAGAGACTACTATGTCAGTGGTTCTCAAACTTTTTCATGTGAAGGACCCCCAAAATTATATGTATTTGGCCACGGACCCCCCATCTCAAAATATTTAATTCCAGGGACCACCCAGAAGCAAAATTTGAGTTACAAACGTTCGCTTTAAAAATACATATATTCAAAAGATTTGCACACATTTTCACAACTTTTTCAAAAATAGCAGATCTACAAGCTCGCAGTGCGGCACTCGGTGCCACACTGTGAGCTTGTATATCTGCTATTTAAAGGCCCTTTTCCACCGGCAGCGATAACGATGACGATAGCCATAAAATATCACAGCGATAATTATGCCTTCACATTGATGTCCGATAAAGTTATCGGACATCAATGTGAAGAGGCGCCAATTAACAGTCGCTCGCGCAGAGCGCATCGCGAGCTGTTTGTCAGAGACCCAGTCCCATATCACTGTGATCTTAACCACATCGTTGTTGATCCTAACGATGTAGTTGTCGGCTATCGTTGTCTTTATCGGTGTTGGGTGGATGCTGCCGATCCACTTTAATTGAAAACCCACTTTTTTAAATCGTTATCGTCATCGTTATCGCTGCCGGTGGAAAAGAGCCTTTACACTGGTTAAAGCATTCAATAATTCTAGGCCTAAATGGGTTAATCCAAAGCGACTTACAATAAGCAGATAATACATCAATAAGCAAGATAATATGTCAGAACATCAACAACAATATAACAAATGCATATTGCATAATAGCTTGATCAGTTCAACAACGCACTGTTTCGGTTGACTACTACTGAACAAGACAGGCATGTGCCGAATGCCAGTGCACGCGACAAGCACTCGATGGTCTCGTTCGCCGCCGAGCTCCGAGCTCGCCATGCCAGTTAGCAAGTCGTGGTTAGGTTTGGGATCGCCGGAGGAACCCCATCCGACATCGAGGAAACGGGAATCGGTTCTATCACATTTGGAACCAGGTTTTATCACACTGTCATAGCTTGTTATGTGGACTCCAATCAACATCTGCTATACAATTACTATTACAATTTTCAATTCCAAGGACCTTTATTGGCATGAGAAAACATACGTTTACATTGCCAAATCTAGTGTCATAATGTAATAAAAACAGTTGAAAGCGGGGAACATTGGAGGGGATACAGCATTGTGTAAACAGAGCTACTGTACAGTATGTCACGTGACAGCAATCTTCTGCAGTCGCTTTTAGATAAATAGCAGAATTTCTTCGCAAAACAATTTTAAACAAATATACAAAAAAGCCTCAGATTTAAAATGTGTTTAAAGGTAGCAGCTCTGTTTATAGTGGAATGTGCAGGAGGTCTAGATGTCACTCAATGGTTTGCAGTCCTTATGCTGCATTCAAACTGAGAGAAGCCAAGCGCAGCTGACGGCTAGTCATTGCATTTTTTGGGGATCATAGCTACAAAATGATATATTGGTTGTGGAGATTGACCCAACAGTTTTGAAGATATGGCTTATAGAATGATGCCATGCTGAAATACTACTTTTGAGATATTCAAGTTCCACCTTTAAAAAATTCCAAGCTTTTCTTCCAGCTTGGAAATTTTAAAAGCTGGTTTGCATAGAAAATACATTGAATTACCAAGCAAACCATTAGCTTGGCTTTTCTGTATGTGAATGAGGCATTAGGGTGGTATTCCATTCTCTAGCCTTCTTTTATCGCAACAGTTCACAAATCTTGCTGTTGTGTTCGCGCATTGTTGTCATTTCTCCCAGACGGTTTGGGAGTATTTTGTCATTGGCCATGTTTTCAAACTCACTTTGTGTGTGTGTGTGTGTGTGTGTGTGTGTGTGTGTGTGTGTGTGTGTGTGTGTGTGTGTGTGTGTGTGTGTGTGTGTGTGTGTGTGTCTGATGTCTTGCTACAGTGGGCAATACCGGTGGTTCACATACCTTTTAATTTCAAGCACCACCAAGAACTGAGAGTGCACCAGTAAGACTCCCTAATCGGGAATACCCAAACTTTAGAAGGCAATCGTATCCAATCAGGAGGGAATATGGGAAATGGGACAGATCCATGTCAAAGACATGACTTTAGGGATACCGTGTACCGCTTTGTGTGATTTTAGGGCACAATCTGTAGGAACAGTGTCCAAAATGAAATTTGCAAAAATCGGCCTGATGAGGGCAATGTGAGAAATGTTGTGATTTGCCACCCAAGGAGTGTGTATGCAAAGTTTGGCATTGATAGGGCCAATGGTGGAAGAGATATGACTAGGGCAAAAGTGTGATGTGACGTGACAGACAGACAGACGGTGGAGCTTTTCATAGTAACAGTGGTAATGGCATAAGTGAATTCATAGACAGTGATTCTCCTCATTAAGTCTGACTGAACAGAGATGCCATAGGCGTGAGCTATGGTCCTACTGTACATTACAGGTACAGTAAGTATCAAAGTATCAACTCTCTTTAGTCTCTTTGTCTCTCTCTCTCACACACAAACCTTCCTTTTAAAACACATTTTCTTTTGAGATGGGTGGTAGCGCTGTTACTCAGATAGACATCTCACGAATCACACAAGTTGAGTTCTCTCATCCATCCACGCTCCAAACGGGTACCAGCCTCCTACAGCAACCTCTGTTGCCATGACGACAGGCAGTGAGACATCATCATGCGCTTGCAGGAATGTTACTAGTTCAACACCATACACCATGATGCAGTATGATATGTCAGTGTGGAGGTAGTTTGAACTTACAAACTAATACATTATAAAACAATAATCTAATAATCAACCACCCACAGAGCATAGACAGTACGGAATCAGTGAGTGTAGACCAGTGAATCTCAAAACTTTTTATACTTTCAAGGACCCCCCTACCACAAACCTTGATAACTCTGAGAGTGCACAATATGGAACCAAATAGATCTTATGGGTCCATTTGGTTCACTGTAAAATAAAATCATATTCCAAGCAGAGCTGGGCAACATGTTCGGGCACAGATTGCCCGGCACGATGGCCTGGTAGATCAGGGCACTTGGGTGGCACAGGGGTAAAGTTATGGAGGGATTATGGACTTGTCTAGGGCAGTGGGGTCTTTTTTTTAAAGACTCTTAAGCCCCCATCATAGTAGGCACCGTGGTGAAAAGCTATCCACCGCGGTGTAGTCTTTTTAAGTCATAAAACTACAACATTACATCATTACTCGCGGTGAAGAGCTATCCACCGCGAACCCCGACACATCTCTGTTTTTACTTTCAGACAGATCGACCCATCACCCCGCTCACTGATTGGTCGATCTAGACCAGTCAGTCACAGTGATAGGACTTCACCGTGACTGACTATGATGGCCTCCACTTGATTTCTCACTTTAGGTGGATAGCTTTACACCTAAGATTTGCGGTGAATAGCTCTTCACCCTGGACTCTGAGAGGCTTTAGAAGAAAAAAGGTCCTTTTGCAAACCTACAGACGGACAGGTGCGTCGGAGCGGTGAACTTGACAAGTGGAAAATGGAGGAGTCTCGCACACCGTCTTCACTTACCAAAAATGTATCGGTTGGCAACATTCCGGTCACTCAGACCTTCATCGTGCCTGATGAAGGTCTGAGTGACCAGAATGTTGCCTACTAGGGGTGTAACGATATAGTAACTGTATCGAAATATCGTTTTTAACTTAAAAAAAACGAAGTATATCGAAATGAAAACAGCTAAAATCGAATTGTATCGCTTTATTTTGTATCGTATCGAATCGGCAGTGCAAAGAATCGATTGTATCGATACTACCCACTTGGGCATTGTATTTAGCATTTGTAAGAAGAAAAACTAAAAGGAGGGGTTTAATTGCTTTTCCTTTCCATATAGCTACACTGGTCTATCGATAAATGTGTGTAATCTCTGGGTTCATGTCAAGGTGCAGGTTTGTCAATATACAATGACCATGTATTTGGCAGATAATCACTGTGTTTACTTATTTATATCCATAATAATACATGTTTCCCTTAAAAACCTGCACTATCCACACCTTTCACACAGATTTAATGTCTTTGCTAAATAGTTACTATATCGATTTTAAATCATTGAATCGAATCGTATCGTATCGCCATGAACGAACCAATATTGTCCATGTATCGTATCGTCAACCATGAATCGTGATATGTATCAAATCGCTATTAAAATGTATCGTTACACCCCTATTGCTGACCAATAAAAGTGTTGTAAAGTGAAGACCGTGTGCGAGACTCCTCCATTTTGCCACGTATCAATTCCAAGGGCTCTGCCATAACTCTGAGAGTTCTACAAATGAAAAAGAATTTACAACTCTCAGAGTTCCAGACCTGTAAGGGTCCACCTGGAACCCCCTCAAGGAACCCTGGGGGGTCCCTGAAGGCTGAAGGACCCCTGAACGACCCCACTTTGAGAACCACTGGTCTAGGATGGCTTTAGAGACGAGTGGAGGAGAGAGTTTCCCATCTTTTGCTGTGTTTGCTTTTCGAGATCCTCAGTGGCTTAGTTCCCAAATACCCGCTTAATTATCTTGTCCAAAGAGTGAGGGATGCTGGTGGGTATGATTCGGGCCAAGGGAGAGATCTTTTGATGGTGTTCCCCTCCCCAGGTCGAGGAGGCTTTAACCCATTTAGAACGGGTACACATTTTGTGTATCATTATTTTATGATTTAACTATTGAAAAATAGCAGATATACAAGCTCACAGCGCGGCACCGAGTGCCGCGCTGCGAGCTTGTAGATCTGTTTTTTTTTTTAAATCGTGAAAATTTGAATTTTGACCCGATTCTATAAGTGTCTTTTGAATCCTTCTAAGATTTTTTGAAAAACCCTATGTTTCTATATGTCAGCAATCTGGCCAGCCATCGTCAAAGAAAAGGTCCTTTTCACTTAACCGAAGCTCAGCTAGTACGTTCTTGAGAGACTACTATGTCAGTGGTTCTCAAACCTTTTCATGTGAAGGACCCCCAAAAAGATATGTATTTTGCCAACGGACGCACAATCTCAAAATATTTAGTTCCAGGGACCACCCCCAGAAGCAAAATTTTAGTTACAAAACGTTCGCAAGGGTGACCAGACGTCCCATTTTACCCGGGACAGTCCCATTTTCAAGCTGCGTGTCCCGGTGTCCCGACAAATATCTGTAAAACACTAATATGTCCCGGTTTTCAACATTCACTGCAAAATTGTCCCAGTTTTCGCCAGAATTAAAATAATAGTAGCTGTTTTCAGTGGTTGCATAGACATTTATCATGTTCTTTTCATGAAAACATGCTCACCTAACCAATCAGAAAAAAGGAACAAATTCATTGCGTGTCTGAATTCAACGCTGAGGCTTTTTGTCAATCACTGCCTGTTTGCAACCCTGCGGTGCACGAACGTTAGAGAATGGGCACGCGCGTGCGCTGTAACGTGCGCATTGCTTTTAGGGTACCAGTTTTAGGCAACAGTGTTTTGCGTCCCGGTTTGAGTGGCTGAAAATAGAGTCACCCTACATACGCAGTCATGGTACGGAAATGTGGCGGTTCTAGCAACATATTTTGGCTAAATGCTTCAGTTTACAGATGTGTGTACAGAACCACCTCCATAGCTTATGTTGTTATTATCGTAGCGTTTACTGCCCCCGTGTTGTGTGGGTGGGGGGGGGACTGGGGTCACCAAAGAATTTCCCCCATAATATGGGGTTGTGGTTGCGACCGTTAGGTCGCAAGTTACAATTATAACCTCCACCGGCTGTCTGTCAAGTCTGTCCGCCACGTCACACTTTTGGGCCTATTCTTATCTCCGGCACCGTTGCCCCTATTCTTATCTCCGGCACCGTTGCCCCTATCCATGCCAAACTTTGCACACACACTCCTTGGCGGGCAAACCACAACCTCCACCCCTGATTTCTCACGTGCCCCTCTTCTAGCGCCACCGTGAGGTTGTGTATACATGCGACCTGGCGGTCGCTTATCTCCCGATTAGGGAATCTTACTGGTATAAAAAGGTTTGAGAACCCCTGCTCTAGTAATTAACACTTATTTTAACCAAAGAAAATCCCTTACCCTTAAACCCATTTAGAACGGGTACACATTATTGTGTATCATTATTTTATGCTTTAACTATTGAAAAATAGCAGATATACACCGAGTGCCGCGCTGCGAGCTTGTAGATCTGATATTTTTGAAAAATTGTGAAAATTTGAATTTTAACTCGATTCTATAAGTGTCTTTTGAATCCTTCAAAGATTTTTTGAAAAACCCATGTTTCTATATGTCAGCAATCTGGCCAGCCATCGTCAAAGAAAAGGTCCTTTTCACTTAACCGGAGCTCAGCTAGTACGTTCTTGAGAGACTACTGTGTCAGTGGTTCTCAAACCTTTTCATGTGAAGGACCCCCAAAAAGATATGTATTTTGCCAACGGACGCACAATCTCAAAATATTTAGTTCCAGGGACCACCCCCAGAAGCAAAATTTTAGTTACAAAACGTTCGCTTCGAAAATACATACATTCAAAGATTTGCACACATTTTCACGACTTTTTCAAAAATAGCAGATCTACAAGCTCGCAGCGCGGCACTCGGTGCCGCGCTTGTATATCTGCTATTTTTCACTGGTTAAAGCATTCAATAATTCTAGGCCTAAATGGGTTTTTAAGTGGCTTGTCTTACGTGTATTGTTCTCAACAGTCTATATATATACAGTATATATGGTTGTCTGTGTAGTCTGTTGGGGGTTGTGTGTCTCTTCAGTGCACCACAATGGAAAGAAGCTTCGTCTTGTTTGTGTCGACTCTTTTGAAATGGTGACACTTGTTGTTGTTCTTAAATTGCTTGCCAATTAACTCTAACTTCTATCTGTGCACTTTGGTGTAGGAGGACATCCACATGAGTCACGCCAACTCTAGTCCACACAGACAGAGAGGCCCCTGCTATGTTTTAAACCCAGGACACACGAGGACCACCCCACGTCCCACCACGCTTCCGTTGAAACTCATGCATGAGCCCAGGACAACGTATTAGACCAGTGGTTCTCTTCTCAACAGGTGGTCCTTGAGGGGATTCCAGATTCCAGGGGTTTCCAGACCAAATGGACCCCTATTATATCTTTAACTCTTTTAGAGTATACAATAGTGTGAATAGATGAATAGATGAATAGTGCGGGGGGAGAAATGCTAATTTCGTGCAAATCAGTCTAAAAGCGTCAGATTTTGCACAGATGTAGCCCAGGGCTTGCTCTAATGATTTAGCGAGGGTGCCCAAGTTTGCAACCTTCGGGGTCGCCACAGCGTCCAAATCAAGTTGGGCTCCCATCGCTCCCATTCTATACAGGAGGAAAATACCCAGACATTTTTTTTCTGGGTATTAAAGTAGGATGTGAGGGGTCTAACTAGGGGTTTTTCATGATTCTGAATCCATTGCAAGCAAACTGTCCTTGGGCTAAAAATGGCCTAACAAAACAAAAAGTTTAGTGATGAGTCACTAAACTTTTCACTAGAAATGGTTACATGCAGTACATGCAGTTAAATTAGCAAACCGAGGGAGTAGGTAACATTACTGTGTAGTATGTATGCCCACTCACTCCTTGAACCTCCCTTACACTCTCAGAGCTAATTAGCTAAATGAACAACTGAGGATAGATAACATTAGATTACTGGTACCCCAAGGAAGGGGTCCATCTATACTATAATTTTGCGAATGTCTGTCTGAGTGAGTGTCTGTCTGTCTGTCTGTCTGTCTGTCTGTCTGTCTGTCTGTCTGTCACAGCGTTTCTCCTCAGTGGCTGGAGCAATTGATCTGAAATCGCATCACCATTAGCATATGAACACACCTGACATAACTGTGAAGCCCGTTTGTCACTTTCACAAATCATATGCTGTATATTAGCATTTTTATGGTGTAACTACTATCTATTCTGCATCTAGCATGAGGCATATCTATTCTGCATCTAGCATGGGGCAACATGTTTAACCAGCTCTGTGTGTCATATACTGTGTGTACAGTGCACACCCCATAACCCACACACTGCACATCATTTCGGAGCTCATATCTTTGAACGGGTAAGGACTAGTTTGGTTAAATGTCTCTCAGAGATCTAAGGAGTAGGTGACATAAGTATATGCCCACTTAGTTGGTGGCACTGGTCCCCAAGAGGTCCATTTGGTTACATTTACACTCTCAGAGATAAATGAATCCTTAACTACGAAGCATAGAAGATAAGATAACATTATGTTATGTATTATGACCACTTAGTTCATCCTTCCTTGGCAGTGCTGGCACTGTCTGGACCCAGGGAAGGGGTCCATGACGTGGTTACATGTGTACGCTCTTAGAGCAGTGGTTCCCAACCCTTTCAGGCCGCGACCCCCAAAATAATCATATTTTAACTGACGCGACCGCGGTTTTCCCGGTGAACCTGAGCGCAACGGTGGGGGCCGATGGGCAAGGAAGGTCGCGAGCTTATGAGAAACAACTAAAATAAGACCTTAAAACCTGGCGAAAACAGTTGCGTGCATTCGCGCAAGATGACGATAAAGGAAATCATTAAATGGAACATTAAATTAACTTCTGAAAAGCCTACTAGGCCTTAAAATCTGGCTAAAACAGATTGTGTGCATTAGCGCATGATTAGATGAGGATAAAGGAAATCATTAAACGGAAAACATTAAATTAACTTCTGAAAAGGCTTCTAAGCCTACTAGTAAAACTAATGGAACCGCGATCTTGCCACACGTGAATAATTGTGGTTGTAAACAACAACACAGACAATATAAATCCTTAGTATAGTAGTGGGAAGGAGAGGTTATCATCATGGCCCCAAATAACTTTTAAATATCTTGCAATTGGCAACAAGTCTCTTATGAAATCAGCAAGAGACTTGCCGATTTTGTAAGAGACTATATAAACCTCTCCATTATCGGCAATAATCAGTGGTGTGTGTTCCACTCCACGCACTCCCGCGCCCCAACCGTTGAGCTCAGAGTCATCGGGAAAACCACGGTCGCCACCCTGACGAGCACTAAGAGTTGAGGCATCACAGTTTGTATAACACGGTTCTATAGAGTAGTGAAGTGTGACGTAATTTACACATCCTACCTGATTCGCGGTTTTCTTCACCCATTCTGAATTCCCATAGACCTTTTTCATATCGCGTCCTATAAGAACTGTGTTCCAATTATAAACAAATGATCTCAGCGGTTTGACTCATATGGATATGAAGAATCAACTGATGGTGAAAAAACACTAATGTTACTGTCACCGAATTAGTTACATTTTTGCTAGAAACAGGCTTTATCACTTATGAGTGACTGACTATCATAAACCATACAGAGCCACCTCGCCGACAATATCGCAAAGACCGTTTGTTTATTTTGGGACCACAATGCATATAAGAGACGATTTAAGATGACCCAATGTTATTCTCCATAGAGAATTCACCCTTTGTCAAGTCCCGTCCGTTGTTCCGCCCCTCTTCACACTTATTGGTTGCTGTGTCTTGGTGGGACACTCGGTGGGACACACCATCCACTACCATTTTAATTCAGTTGCTTCATATTGTTATTCTGTGTGTTCAATTCTAATTTCAAACTTGGTTTCAGTAAAATGGAGCTGCTCAGTGGCAGTATAGTGACTCAGCATGCATTTAAATGTTTTTATTTCTCCAAAAATGATGTTTTAGCAAATTCAACATAAAAAAGGTGGAACCAGGGCGGGACAAGATAGATAGAGCCTGCTGGTTGGTCAGTCAGGGACCAACAAAGGAACCGGGAGATGAGCGAGTCACGTCATGACTTCACTGTTCTATTGTGAAAAAAGCCCCAGACACTTACTTGAACCTGCCCTGGCAGTGCTGGCACTGGTCCCCGGCCCAGCCTCGGTCGCACACGCAGGACCCGTTGACGCACTTCCCCGACAGGCAGTTCTTGTGGTCGCACGTCTGCTTGGCGCCGGCCGGAGAGGAGGCGTGGGTGACCAGCACGAAGTAGAACACCACGCACACCGCCAGGTATCTGTGGACCCCCCGCAGGCTGGACGACACCGAGGGACCACCGCCTGTAGCGCTGGGACCCCCACCACCACCAGGGGTCTGCTGTCTGAAGAGGACTAGCTGCTTCCCCCCTCCTCCTCCTCCACCACCCAGTAGCGAGTCCACCATCATCTCCTGTGGTGGAGAAAAGTACAATTTACAATTTAGGTTTTTAAAACCCATTTAGGCCTATAATTATTGAATGCTTTACCAGTGAAAAATAGCAGATATACAAGCTCACAGCACGGCACTCGGCGCTGCAAGCTATTTTTGAAAAAGTCGTGAAAATGTGAGCAAATCTTTGAATATATGTATTTTCAAAGCGAACCTTTGTTACTCAAATTTTGCTTCGGGGTGGTCCCTGGAACTAAATATTTTGAGATGGGGGTCCGTGGACAAATACATATCATTTTGGTGGTCCTTCACATGAAAAGGTTTGAGAACCACTGACATAGTAGTCTCAAGAACAGGCTAACTGAGCTCCAGTTAAGTGAAAAGGACCTTTTCTTTGACGATGGCTGGCCAGATTGCTGACATAGAAACATACTTTTTTCAAAAAACCTTCAAAAGACAGGTCAAAATTCTAATTTTCATGATTTTTCAAAAATAGCAGATCTACAAGCTTGCAGCACTGCACTCGGTGCTGCGCTGTGAGCTTGTATATCTGCTATTTCTCAATAGTTAAAGCATAAAATAATGATACACTATAATGTGTACCCGTTCTAAATGGGCTAATCCAGAGAGATTTACAATAAGCAAGGTTAATAAATCAACATCAATACATCAACTAAGAAAAAAAGAACGTAGTTAGACCAAGAACCTGTTCAGTAAAAACTTAATATAAACCTAAAAAAAGCTATCTAACTTCCATGTATGTTCATTGAGGGTGGGTAAGTGCTAGGGTAAGTGCTATGGGCTAAAGGTGGAGTCTGAAGAGGTGAGTCTTCAGACCACAACTTTGATTGATTGATTGATTGATTGATTGATTGAAGACGTTATTAGAGGTTTGCATGGGGAAAATGTAGACCTACAGTTTCAGGACAGTACAGTTCACGGGTAGTACAAGGTCAACTAAAAAGATACACCCAAAAAAGTCTATGGCTTGTTTCTTGGACCAATCCCCAATCACATACACACCCATTGTAACAGTTACAATGGGTGTGTATGTGATTGGGGAGGTAGTTTTTTAACTCATATAACATTGAATGACAGACAGACAGAACACAACACAGTACAACTACTCAAATTGTAGATTGGCTATAGACGGGTTTCTGGTCCACGACCACGTCACGTTTGATTCGGTACCAAAAGTAGCCAATGAAACCAGGCTTAACCAGCGCTCCCCAAAACAACAGGTTTGGGGATTGGACGGACTGATTACATGATACAGTCACCTGTGCATTTAGTCTCAATGTTTGTAAACAAGAAACCCGTCTATAGTCTAGGTATAAAATAGGGCTGAAGTGGTTAATGTGTGTTTTATAATATAACTTATATCTGCAAAGTAACTAGTTAAGTTTCAAATAATTGTAGTGGAGTACAATATTTGGGTCAATCTCAGGTGTAATGGAGTAGAAATTAAAGTATTGGAGTTTGGAAATACTCCAGTAAAGCAGTGGTTCTCAACGTTTTTTGGCCGCGAACCCCCCAAATAATCATATTTTAACTGGGGACCTCCATACCCTGATGAGCACAAGAGTTGAGGCATTACATTTTGTATTGCGAGGCGTTGTGAGCATGTAGATCTGCTATTTTCATTTTTTTTACTGTTTTTACTTTGCAGCATCTGTGATGAATCAAAGGGGACTGCCCATAAGTCCGACATCTCATTAGACCTACATTGGTTAGGGTTAGAATTCACCAGGTTAGCATTCACCAGTGTCAGACTAATGGGATGTCGGACCAATGCCATCCATGGCACCGAATCAAAGCCCAGTAGGCCAGGGGTCCTCATCCCTCAACGTTTTCAGGCCAAGGATTCCTTAGTTGAGAGAAAGATGAAGCAGGGACCCCCAACAACCTGTTCATAGATTCCATATAGTTTCATTGTTTGACAGCACAATCTTCATATTTTGGATTCATGTCAATGTGTGTTTTCAGATATTTAACAACTTGAACCGTCAATACTTCATAAACTTGACCTTTCACTCTGTACTTAGTCTGCTCTTTTTCCCCTCTACACCAAACCTCTGTGCCAAAAAATATATTAATATAATAATATTTTTTCAAGCTTGTAGATCTGCTATTTTTGGCTAAAGTTCTCCGAATAAGGATGCTAGGGTTCAAGTGGTAAAAATATAAAATAAGTTACTATCACACAAAGATTTGGAGGACCCCCTGTTGTAACTCTTGAGGATCCCCTAGGGGTCCCGGACCCCCTGTTGAAGACCCCTGCAGTAGGGTATCATAAAGGCCTTCCCCTGCTGCATGGATGCAGCCTCTCTTACCCTCAGCACGGAGCCTCTTTCTTACCCGGGTTGCTGCGATTATCTGCCCGCTAGATGCGTCCTGGAGCCCGGCGCTGTCCTGCATGTTGCACCGTTAGCATGCATTTTCAACACGAAACCCCCCAACAAAACAACCACCAGGGATATCCAGTCTCAAATGGGTTGATTTAGAGCCTTTTGTGGGTGGAAAAAAACACAGCATCCAGTCTTGAATGTATCGTTTTTAGAGCCTTTTCTTGATGAAAACCCCATAAAAAAGGAGAAACTATAGAATGGTTGAAGAGTAGCAGCAGCAGCAGTGGTGGTTGATAAAAGCAGCCATCGTCTCTACTAGCCCAACAGGCTAGGATCTGATCCGCGGACCCCCCAGTGTTTTGGTCCCAGATGTAGGCTGCGATCCCCCTCCGTTTAGATCCACACCGGTGGTGGTCCGCGGTGGGCCTGCTGGTGGTGGTACCCCCGGTGTCCCCGGCTCGGCCCGGCCCGTCCAGGGCGCTCTGTGGTCGGCTGTAGAAGGGCTCCAACACCGCTGGTTCTCCTGCTCTGGTCCTCCTCCTCCTCAGTAGCAGCAGACCTAGGCTAGGCTAGCAGCCATGTTTATCTGGGTAAACAATCCACACTGCATAGAAAGACACCCGAGCACGCACACACACACAGAGAGAGACTGGATACTTTGTAGCTTTATATATCTGGACACTACAAGGCACCGTCTCTGCTACAGTGTAACTGAGGTGGCTACAATGTAACGGCTTCTGTCTGTGAACAAAGGGCCGCTGGCTGGAAAGGGAACTGTGTGTTGTGTGGAGTCTCTCTCTCTCTCTGTCTGTCTTCCCCCAGTGGTGTGTGTGTGTGTGTGTGTGTGTGTGTGTGTGTGTGTGCCGCAGTCGACATGGATGTGAATGGAGTGGGGGGTAATGTTGAGGGGGGCCTTAATTGGAAGAGTTTATTATTCAAGTGTTAATCAGTTCAATTAAGGAGCTTTATTGACATCAGCCCTTTTTCATTTGAAGGACCCCCCTCCCCCCTCCGCCCCCACCCCAGTTTGATATGCAAATAAGGGGAGTATACATTATATCAAGGGTCTTCAACAGGGGGTCCCCAGATTTACTACAGGGGGTCCTCCAAATCTTTGAGTGATAGGAAGTTTTATTTCTCCTTTTTTTATATTAACCACTTGAACCCTAGTGTCCATATTCTCAGAATTTTAGCCAAAAATAGCAGATCTACAAGCTCACAACGCCTCGCACTCGACGCACTGCGAGGTGTTGTGAGCTTGTAGATCTAACCTCGCCTACCAGTCTTTCTATTTTCGGCATAGAGGTTTGTTGTAGAGGGGAAAACGAGCAGACTAAGTACAGAGTGAAAGGTCAAGTTAAGTATTGACAGTTTTGATTGATTGATTGATTGATTGATTGATTGATTGATTGAAGACTTTATTAGAAGTTTGCATAGGAAAAGGTACAGTTTCATGACGGTACAGGTCACTGGTACAAGGTCTACTAAAAGGAGATCCATGAAAAGACTAAGCTTATTTCCACTGGAAACCATTGAAGTATCTCATATAACAGGGTTGGGCTAGGTTTATTTTTTACCAGTTGCGAACGGCTGCTGCCTGTAAGTGGTTTTTCAGGGCAATTTTAAAGGATGCTAGTGATCCACACTCCTTTATGGCCTTCGGTAAGGCTTTCCACATTTTGGTGGTATAGCAGAAAAATCACACTCGTGTGAACTGAGCGGTGGTGTGTGTGTGTGTGTGTGTGTGTGTGTGTGTGTGTGTGTGTGTGTGTGTGTGCAACAGCGCCCCTCCCTTAACATGTGTGGTCAGAAAAGGTAACTGCAGGCTACGGACACGGAGACAAACAGACAGACAGACAAACAGACAGACAGACCCACACACACGGCCACGTATAGGAGCGTTGTGACCACCGCTCAAAAAGAGTTTGACCCTTTGTTGGTTTTGACTCTGGGTTGAAAGTGATCTGTGGCGCTGCCTCTGGTGTTGTAATTATGGACATCCTTAATGTTTATAAAGTATTTTGATAGGTACTTGGGTATCATAGTGGTGTAGTGTATCTTGTACACCAGGCCCATTGCAAGTTGCTGTACTCTGTCATCTACTCTGAGCCACCCCACTCTTAACTGGTGAGTAGCGGTGAGGTGAGTCTGATAGGGAAGGTTAAGCAGGACCCTAATTAGTTTATTTTGGGCTGTTTGGAGTTTAGTTTTCAGGGCTTGTGGGGCGTCACGATACCATACGTGGACTCCGTAGTCAAAGAGGGGCTGGATTATTGCACCAGCTATGGTCTTCAGTGTGTTGAAATTGACCATCGGGGCGATCCTCTGTAGGAAACGAGTTCGTTGGTTGATTTTATTTATTACTTTAGAAGTCATCTTTTCACTGGAAAGATTAGCTTCAAGGATGCATCCTAAGTAAGAGATTTCGTTTTTTCGTGTTATGACCTTGTCACCCACTTTGATTGTGAAGTTATCGACTTTTTTGAGGTTATGATTTGATCCAAAGAGGATGGACTGGTTTTTCCCAGGTGAATTGATAATTTGTTGTCGTTAAGCCATGTGCAGATCTTACTTAGTTCAGAGTTAAAGGGACTACACCATGAATTTACATTTTTCCAATTTGTATGTATTTTCTTGGTGTCCCACCAGCAACTTCTATCCTCACAAAGTCCTATTTCTGACCATTGTGTCTTTCTCAGTTTATGGGCAGATCTATGTTAGCATGTCTCAGAACGGTCCTGATTGTGAAAGGTCAGATTTGTGATGTCACAAGGCCTGAGAAGGAGGCAGGAGGAGCTGGGAGAGGGTTGGGGAGGGGTGGGCAGGCCTGAGAAGGAGGCAGGAGGAGCTGGGAGAGGGTTGGGGAGGGGTGGGCAGGCCTGCTGAGCAGGAGGTGGGGAGGAGTGTGGGGCCAAAACTGGCTCAATAGCGCAGTCCTCCCACTCAGGACAAGGTGGTACTGCAGCTGAAAATGCTCTGAAAGCCAGGCAGAAATGACAGGGGCTCTGTATTCAGGAGTGGTAATTTAGCCTCAAACCTTTTCAAAAACGTTTTTGGGACACAAACAGTGTTATATAAATTATTTTTAAATGCATGGTGTAGGACCTTTAAGTGTCTTTTCAACCTGCAAGTGGTCCTTGCCTTACTGGGAGGGGGGGGACAGGGTACCGTTAATCTCCACCACCTGTTCCCTCCCCACCAGGTAAGATTGCATCCAACTCACTGCTGCGCTGTCAAGACCGATGGCTTTTAGTTTCTCAATCAGAATAGAATGATTTACGGTGTCAAATGCCTTCTGGAGGTCCATCATGACCATGCCGCTATATTTGCCGTCATCCGCTTCGCGTTTGATTTGGTCGGTCAAATAGAGAAGGCATGTGTCGGTGGAATGAGATTTTCTGAATCCAGATTGGAACTCGTAAATCAGATTATTCTCATCGAGATATCTTGCAATCTGTTCGTAGACTATTTTCTCCATGACTTTGGATATGGAGCTAAGAATGGAAACGGGACGGTAGTTTCCAGGGTCTAGTTTAGTTCACGTGGTTATCTGAAAACACAAATCGCCATGAATCCAAAATACACTGTATGGAATCTATGGAAAGGTTGTGGGGGTCCCTGCTTCATCTCTCTCCCAAACAAAGGGGTCCTTGACCTTAATTGGCCTGAAAACGTTGAAGACCCCTGCATTATATTATAGGCCAGTGGTTGTTAATGTTTTTTCAACTCAAGGACCCCCGCCCTGTCCCCCACATTGATATGTAGGCCTATGTGGCCACAGACCCCCATCCAGAAGATTCTAAATGATTAAAAATGTTGTTAATGAGTTAATGTCATTTGTGTTGTTATAGGTAGGTTTAAGGATTTTTTTTGTCTTCTTTTTTTTAATAAATCGATTTTATTGTTTGTTAAAAAAAGATCTATATTGTGAGTGTTTGTTCAGTATAACAGGATTCTACCTGTACATGATTGATTGATTGATTGATTGATTGATTGATTGATTGAATAATTTATTAGAAGTTTGCAATAGAAAAAAAGTACAGTTTCATGACAGTACAAATCACTGGTACAAGGTCAACTAAAAGGAGATCCTAGAAAGCACTACGGCTTAGTTCCACAGGAACCACACTATTTGTATCTCATATAACATTGAAAGACAGACGGATAGAACATAGTACTTTATCTAGGATAACATAAATTTCAAAAGCAAAAAAAAAAAACATAACATCAAATACAATGTCAGAAAAAAGATTATTTACTGTTTTCATTTTTGGCGTCATTCTATTAGAACTGGATTACAGATTTTTGAATATTTCGATGATCATAAAACTGATAGGTCTATATTGCCAAAGTAGTTTGGACTACTTTAATAAAGGTTTATGGTTCCACCTGTTGGTCAAATACAATATTGTATGTGTTCCTCATCCTCATCATATTAGAGGCAGAAATTGTGAAAATAGCCGATCTACATGTTGTAAATCGGCTATTTTCACAATTCTCCAGTTAAAATGTGATTATTTTGGGGTTTGCGACCTGAAAAGGTTGAGAACCACTGGCATAGAGCACCACAGTCCAACTTCAGTCCAATGCAAAGGGCTCCAGTCTGTATGTGGTTTATTGCCTACTGGGTGAGCATGAGATAGTCTTCTGTATGGCCTAACCTGAAGGTTATCCCATAAGGCGAGTCTTCTTGTGAGGTTAAATGTCTTAAAATACACATTGAATCCAACATATTAATAGAATGGATAATGTGTAAACAAAATATTAATTTACACCACTGTTGATAGTATCAGTCTTGGAAATCTATATGAGATATAAATGTTTTTTTCTTTTTTTCGTATATTTTTATCCCACGGTTTTGCAACCCATTTTTCTCACCCGGTGCCAACTACCTAACCTGCAGTCCTGGTTCCCTCGCTCTCCCCCTGCCGCACCAGGGGAATTGAGGAGCACCCGGCTGGCTAGGGGGAGGTAGTATAGAAACCAGGACTACTGCATGTTTTTGTGAGGGCGTATACCCAAGGAGACACGGGGAGAACATGCAAACTCCACACAGAAAGGCCCTATCGCCAACCTCACCTAGGGTGTGAGCGCTGATGACGCGGGTGGAGGAACACACCCCCAGCACCCACAGCGTCCCCCGGCGGGAATCGAACACAGGACCTTCTAGCTGTGAGACGAAGTGCTAACCACTGCGCCACCGTGCCCCATAAATGTTTATTTTATCTGTGATAGTATGTGGGGGTCCCTGCTCCAGCTCTGTCTCCGCTAAGTGGTTCATCGAAGACCCCTGCTCTATACAGTTTCTCAACCTGTGGGTCAGGACCAAGGCTGGGCAATATATTGAATATTTATCGATATCGAGGTATCAACATGCAAGGTATACATACTGACGAAGACGGCTTGAAATGAGGTATTGGTGTAGGCAGGGCAGGAATTTCAGGGAGGCCATGAAGGCCATGACCGCCATTGCCCCTCAGTTTGGCCTTGTGCCCCTCAAACCAATAGCATGACCTGAGGCCACAGTGGCCTTAATGCCCCAGCTGACTGAACCACTTTCTCCTCTGTCTCTGTCTTTTCAATATGTAGACACCAGTGTCTTTCTTGTCAAGTAGACACCAGCGTCTTGTCGAGTCCCCATATTTAAACCTATCCAGTATCTTTGATTTGTGCAGGTCTGAGCATCAGATTGTAAATACCCATTTATTTATTTCACAGCAGATATTCTACATATTAAACGTAACCCTTAAATTAAATTCATTATTTCATTTGACTAAAATCTTGTTTTATTTGATGGACAAATGCCCTGGCATTTGGCCTTTGTGCCCCCAAAAAATGGACAACCCCAAAGGCCAAGTGGCCTTGCCCCTAAAATGACGAGATTCCAGGCCGCTGGGTGTATGTGTATGTGTCAGATTAATTGACACATTATGCATGGACGTACAGTAGCACATGCACAAAAGCAGTCCATCTGTAACCAGGTGTGGTTATTTCAATAAAAACATTGTTGGGAAATGGAAATAAATGAGGCATGTAATTTATTTATTCTATGTGTACTGTGCAGTGTGTGTGCATGCATGGATATGCTATTCATTATCTGGGTTGGACAGGCAGTGGACCTAAAGCAGAAAAACTATACACTGCAGTTGTTTTTTGAAGCGGTGAAAATCGCTTCCAATGAGTGGCTTTGTGTGTCCCACGCCCATATATGGACATTTCCGTCCAGAATGAACAGGTTTTTTCAAAAACAAAATGTGTGTTTCATGTCCATATATGGTCATCTCAGTCCAGAATGAACAGGCATTTTCAAAAACAAAATGTATGTCACCTCATGTCCATATATGGTCACTCCAGTCCAGAATGAACAGGTTTTTTCTGTCCCGTACGGAGAGAGGGCGAGATCATTTAGCGACCTACAACCGGGTCGCAACGTGGTCGGTAGTTTTCAGCGACCGGGTCGCAAAATCGAGCGACCGGGTCGCTAAATGGAGCGACCGGGTCGCTAAATCACCGACCGCGGCACTAAAGCGAGCGACCGGGTCGCTAAATGGAGCGACCGGGTCGCTAAATCACCGACCGCGGCACTAAAGCGAGCGACCGGGTCGCTAAATCGACCAACTGGGACGCTAATTCCATCGACCGGGACGCTAATTCCACCGACTGGGACGCTAATCCAGCGACCGGGTAGGTAAATCCACCGACCGGTGGTCGCTTCCACCGACCTACTAACCCTAACCCTAACCCTAACCCTAACCTCAGTAACCTTACCTCAGTTAGGCTAACCTGCCACGCAACCTCCCGACCGTTACCTCAGTTAGGCTAACCTGCCACGCAACCTCCCGACCGGGTCGCTAAATCACCGACCGCGTCGCTAAATCACCGACCGCGTCGCTAAATCACCGACCGCGTCGCTAAAGCGAGCGACCGGGTCGCTAAATCGACCGACTGGGGCGCAAAATCTTCCGACCGGGTCGCTAAATCTACCGACCTAAAACTGCAGGCAGGTCGGTAGATTTAGCGACCGGGTCGGTCGATTTAGCGGCGCGGTCGGTGATTTAGCGACCCGGTCGCTCGATTTAGCGACCCGGTCGCTGAAAACTACAGACCACGTCGCGACCCGGTTGTAGGTCGCTAAATGATCTCGCTCCTACTGCCCGTACGTCCAGAATATCAGTCCAGAATGAATAGGCTTTTTCAAAAAGCAAAATGTGTGTCCCATGTCCATATATGGCCATTTCAGTTCAGAATGAATAGGTTTTATCTGTCCTGTACGCCCAGAATATGTGTGTAGTGTCCCTCCCAGTCTGATGAATGGATACTTTGAGGATTGGTCAAGCTTCACATGATAATTTGGCCTTCAGGTTTTATCTGTCCTGTACATGCAATAGTTCTCACCTACTGCATCCACAACTAATGCTTCACTGCAGGGACAAGTGTATTTTTTTCATGGACATGCAGCTTTTTTTGTGTGCGTGATAATGGGTATGAAAGTGAGAGTGAATGCGCGCGTGTGCCTCCGCCGGAGCATCTACGCTTGTGTGGGAGAGATGGGAGAGTGAGTGTGTGTGGGTGTGCATGCGAGTGCGCGCGTGTGTGTGTATGCGCGCTCAGAAAAGTAAGGCAACGTTACGGTAGTGTGCAATGTGCAGGCCAGCTTGTGGGTACATTGGGTAGGCTTTGTATGTGTGAGTGTACCTGCTTGTATGAGTTTTCTTTTCGGTTTTGGAACCATTGGGCATTGATAAGTTCATATGATGATGATGACAGAAATTGAGGAGGACCCTTTGCTTCCATTTGAACACGCTGATGACGATGATTTTGTTGATGTTGGTAGTAGGCCTGCTGATTATGCTAGGGAATACAATCTTAAGTATGAACATTTAAAAAACTTTAATCACACCGAGCATAAGCTTTATGAAATTGGTTATGATATTGATCCTGAAAATAATTATTATAGCAACATAACAAACAATTGTAAGTAGCCTACTATACTGTGGATCAATACAAAAACCTAAATATGGCAGGTGAATTCTCTGTTATACATTTTAACAGTAGGAGCCTTAACAAAAATTTTGATGAAATCGAGGACTATCTACGCAAGTTCAATAAATTCAGCGTAATTGCACTATCTGAGACCTGGCTGAGTGACAAGAAAGAGCTTAATGTGGAGTTGGAAGGTTATGAACTTTTTAATTCCAATAGGAACAACAAAACAGCAGGAGGTGTCGCATTGTATATAAGCACATGCAGACCTAAGATGCAGTGGGGTGAAAAGTATAACAAACATAGAAAATATTATGGAATGTCTCACTATTGAACTTACCTTAGAACAATCTAAAACTGTTGTGATAACTTGTGTGTATAGAAATCCTGGATCATGTTTAGACACTTTTATCAACAAATTGGACAATATGTTTTGCAATCTAAACAACAACAAAGTTCATCTGGTTTGTGGAGACTTCAATGTGGACCTATTGAATCCAAACGGAAAGAGTAAAATTACAGCCTTTGTTGACTCTATGTATAGCAATAGCCTATTCCCTGTCATCACCAAGCCTACCAGAAATACTCAGCTACATTAATTGATAATATTTTTATAAACAATATAGAATGTGATGTAACAGCCGGACTCCTTATCAACGACATTACTGACCACCTTCCTGTCTTTGCTATTTTCCACCATTTTCTTAAGAAGGAAACAAAATGTACAAATAATACTTATAATATAACCCGACTCAGAACCCCTAAAGCCATCACTGCCTTAAAAGAAGACCTCAGTAGACAAACCTGGAATCAAGTGTATGAAACCTCTGACCCTAACAAGTCATATGAGGAGTTTCTGTCTATAGTATCTGAGCTGTATAACAAACATTGTCCCATAAGGAAGACGCAAAATAAACGTATCCAAAGGCAAGAAAAACCTTGGATAACTAAAGGGATAGAAAATGCCTGCAAAAAGAAAAACATGCTCTATAAGACATTTTTAAAACACAGAACTGATGAAACAGAAGCCAGATATAAAACATATAAAAACAAATTAGTTAGTATTATAAGATTACATAAAAAGAATTATCATACACAGTTTACAGTTTACAGTTTAGGCATTTAGCAGACGCTTTTAATCCAAAGCGACTTACAATAAGCAGATACAACATCGCAATAATAAACAAGATAATAGGTCAGTACATTAACAGCAATATAACAATGTAAATGGATATCTATCTAGAGAAAAACACAATATAATCAAGTTCTAAAGAAACCTAACAAACAAATGTTAATTAGCTTCATGTATGGTCATTGATTTTACTGTAGTGCTAAGGGATTAGGTGGAGTCTGAAAAGGTGAGTCTTCAGTCCACGGCGAAAGGTAGCGAGTGAGTCCGTTGTTCTAAGTGCGACAGGGAGTTTATTCCACAACTTGGGAGCCAAGAGGGCAAACTGTCTCGGACGAGTGGATTTTTGCCCTGGAGTTTTTAGCGAGGGTTCGGTCAGCATCCCTGTGTTGGCTGATCTAAGTGAACGAGTGGGGGTGTAGGGGTTGATCAGCTTTTGGAGGTATGGAGGAGCCATACCTTTGGCTGCTTTGAAGGTCAGCATCAGTGTTTTGTATTCCATGCGGGCCGCAACCGGGAGCCAGTGGAGGCTGCGGAGAAGGGGAGAGACATGTGAGAACTTAGGCTGGTTGAAGACCAGTCGTGCCGCGGCATTTTGGATCAGTTGGAGAGGTTTGAGTGCACATGCCGGGAGACCAGTGAGGAGAGAGTTACAATAGTCGAGTTTTGATATGACAGATGTCTGAATGAGGAGCTGCGCTGCCTCCTGGGTGAGGAACGGTCTGATTTTACGGATGTTATAGAGTGTGAACCTACAGGACCGGGTGACTGATGCAATATGTGCCTTAAATGATAGCTGGGTGTCCAGGACCACACCAAGGTTTCTAGCAGTCGGAACTGAAGTCACCAATGCATTATCTATGGAAATAGTGAGATCTTGCATGGGGCAAGACTTAGCTGGGAAGAAGAGTAGCTCCGTCTTGTCCGGGTTCAGCTTGAGGTGGTGGGCTGACATCCACTGTGAGATGTCGGCCAGACATGCAGCAATGCGCTCTTCCACCTGGGTGGCAGAAGGGGGGAAGGACAAAAACAGTTGAGTGTCATCAGCTTAGCAGTGATATGATAGATTGTGAGCAGAGATTACAGCACCAAGGGATTTGGTGTACAGGGAGAACAGCAGAGGGCCAAGTACGGATCCCTGGGGGACTCCCGTTTGGAGGGTTCGGGGGGATGAAAGCAAACCTTTCCATGAGACCTGGTAGGTCCGGTCCGACAGGTAGGAGGAGAACCACTTTAGTGCCGTCCCGGTGATGCCTAGGTCAGCAAGGGTGTCCAGGAGCAGCTGGTGATTCACTGTGTCGAATGCCGCTGATAGATCCAGAAGAATCAGGACTGCAGAGTGGGATGCAGCCTGGGCAGCATGGAGTGCTTCTGTGACTGCTAGGAGTGCCGTTTCTGTGGAATGGGCCGGTTTAAAACCTGACTGGTTGGGGTCCAGCAGGTCCAGCAGGTTGTTCTGTGAGAGATACACAACTTGAACAGCATAAAGGTAACACCCAATCCACATGGAAAATATTAAACAAATTAATAAAAAAAAGGAGCACCTAAAGGTGATCTCCCAACCTACTTTAATAAAGATAATAAAACTATTAACACAACAAAAGAAATTGCTAATGAATTCAATAACTTCTTTGTTAATGTAGGACCAAGCCTGGCAAACCAGATAATTGAACCTGTAAACAAGCAGGGCTTAAAGGACATAACTGTTGAAAATAACCCACATTCCATCTTCATAAAAAGTGTGAGCGAAAATGAGATAATTAGTATTGTTAAAAATTTAAAAAATAAAAAGTCCACAGACAGTTCAGGCATGGATATGTCAATGATCAAAAGTATAATAGACACCATAGTAGCACCATTTACACATATTTGTAATTTATCATTTTTGACAGGCATTTTCCCCAAAGAAATGAAAACTGCTAAGATTATTCCCATACATAAAGCTGGTGATAAGCATCAATTTACTAATTATAGACCTATATCTCTGCTTTCCCAATTTTCCAAAATACTTGAGAAACTATTTGTCACAAGACTTGATAGTTTTATAGATAAACACCAATTACTAAGTGACCACCAGTATGGGTTTAGATCAGGTAGGTCCACTTCAATGGCAGTGATGGAGGTGGTAGAGGTCAACACCCTTTGAGATGGCCTCTACCACCTCTTTTAACCCTCTAAGGCCCACGGTTGTAATATTACAACGTTTGTATTTTATCCAAAAAAAGGTTTAAATCATTTTATTTTAGCTCCCCCTACCACCTAAACACCACCATTGGATTCTATTGTTTAGTATTACAATGCCATTGGCCAAAATATTTGCATATAAATACCCCCCACAGGGGCTGACATTCACACCCGCCACACCCGCTGAAATTCCAGAGTTTTGACAAACAACATCTCACTTTTTCATGGAAGCTATACCTCACAAAAACATAAGTAAAATGCCTGTACTATTTTTTTTGGTGATCATTAGAATGTCTAAAACATGTACATATGTTATTATTGTGAAAAATATCCCCCATATGTAAATTAGAGCATGATTTATGATTTTTGATTTATGGCTATAAAATCTTACAAAAACATTTTTTTGAAAAAAACATTACATTTTCCTCTTAATAGGACTCCTACAACACCATCTGATTTTTTTCAATTTTTTATTTCAAGTATTTCTTAATGCGGGCCTTAGAGGGTTAAGCCACTCTTTGGCAACCCCTCTTATGCCGTACTTTTCCATTTTCTGAAGTAGTAATCCATGATCTACTACTTCAGAAAATGGAAAAGTACGGCATAAGAGGGGTTGCCAAAGAGTGGCTTAAAAGTTATTTACATAAAAGGCAGCAATATGTTCAAATAAATAATGTCAATTCAGATACCCACAATATTACACATGGAGTCCCCCAAGGTTCTGTACTGGGCCCCAAATTATTTATTATATATATAAATGATATATGTACAGCATTGACATCGCTCAAGTGCGTCCTATTTGCAGATGATACTAGTTTATACTCCTCAGGAGAAGACCTGGACCAGCTTATGAACACAGTGAAAGGGGAGTTAGAAACCCTGAAGCAGTGGTTTGATGTAAACAAGTTATCACTAAATTTAAGTAAAACAAAATATATGATTTTTAGCAATAAAAAAATAAATAATGCAGTAAAATTAACGATAAACGAAATGGAAATAGAACGAGTTTATGAAAATAAATTCTTGGGTGTCACTATAGATAGTAAATTAAACTGGAAAGCACACGTAGTGAATGTACAATCAAAAATCTCAATGACAATTGCTATATTATATAAAAATATAGCTGCAAGCAGCGATAAAGTGGCCAAGGTAGAAAAAGTAGGAAAGCAAAAAAGCATCAAGGGAAAGCAAAGAAGAAATCAAAGAAAAACTAGAAGTAGTGTTCTTCCGAACAGGTCTCCAGCAGGTCAGGTGTTTTTTTTTTGGCCTAGTGGTGACTATAATAGGCCAAAGTCAAAAGGGTACCACGTGTTCTTTGGCCTTTCACGGCAATCGGACGCTGCATGCGGGATTTGAGGCATTTTGTTCCAAAAATGGGTTTTGCTAAAATTGACCCGCTGGTGGCGCTATAACAGGCCAATGTGAGAAGGGTGGCATCTGTTCCTTGGCCTAGTGGGAATGTGCGTGCAGAATCTCACACAAATAGCAGGCTGCGTTTGAGACATTTTGTTCAAAAAGGAGCAATCCTGCAAACCTTGGAATTCAATGTTAGCCAATTAGATAGAATATGATATTGGACAAATCCGTCATGATTACATCACTGTAGAGATACTGTGTGCCCATTTGTGTGATTATCGGATAAAATCTGAAGGAGTAATATTGAAGAATGCGTTTTCGGCCTTCTGGTGGCGCCATAAATGACAGAGACTCTTCCGATTTTACACTAATCGGCATAGTTATTGGTAAAAGCACAAATTGACCTCTACACAACATGTATGCAAAAGACTATATGCAACAGACATAAAATAGTTCCAAAGAACTCCTCAAGGTTTTAACTCAATATCTTTATTTTCCAACTTTTTCATTAGTTGTCTTTGTTGAAGAGTTGGTCATCAGGTTGTAAACCTTCAAAACAGAGGGTTAACAACCTAGCCATTTTCAGGCATGTCTTTTAAATCACAATGTTTTCAAATAATTCAAGTCGTAAACGTCTTCAAATAAAGTTTTTAAACATTAAAGGGATATTCCACTTTCAAAAAACTTTTTGTCATTGTATGGTCTAATCAGGCTTGTGTGAACACCCTGAACAGTTTTTAATTTTCTTCATTCAGTATTTAGATATTTGATGAAAATGTTTTCTGGCCCGACACGCCCAGTCCCTCTCCCCACACACACTCATTGTAACTTCAAACTCCATTTTAACCATGATAGATTCATTAAAAACACCCATTATTTTTTCTGGTGACTCATAATACCCTCCTAATACGTGAGCAGGCCGTGTTTTTTCCATAACAGTTTTCATTATTTTTTTATATATTGTTATTGTATTTAGTTTTTTCCATTTTCCCAAAGAATTATTAAAAATACATGAAAAACGTTATGGAAAAAACACGGCCTGCTCACGTATTAGGAGGGTATTATGAGTCACCAGAAAAAATAATGGGTGTTTTTAAATAATCTATCATGGTTTAAATGGAGTTTGAAGTTACAATGAGTGTGTGTGGGGAGAGGGCCTGGGCGTGTTGGGCCAGAAAACATTTACATCAAATATCTAAATACTGAATGAAGAAAATTAAAAACTGTTCAGGGTGTTCATACAAGCCTGATTAGACCATACAATGACAAAAAGTTTTTTGAAAGTGGAATATCCCTTTAAGTATTGTGAAGTCTGAACCCAAACCAGCACACGGAAACAGTTCTCAAGGTGAAAACGCAATAAGCGTTGTTTTATTCAATGGGGCGTTCCCCTAAAACATGAAATAAAGTTCTTCCCAAAACCGGGGCTTTTAACTCAAAATATGCTTCTTTCCAGAACTTAACAAACAGGGGTTACATTCGAAACATATGTTTCACAGTATGCCGTTGCTTCCATTAACACATGCCATTTCTCTTCCAAGACTCAGATGCAGCTCCTAATTTGCCTACAATGGGAACAGATAGAACCACCATTAGCAATGTGGCAAAATACAGAGCAAATGTGCGACAGAGGAGAACATAGTGGAGTTTTGCTTACTGCTCGATGGAAGAGTCCCTTCGAGAGCCAGCTACACAGTGAAGCAGAGCTCGGTGGTTAAGAGCAAAAACATTTGGATTGCCTGACTCGGAGAAGCTGTGTTGCGGCCAGGTGCTGACAAATCAAACTGATTGCAACAAGCAGCCATCTTAGCTGCTGCATTCTGGGAAATGTAGTTTTTCTGAAAACCAAACTAAGCCATCAGTTAGATTCAGTTCACATGCACGCACGCACGCACGCACGCACGCACGCACGCACACACACACACACACACACACACACACACACACACACACACACACACACACACACACCTGTGCCTAACCATTCTGCATTAGAAGTGGGATTTATGGCTCTTTGAAGTGAGACAGTACCATCGATCTGGCTAACTAAAAAGAGCCGTTCAAAAGACTGGCTCATTTGGCTCCTTGTATATTTATATATTTTTAAAAAGAATTTGTTTAAACATGAATCCACAAGGTGGCACCACATTCCTCTGCTGACAGTTGAGATCACAATTTAGTATTTACCCTTTTCATAAAATGTGTGTGTAAATTAAGCTACCTTGACTTTTGTTATTCATAATACACCAAAAAAAAACAAGCAGGCAACAATGAACTCGCTCCTCCACTTGCTCTCTCTCTCTCACTCACTCACTGTACTCAGTCAGTACTCAGTGGAGTAGCAAGGAGATGTTGAATTGGGGGGAGGGGGTCTCCCCCCCAAATGAACGGCTCTCTACTGCGCGAACCGGATCCCAACGTTCACTTCAAAGAGCCGTTCAAAAGATTTGATTCGTTCGCGAACGTCCCAGCTCTATTCTGCATCTAGCCTAAGGCCCAGATCATGGGAAAACCCTACTCACGTCAGGGTGGGGGGTCCCCAGTTCAAATATGATTCTTTTTGGTTTCAGTGATATTTGGACTTACCCTCTACAGTAGTTCATCATGAAAATTTTACTTTGCATGTATGTTTTAGAGGCAGAAGAATAATTTGCATAAAACTTGCAATGTTGATTGAATTATTAAAAAAGCATGTATCAATTTTTTAAAAATCCGATCTGACAGATCTTTAGATATTGGTCCAAAGTTCATGTAAAAAAAGTTCCGTGCACGTGACGCGAAAGTTCCGGAATAAAAGCGGGTTTAAGTGTTTTACGAACTGCTCCAAAAGGCGGAAAATCTAAGGGCGGAGCTTACTTAACAAAGACACAGATGTCTTCAGCTTGAGTCAAGGCACGCGTGTAAGCAAGTTGCATGTCTTCAAACGAAACGAGGCATGACTTATGCCCCTTTAAAGTTTGAGTTTTCAAACGCTTCGTATAGCGCCCCCCTTTGGCCAATTGGAGTAAGATTGCTTTCAGTGATATTTGGACTAACCCTCGACATATTTGCCAAATGCCATGAACGTGTCACTTTGCATGTATGATTTAGAGGCAGAAGAATAATTTGCATAAAACTGCAACATTGAGTGAATTATTAAAAAATAATGTTTCGCTTTAAAGAAAATCCGGCTAACTTTTCAGACCGTATTGGTCCACAGTTCATGTAAAAAAAAGTTTTGCGCACGTTACGCGAAAATCCCAGGAGGAGATACATTTTTACTGTTTTTCATATAATTCAAAATTGTGGGAGAAGTAAAGGTCAGAGGTCAAAAGTCAGAGTGTAAAAGTTGTTCGGCATGAGGAGACGCATAAGTGTATACAGGTTTCATTGCTGTACCTGAAACAGGGCATGAGCTTTACCTGTTCAAAGTTGGCATTTTTCAAAGGCTTCCTACAGCGCCACCCTTTGGCCGATTGTTGCGGGCTTCGCGTTTTAGCCGTTTGGCATGGTCCTCTGCCATACTGCCGAGTTTCGTAAAAAGCGACTGCACGGTCTAGCCGCTAGAGAAAAAGTGGCGGAAGAATAATAATAATAATAGTAATGATGAAGTCCAATATCAATGAGTGGCCATTTGCCACTTCGTGGCCTTGGCCACTAATGATGAAGTCCAATATCAATGAGTGGCCATTTGCCACTTCGTGGCCTTGGCCACTAATAAAAGACCTTGTTAATATTAATTTGTTGCATATACTGTATTGTTCCCTCATACTTCCATACCTAACTTATTGTGTGGAGGTGTGGGGGAACACATACAAAACAATCATAAAACCTATATTCATGCTGCAAAAAAAGGCCATAAGAATTCTAAACAAAGCAGAATATCTTGCAGCTTCAAATCCACTCTTTATCTGTAAAAATGCATTAAAATTTGAAGATTTAGTTAACCTAAAGACTGCAGTATTTATGTACAAGGTATACAATAAAACACTACCACCATGTATCCAGGAAATGTTTAAAAAGAGAGAGACCCAGTACAACCTGAGGGGGACATGTGTGATGGAGGGTAAGGGGGCAAGGACCAACACGCAAGGAAGATGTTTATCTGTAATAGGGGTTGATTTATGGAATAGCCTGGATAAAAAACTAAAACTATGCACTTCGATTATACAATTTAAGAAAATGTTTAAAAATGATGTACTTAACATGTATAGGACAATATTGTAAATTGTCATTGATTCTATCAATTATCTAATGTATAATGAGAAGTTACATTTTGGTGACTGTTTCATGTTTTGTTTTTGTTATTGTTATTGGTTTTGTTTGTTTTTTTGTTTGTTTGTTTTGTTTCTTTGTTTGTTTTGTGTTGTTTTTGTCCTTGAAAGGGTAGGCACAACAAGCTTCGGCTTCAGCCCTACGCCTTTTTTCGGAGCCCTCAAAATGTGTGCAAAGTGATGTTTTGTATTTGTAAGGATTTAATGGCACCGAAAATAAAACTATTCATTCACTTCAAACCGAGGTTTGATTTTTATTACTAATAGCGTGAGTAATATCGATGTCAAGGTATTCAAAAACGTTATCGAATATCAAAGGTTTTCCTAATATCGCCCAGCCTTAGTCAGGACCCCCAGATGACAGTACAGTGACCACTTAAGGACCTTTGAGCCTTTTTTAATACAAAAAAAAGGAAAAAAAGACCATTAGGCTACTGCATCAGAAGTAATCAACAAACTACATTATAAAAACTGGTCAAACATTGTCCATATTCTCAATTCTTATAAGAAGGAGGTCAAATAATGAAAATAGACGATATACAAGCTAGTAGATTTTATTATATCATCAGTGGGAAGTGGGAACTGGAGTGACAATGACAAAATGAAAGACGTGATGTTTTCTCCTCTAAAACATGATCATCAGCTATTATGATTATAGCCTACTAGCAGGAAGACTTCTTTCAAAAGAAAAGTGTACTGATTGGGCCTTTTGACTGAGGAAGAAACCAAAAATACACATCAGGGAAGACATATTTGCATATTATAAACCACACCTGGGGTCTATTAGAGTAATGTTAACTCCATCTAGACACATACAAAACAGAAAAAATTACAAAACTATGGCACCTCTTTAAAGGAGTAGTTCACCCCCAAAATAACTTTCTTTCTATTGATTACTCACACCATGGAGACTTGGGTTCAATAATATTTTTAGTATTTTGTCGCATTCCTTAGACAGTAATTTGATTACAATAAATGTACCTTCATTGATTACGGATGGGGACCCAAGTGCATTCGGGTCCCCATCCGGAATCAATGGGGGTACATTTACAATAATCATTTTTTTTTGTCATAGGAGTGTGACAAATACAAAAAAATATTATTGAAATCAAGTCTCCATGGCGTGAGTAATCAATAGGAAAAAAAGTCATTTGGGGGTGAACTACTCCTTTAAGTCATGTCACGACCTGGCCCGTAGGCAATGACAAATTGAGGAGGACACACGGTAGTGGTATAAAATATAACAATAATTTATTAACATAAGAGATGAATAATATTTACAAGGGTATGAAGTGTGTAAGTCAGTCATCAGTAGTGTCAGCAATGCATGGATGTGTGGTAAGTGTAGTGTGGGGTGTTGTAAAGTGTGAGAACTCAAACAAAAGGTGCTGTCGTCTGGAGAGGGAGAGAGAGACTGGCTTTCCACCCAGTCTTTTATAGTGGACCAGGGAGCACTGGCCAGGTGCTCCCAATGCACCTAATCTCTTTATATCTTTTTTTTTTTTTTTTTTTTATTCCACAAATTATTCACACAGTTAACAAATTGCATACGTCATAGTTACAGCATGCCTCAACATCTGAATGGTAAATTACATCAAGCAAGTAGGTAGCCTAAGTACATTCCGGCAAGAAAGCAAAATTCAAATAAGTAGGTACATTTTCTTACGTTCTTCATTACAAAAGCTCTTAAAATGTCAAGGTTGGTGCTTTGTGGTTTTTCTTTTTTTTTTTTTACGTCCCTTCCCGTTTACCCCCAGCTCCTCTCTACCCCTACCCCCCACCCATAGAAGCTAAGAAAAGAGAGAAAAAGAGAAAAGAAGGGAAAAAAGAAAGAAGAAAGAAAGAAACCAGCATGTTAACTCAACCTCGAGTGGCACTTTGTGTGTTGAGATCCAAAAAGGTAATAATTTGTAGTTCACACCCTTGGCTCAAGTGGACTGACAGTCACCAATATTTATCACTATTCCAAAGGGATATTTTGTAGACTGTCAAAGTAAGAGATAAGAGGTTGCCAATGCACCTAATCATCAGGCTCCATGGGCCGACACCCATCGGCTCTGTGGGAAGAAGCACACATACGATACAGGGAGAACCATACGGCTCTGGGGAGAACTATATGGACACCACAAGCCCTGAGGCCAGGCCAAAGGTGCAGTGACAGTCAACTCCTGCAATTCCAAGTGCTTATGTAAGACAGGGTGGGGGGTCCCCGGTTCAAATTCTTTTGAGTGGTCGCAGCCTGAAAATGTTGAGAACCGTCTTATGGTTGTAGCTACGGTAAATAGGCCTACTCTGCTCTGATGAGAACTACTTAGCCCATGGCCATCATTGTATACAATAGCTATAGCTACTAATGTATATGCTCTTATCATAACTACTTGCCCCATCCACCATTTGTATACAGTAACCAGTGGTGTAAAGTAACCTAGGCATTTACTCAAGTATTGTACTAAAGTACAATTTTGAGGTTACTTCTAAAAATCTGCTCCATTCTCATTGAAATGCATTGGCAAAATCCGCTCTCTTCATAGGTAGAATATTATTCCGGCGTGACCGGAACCCTAACAGAGTACTTCTACAGTATTGATACTTTTACTTAAGTGAAACATTTGCGTACTTTTTCCACCGCTGACAGCTCTATAGCTACTCTATACTCTCTGATGAGAAGTACTTGAACAGCATGGAGTGTTTAATCTGGGCCTAGCTGCTCCCATGAGCTGATGTAAATATGTTTCTATCTAAGCTGCTCCCATGAGCTGATGTAAATAATGTTTCTATCTCTGTCAGAATGAAGTCACTCTGACATTGGCCTGGACGTCCTGACTGATTTAAATGCTTCTATTAGTGCTTCTCAAACATTCCCATGAGTCAAGGACCCCCATTAGGCAGCGCTTTTCGATAATAGCAGATATACAAGCATCCATTTCAGCGTCTAAGACGTGCAAAATCTCAAATACATAGCATATGGAAAGACCATATTAACAGTCTCAACGGAATGGAAAAGTGTTGCTGAAAAAAAAAAAACATGTTTCAACCTCAATATATTTATTGTCACAAAACAGGTTTACAAGTGTAAAAAAGAGCATTAATCATACAAGTGCACATGGTTAAAAGAAAATCACAATAAAATCTACAATAAAAAAAAAATAGTTATAGGCAGTTAAAGGGATATTCCACTTTAAAAAAAAAAAAAAAAACATTTGGTCATTTTATCGTCTAATCAGTCTTTTGTGAACACCCTAGACGGATTTTAATTTGCTTGATTCAGTATTATTAGATATTTGATATTGATTTTATAAGACCCTCCCCATCCAAGGCCCATGCCTATACAAACTACAAATTTTAACCATGATAGATCCATCAAAAACATTCATTTATTTGTGTTATAATATTAAAAATAAATGAAAAACGTTATCGAAAAAACACGACTGCCAGCTCATAGGAGGTCTAGTATGAGTCACCAGAAAAAAAGGTGTTTTTTTGTGTTTTTTTGAAGTTTTAATCTGTACAGGGTGTTCACAAAAGCCTAATTAGATGATAACATTTTTTTTTAAGTGGAATATCCCTTTAATCTTCTGCCTAATAAAAGCACTGTTCCAGCCAGCACAGTGTCAGGTTGTGTCCAACAGTAGCACATGATCAGCACCATGTACAGTACAACAGCACATGAAAGATACAGAGGAAACAGCGCCTCATATATTACACAACAACAGAACAATGCAAAGAAGACACAATACAAAATACTGCATCTCATTCTCACCACAGCAGAGCCCTTCAACAGGGGGTCCGGCCGGGGCCCCTTGGGCAGGGTTTTTCAAACTTTCTTGACACAGGGCACCCCTGTAAATAACCTTTTCATCCAAGGCACCCCTGAATTATATTGTTTATTTTTAAAACCTTACATCCTATCGGAGAAATCTCCGTTTCCATCAGAACTGACTGAAAATAACTTTATACTTGACGTTTAACCACTTGAACTATTCTGGGAGGAAGGTTCGCGTTGTGACACGTTGTGAGCTTGTAGATCGGCTATTTTTGGTGAAGAGAGTTGTCGTAGACAGAAAAAGAACTCATCAAGTGCAGTGCAAATCAGGTCTGTTTTACTAAGCAGTGATATTGATGTAGCGATATTGATGAATTCCAAATATTATCAAATTATCTCGTGGCACCCCTGGACTGGCATCACGGCAGTGACGGCACCCCAGGGTGCCCCGTCACCCACTTTGAAAACCCCTGCCCTAGGGGGTCCTCAGAGATACTGCAGTCCCCATCACTACTTTGTGTGATGGGGACTTTTACTTTTTTTTTAACTTTTACTTTTACTTTTACACTAACCACTTGAACACTAGCATCTCTATTCTCAGGGGGGAAATCACGACATCCAGCATTACATTTCAAGGACCCCCATCTTGATATATGCTTTTAGGCCAGGGGTCTTCAACGTTTTCAGGCCAAGGACCCCTTAGTTGAGAGAGAGATGAAACTATGTTCATAGATATAGTTTCATTGTTTGACAGCACGATCAACAGTGTATTTTGGATTCATGTCAATGTGTGTTTTCAGATATTTAACCACTTGAACGATCAATACTTAATACACTTGACCTTTCACCGTACTTAGTCTGCTCTTTTCCCCATCCAAAGCTCTTTGCCGAAAATAGCCAATCTACAAGCTCAAGTTGTGAGCTTGTAGATCTGCTATTTTTGGCTAAAGTTCTCAGAATATGGACGCTAGGATTCAAGTGGTTAAAATAAGAAAGGGGGGAAAAAAACTAGTTCCTATCACAAAGATTTGGAGGACCCCCTGTAGTAACTCTGAGGACCCCCTAGGGGTCCCGGACCCCCTGTTGAAGACCCCTGTTTTAGGCTATGGACCCTTTATTTGATTCTTATTTTAAATGTATCTATTTTAAATCACTTCAGAGGACCCCAATCTACACTGTGAAATGTGTTTGTTGTGTTAACCGTGTCAGTGTAACTCTGAGGTTATCTGTGTGGTGTGGTGTAATTACTATGGAATGTTACTGGATGTCATTGTGTAATATACTATGGAATGTATTGAATGTTATTGGCTTCTGTGATACTGCAGAGATGCTTCCAATAAATTGTTATTCTGAGTTCCCAGAAGTTCTTGTCGCTGTGCACACGGTTTAAAAGGTTATATATCTGAAAGTGAAAACACCAATCCAACAACACTGATGACAGTCACTCAGTGTCTGTCAAACAAGTCTAGGAAGATATCTAAGAAATATATTGTCGTTGTCGTGTGGAAACCGTGTGGTATCTCCAAGTTTCAAATTTGAACGTTCTTTTGCAAAGTAAAGCCCTGCTTCATCATACAAGGCGGTCGCACAAAAGTAGTGAAGACAGCAGATCTACAACAAGCCCACAACGCCTCGCGGTGTGCTTGTAGATCAGTTGTTTTCACTAGTTAAAAAAACTAACGGTTTTGGACATACAAGGTTTTCACCCGACCACGACGGTATGAAAAGGTTTCATCTGGGTCCCCATGCTTCATCTCTCTCTCAGCTAAGGGGTCCCTGCTTCATCTCTCTCTCAGCTAAGGGGTCCCTGCTCCATCTCTCTCTCTCTCTCAGCTAAGGGGTCCCTGCTTCATCTCTCTCTCTCTCAGCTAAGGGGTCCCTGCTTCATCTCTCTCTCTCAGCTAAGGGGTCCCCTGCTTCATCCTGCTTCATCTCTCTCTCTCAGCTGAGGGGTTCTTCTTGGGCTGAAAAAAGTTGAAGACCTGTGATGTAAGTAATAATCGTGTCTGTTCTATATTGAAGCATATTAAAACAATATAAAGTGTATAAAATCAAATCTGCCTCGCTTGCATGTCATAATAATAATTATACCTGAGAATAATAATCACCTTTTCTTGGTTTTCTATACAATGATTGGTCAAAGGTAGATAATTACTGATAACATTAAATAATAGTAGTAGGCTACACTTTTGTCTTTTTCTTTTTTTTGATTGACACATTACCTCTATATTAAAGCTATACTGTGTAAGTTGCTCAACTAGTGGTCAGTAGCGGTATTGCTTTTTTCGGCCGTTTTTCGGCCAGAGTCGTCGCGGACCACCGCCGCGGACCACCGGAGCGGCGCCAGCAAACCACCGCGACCGATAGTAATCCGTGGAGGGGTAGAACGCATGGTAGAACGTAATTTTCTGGCCAGGATTTGTGGATTAAGAGGTTAAAATCCTTCACCATGGTAAACACTGTAGCCAAGCGGAGGCGCTTCCTGGAGACCAGAGCAGATAAGCTGTGATTGGCCGGTAGTGTACCATGTGTGCATGATCGGCGATGTGATTGGGCAACGTATACACAACGTATACAGATGATGCAGATTACGTCATTTTGGCGCGAAATCCCGCCCCTGTCACTGCTAAGAAGAAAACATATAAAGAGAAGGCTTCAGAAGCTGAAAATAACGGAGTGGGTGTTCTAAAACTTTAGCGATTTAACAGTTAGGACAATTTTAAGATTTGTTTTATAAAAAAAGTTACATGGTACAACTTTAACACACTAGAATCTGAGATATTTCAATCAGTGACTTTAAATAAAACCAATGGTGGTCTGGTGGGCACAGTACTCTAAACCCCAGTAGTTGAGTCAAAGTAGGCCTACTAAATACTGTACTCATGGTCAAATATTACGCAACTACAAGTGAAAGTTACTCATTCAAACTTTAAACTTGTACTTGAGTTAAAGTAGTGGAGTAGGCCTACTTGTTTTAAACAAACTACTTAAAATAGTAGTTACATGCTTTAAAAAAATACATATAAGTACTGTAGTAAAAAGTACCAAATACAAAGCACATTGTGTTTTTAATAACACTGCATTGCTGTTTTGAAATTTAGCATATTTCCCTTTTCAAAAGTAGTGAAAAAAGCAGATCTAAAGTTCACAACCCATCTCAATGTGACACACTGTGAGCTTGTAGCTTTTGAAGTAGGGTTTAAGTGGTTAATTCACAATGTACTATTCACCATATTCCTGGCCATTCTATGGAGGCTGCCATTTTCCTTTTACAGAGGGCGCTGGAGCATTTTTCTTTGTGTGCTACTTCATAAACATCTTTACACTTCCTCCCAAGTAAGGAAGTGACATGGAATTGTCTGTTGCCAGATTTTGCCAAAGAAATAAGCCCAAAAGAAGCAACTACAGTAGGCTATACTACTTTACATTCACATTTGAAAATAGCAGATCAGCAAGCTCACAATGTGTCACATTGCAACACATTGTGAGCTTGTATATTTGCTATTTAAAATATATTGAGGGATTTTTTTTGGGGATATTTTTGAAACATTTTAACAACATAAATCTGTGTGGAGGTCCCTGGCACCACATATTTTCAGATGGGGGTCTGCGACTGTGGACAAATATGTAATCTGGGGTCCTTGATATGAAAAGATTTGGGAACCACTGGTTTAAAAAATATTAGAAAGTAAGCCCAATAAGCAACTATTTTTCTAGAGACAGAAATTGCTTATTATGAAAAGACATGGCAACCCAGGTATATTCAGAACCCAGAGCCTAGAACGCCAACTACTGACACTTTAATGCAAGGACAACAGGAAGCCAAATGATGTTTTTCAGAGATGGGTATGGAGACACCTCCCTCTGCAGATCTTTCTTGTCAGATCTTTCGTCTCAGTACGGAAGTACCTAATTACTTGACTCTACTGCCCCCTAGTGCTTCGGGGACGTGTGCAGTGGGGCAACGGTGAGATTCGATCTAGTGATCTCTGGCACGCAAGTCGGCGACGCTATCCATTCAGCCATCAATGCTGATGTTTATCGTGGGCTTGCCCAGGCCTTACGGCCTGGGCATAAATATAACGATTGCATTCACCACGGCTTCGTAACTCGCGCGGCGCTCCGCCGGCCGCGCGGCCCTGGCCCGCTCTTCGCGGCCACTCGCGCCTGCGGCGCTCGGGGGCGAAGAGCAGGACCAAGGTCCGCTGGCCTTCGCGCCGCTTGCAATGTCGTGGACACTCGAGCGGCTCCGCCTTTGTTGACCCTGTAGACTTGCCGTTAGTACTTCCGTTCTGAGTACTTCCGTACTGAGACGAAAGATCTGACAAGAAAGATCTGCTGAGGGAGGTGTCTCCAGGCCTGCAGCCATACACTCTTGGTTTTTCAGGCCAGCTTTTTCAGCCTCCGCCTCTTTCAGGATATGAACAGGAAGCCGGGGGCGGGGCCAGGAATAACGTGAATAGATTGCTGTAAATGTAGTGGAGTCCACAGAACAAGTGTCTTTGAACTGTACCGTAGTATCCCAAAAATACATATACTCAAGTAAAGCAAACAAACAAAGTAACTTTACTTTGTTTGTTTGCGGCAGACACTGATGAATGAATTTAGTATGGTGGGTAGGCACATCTTTTGTTATAGTCCACCACTGAAAAAGGCTTATCGTTTCCTTTGGCCTATAGGCCTATAGCTTTTAACTAGTGATGCACCATCGGTAGCGGACACATATCTGACTGTATCGTCCGATATTTGCAGTTTTCGGTCAATATCGGTATTGGCAAATAACGCAGACATTAACCGATGACAGATATCGATATTTATCTGTTGTTGATAAGCATACATTTTGAGCTGGCTGTGTTGGTGTAACCTTAGACTCAGTAGGGGAACCTGTGACAGCTGCTGAAAGTTTGGGTGCCTTAACCTTGTTATGCAGAGAAAGAAAACAAAAACGAAATCTCCTTTACTGTAAGTAGCATGTTAGGGGTCAAACTATGGGGCTTTTCGTGGCACAAGGTCAACTAAAAAGAGATCCTAGTAAGCCTTTTGGCTTATTTACACATTAAACCTTTAAAATATATAAACAAATATCGGTATCAGTATCGGTTATCGGCTACAATTGTTACTTTAACCCATGTTTCTATGTCAGCAATATGGCCAGCCATCGTCAAAGAAAAGGTTCTTTTCACTTCACTGGAGCTCAGTTAGTCTGTTCTTGAGAGACCTTTTCATGTGAAGGACCCCCAAAATGATATGTATTTGGCCACGGACCCCATCTCAAAATATTTAGTTCCAGGGACCACCCAGAAGCAAAATTTGAGTTACAAACGTTCGCTTTAAAAAAATACATAAACATTTTCACAACCTTTTCAAAAATAGCAGATCTACAAGCTCGCAGCGCGGCACTCGGTGCCGCGCTGTGAGCTTGTAGATCTGCTATTTTTCAATAGTTAAATCATTCAATAATTCTAGGGAGGCCTAAATGGGTTAAACATCGGTATTGTCCAAGAATTTCCATATCGGTGCATCGGTCACACAGAGCTGGCCCGCAGGAAATCTGTTCTCTTGTTCTCTCCGCTTCTACCCGGCCAGAGCTGGCGAAAAGAGAAGGCGTAGAGAAACGGGTCTATGACCAACCTGAGCAAGGGGAAAAGGTAGACCATCTTGGCCTCGAACGAGTCCGTGAGGCGCTCCAGCCTGTCCGCCACGTCGGGGCGCGAGGGGCGCAGCGCGGCCCCCGCTATGGCCACGGTGCCCACCACGTGGATGGGCACCCAGAGGACCACGAAGGTGACGATGATCCGGGAGATGAGCTGGCTGGTCCTTCGGCAGCCGGACAGCGCCACCTCCTTCACCCGGCGGTATAGGCAGACGTAGAAGGACGTCATGACGGAGAAGGGCACCACGAAGCCGAACAGCAGGTCCAGCACGGCCGCCGCCAGCGTCTGCCCCACCTAGTGGTGATTTGTGACAGAACATTTTCATGTGGTTAGTATAGTAAGTATAGTAAGTATGATCGAAGTAAAAACGAAGTAAACTAATGCTAGTTAGCATTAGTTTTTTGTCTTTAGGTTTTTAGAACTTTGATTATACTGTGTTTTTTCTAGATAGATATCCATTTGCATTTGTTATATTGTTGATGATGTTCTGACATATTATCTTGTTTATTATTGTGATGTTATCTGCTTATTGTAAGTCGCTTTGGATTAAAAGCGTCTGCTAAATGCCTAAACTGTAAACTGTAAACTGCAATACATTGAAGTGCCCCTTTTGATGCCCTGAAACATGATGGTCGTATCATACGACTGTCATGTTTCAGGGCTACCACTTACTAATCTATAGTGGACTCACAGAACACCACTATCAAACATATCATTTTCCAAATGTCTGTCTGTCTGAGTGTCTGTCTGTCTGTCACAGCGTTTCTCCTCAGTGGCTGGAGCAATTGATCTGAAATCGCATCACCATTAGCATATGAACACACCTGACATAACTGTGAAGCCTGTTTGTCACTTTCACAAATCGTATGCTGTATATTAGCATTTTTATGGTGTATCTATATCTATTCTGCATCTAGCATGAGGCTTATCTATTCTGCATCTAGCATGGGGCAACATGTTTAACCAGCTGATTAACCAGTTTAATAAGCCCTTAAGGTACTGTATATTTGAAATTTGTACAACACTTCCACACCATATCAACATTGAGACATATGAGGCAGGCTTTTGGTACAAATACCTGCCGCACGTGTCTCAATGTTGATCTACAAGATCGGCAGGCATAGATCAGCTATTTTCAGAGTGACACCTGAACACAACCAATATGAAATGACACCGATGGTGGTGGATGTCTTTAAGTTGTCTGAAAAAAAGGCAGTCGACATTTTTCCGTCTAGGCTTAATTTAAGGGGGAACATGGGGGAACATGTTCCCTCACCTCTTTGATCGGATCCGGCACCTGTTTGATTGGATCCGGGACCTTCCCTGTCAATCAAAATAGTGCTGTTTGCTCATTTATGTTTTTATCTTTCAAAATAGAGACCTTTTTGGCTGCAACATTTTTCTTTACTTTATATTTTCACGTTTTTGTTCAATTTCTTGTAATCTTTCTGATGTGGTGCTTCATAGGTGACAGTGACACACAATAGACAAACTATATAGGCTACACACATACATGGTGTCATAGAATTTTGTTAACAATTTGCCAGTTATTGCGACCGTCAGGTCGCATTTACCATCAAAACCTCGACCAGCTGTCTGTCAGTCTGTCAGTCTGTCAGTCTGTCACACGTCACACTTTTCCCCTGCTCATATCTCCGCAACCGTTGCCCCGATCCATGCCAAATTTTGCACACACCGTCCTTGCCTACCAAACCACAACCACAACCCATCAATTCTCACATGACCCTCTTCTAGCGCCACCATGAGGCCGGTTCTTGCAAAACACATTTATGGACACAGCTCCTACAATTTTTGGCCCAAAATCACGCAAATCGGTACACAGAATGTCTACACTCATGTCATCAACATGGATCTGTCCCATTTAGCGCCATCTTCAGGCCGATTTTTTAAACACATTTTTGGAAACGGCTCCTACAGATTTTGCCCTAAAATCACGCAAATCACTACACAGTATGTCTACACTCATGTCATCAACATGGATCTGTCCCATATAGCGCCGTATGTTGTGTTGTTGAAAACAAGTGCTTCCAAACTCTGACACTTAAAAAAAAAAATAATAATCACCTGCACAGAATGTCTTGACATAAAGTAGCTCATAACATGTCTATGGTTGATTTTTATGAAACAAAAACTTTGCAGATAGAAAGAGAATAATCCAAGCTTTCAGTACAGCTGCAATGTTGGTGAGTTTAACTTTGTTTAATACAATCAGATAGGACTTTTCTGTTTGGATGTATGGGTTGTCAATGGCATGAATTAATTTTTTTGCCACTCAGTAGGCGTGTTCCTACATAACTTCCAGTAACAGTGATGTCACACGCATACCCTCTATTCATTGACAATTTAAGCACTGCCTCCTACCATCTGCGGCGACCGGCTGCAGTCGAAGCGTCCGTCCTTGGCGCGGCCGAAGGAGGCCACGGAGGGCCAGGTCATGAGGCAGGAGGCTGCCCAGAGCGCCACCAGCAGCGCCCGCTCCCCCCCGCCGCCCATCGCCCGCGCCCAGCGCCGGCGGTGGAGCACCCGCATGAAGCGCTGCACGCTCATCAGCGTGATGGTGTAGAGGTTGGCGTAGTGGCTGCAGAAGGTCACGAAGGTCACCGCCTTGCAGAGGCCGTAGCCCAGCTCCCAGCGCCGCACCGAGTCGCCGATCCACGGGGGCAGCGCGGTCAGGCACAGCAGGTCACAGCACACCTAGAGGCAGGGGGGATTAAAGAAATAAGAATCTGGGAATAGATTCCTTACCAAAGACCTTCTTCAACGAATGTGTTTGTATAGGTGTCTAGTAACACATCTCACAAAGATTGAAATTCAGTTTCCCCTAGGGGAAATCTGTGACTTTTGGCCCAAGGAGTGTTTCCCGTGCAAAATAAATGTTTACAATGGATTCAGCATCATGAAAAGCCCCTAGTTCGATCCCTAACTTGCTAGGCTACTTAAAGCAGTTGGTATACACAACTGATTCCCCTAGAGGGAAATGTAATTCCAATCTTTGTGAGATAGGGTTACTTTTTACAAACACATTGGTGAAGGAAGGTTTTGGTAAGGCTGGTTCTCAAAATTAATTTTAGGGATTCTCTATAGGTTCCTTTATGGGGGTCTAAATTGACCCTTACAAGCCTGTAACTCTGACAGCATACAAATGGGACCAAATGGACCCTTCAGGGTCCATTTGTATGCTGTCAGAGTTAAAGGACAACTTTGTTTTTTTACAACAAGGGTTCATATTTTAGATTGTAATTAGAGAAAAGAAAAAGTGAGTGTTAAAATGTTTTCATTTGCTTTGTTCTATTGTTTTATCGAGTTTACCGTGCTAAAATGTGGGGCATGCGTACGCATGGGGGCATGCGCACAAGTGGCTAAATATGTCTTTTTAGACACAATAAGCCAGCAGTTTCTTTATTGCTATTTACAGTAACACTTCTAGTCCCCATAAGTCACATCCAACCACGAAAGGTTGCGTTGTATCTTGGGAATGGGCTTATTCTGTGTAAAATGACATATTTAGCCACTTGTACGCATGCCCCCAGCCACTGAAATAAGAATCTCTAAAACAATAGAAAGAAGTAAATGAAATAAGTTTAACACTCACTTTTTTCTTTTCTCTAATTACAATCTAAAATATGAACCCTTGTTGTAAAAAAACCAAAGTAAGGTTTGAGAAACACTGTTGGTAAGGCATTCAAGGATTTCCCATTTCCTTCTGTCTTTCTTTCTTTCAGTGTTCCCACACATTTTTACCAATTCATTTCCAAAACTTTTCCAGAATATTTAACCCAATTTCCAGGACTATATAACAATAATTCAGCTCAATAACAGGTCGCTTACTCCTATGCGCAATGCCCAAAGACAGGTATGCCAGTGGTTCTCAACCTTTTCAGGCCGTGACCCCCGAAATAATCATATTTTAACTGGGGACCCGGCACCCTGACGAGCACTAAGAGTTGAGGAATTTTGTATAACATGGTTCTATTGTGAAAATAGCCGATCTACATGCTCACAACGCCTCGCAACGCGAGGCGTTGTGAGCATGTAGATCGGCTATTTTCACAATTTCTACCTCTATCCACGAGTTTCCAACGCCCCATAGTGCATTGCGCAGACGTCTGTACCGAGCTTCCGGCGCCGATTTACAAGCTCACAACGAGTTGCATCTGCGACGCGACGTGAGCTTGTATGTCTGCTGTTAAACCCGGAAGTTTGGTCCCGATAGTCTCCAGTAAACCCCAGCGGAAACTGGATATATTTGACAATTTGGCCCATGTTTAATTTGTCATTTCAGAGGAATACACAGTCAATAACCAAAGACAATGCATAGCTATCTTTTCCAGGACCTTCCAGGACCCTTGATAAATTCCAAAACTTTTCCAGTACTGGAAAAAATATTTTTCTAATTTCAAAATATTTCCAGGAATGTCATGACCGTGGGATCCCTGTTCTTTTCTCCTGACAAGTGACAACATTCTCAGACTGACCAGGTTGAGCATCAGCAGGTGGGTGAAGTTGCTGGGCTCCAGGCGGCGCACGAGGAGCACCAGGACGGCCAGGTTCCCCGCGGTGCCCAGGACGAACAGCAGGCCCAGGAGGGAGGCTGCCGTCAGGTTGGCAGCGCTGGGGGTGAAGCCCTCCTCCGCTGGGGTGAAGCCCTCCTCCACTGGGGTGAACCATTCCTCCGCTGAGGGCGACGAGGTGGTCCGCAGCCAGGAGGAAGGAGTTGAAGTGAGGAGAAGATGACGGGAGTCGTTGTTGTAGATGAAAAGCCCTTCCATTCTCTGTTCTGGGACAAAGAGACTAATGTTGACGCTGGCTGCAGTAGCAGCAGCAGCAGCAGCAGAGAGGGGCGAGGACTGGGGAGTGATTTGGTGGCTTGCCTTGAGTGGAATGTGGTTTATATAGCACGGCTGCCATGGAGAAACCTCGCATCTCCAGAGTTGTTTTTTTTATTTAAATCAAGGCTCTTCAACGTTTTCAGGCCAAGGACCCATTAGTTGAGAGAGAGATGAAGCAGGGACCCCCACACAACCTATATAAGAAAAAGAAGATGCGCATCAGCAATGGTTTTCTCAGTGGAGTGCTAGACCTAAAGTCAGATTTACATAAAAAGTAGGAATTGAATTCCAAAAACGTAGCACATCCCAAAAATGTAATCAGGAGGACAAAGTACTCACCCCCACAACCTGTTCATAGATTCCATATAGTTTCATCGTTTGACAGCACAATCATCAGTGTATGTTGGATTCATGTCAATTTGTTGTTTTCGGATATTTAACCACTTGAACTGTCAATACTTAATAAACTTGACCTTTCACTGTACTTAGTCTGCTCTTTTTCCCCACTGCACCAAACCTCTAATAGCTGAAAATAGCCAAACTTGTGGTTTTTAGATCTGCTATTTTTGGCTAAAGTTCTCAGAATATGGACGCCAGGGTTCAAGTGGTTAATATAAAAAAGTCACAAAGATTTGGAGGACCCCCTGTAGTAACTCTGAGGACCCCCTGTTGAAGACCCCTGGTTTAATTGAATGCCTTACTTTGTCGTACAGTGTCGCAACAGCCCATAGGCCTACTTACCTTCCCTTTTCCACTGTAAATATATTTTATTTATTTTCTTCTTTCTTTTATTTTGTCTTCTTTATGACCTTTTTTCTATTGCTATTGATGACATCCTCTGCATACTGTGTTCTATCCGTCTGTCATTCAATGTTATGATGCGTCATTCTGTATCCTGAGTCCAGTTATGAGACGTTACACAGGAGCAACTAGGGGTGGGCGATATGGTGATAATTATCGGTGAGACGATACAATGTCTCCACGATATGCCTATTCAGAGGTATTGTATATATCGTGATGCAATTGAGGGAGCCTTATAAATACAGAGATTCATTGCAGAATTCAATTTAAACCTGCATCAAAATCATCAGTTCTCAAACTTTAAAATGCCAAGGTCTCCACTTAACTCTGACAGTATACAAATGAAACCAAATGGACCCGTAAGGGTCCATTTGGTTTCATTTGTATACTGTCAGAGTTAGATGCTTGTAAAGTTCAATTTAGACCTCCCAAAAGGAACCCAGAGAGTCTAGTTTTTGTCAAGTAACTTGAAAAATAACCATAAAAACCAACGTGAAAAAGAATCGTGATAAAATCGTGTATCGTGATACAGCTTGGGAAAATATCGTGATATTGTATTTTTCCATATCGCCCACCCCTAGGAGCAACATTTTAGTTTAAACTCAGCATGGTTGAATGATTACACACAGGGTATTAAATCCCCACATGAATATATAAAAATATGAACAGCAAATGCATGAAAGTAAAACAGAATACAAGCCTGCCTGATTTTTTGCAAGGGAAGGTTGCTTTCCACAGCAAGCTGAAAACAGTGTCCAGCCGACACAACAAAGTTTGGCTGCACACCGCAGAACTCTGAGGAATCCTTATCTAACTAAGTCTTATAGCCTATATCAATTCTGCCCAGCATGTGTACTGGCGGCCTGTCTTTCTCTGATTGGCCAGTACAGTGCTCAGAGCACACTCTAAAGAGATATGGTTGTTTGAGGCTTAAAGGAATAGTTAGTTCACACATTTTCAACATTAGTTATATAATGGTTTCCTGTGCAAATAAGCCAAAAAGCTTACTAGGATCTCCTTTTAGTTGACCTTGTACCAGTAAACTGTACCCTTTCCTATGCAAACTTGTAAGTATTCAATCAATCGCACAAAAGTAGCAAAACCAGCTGATCCAGCAAGCTCACAACAGGCGTTGTGAGCTTGTAGATCTGCTATTCTCTGCTATGTTTAAGAACATGTGGAAGTGTAAGTCAAAGTGATTGATTGATTGATTGATTGAATACTTTATTTGAAGTTTGCATATAGGAAATGGTACAGGACAGGACAGTTCACTGATACATGGTCATTGGTCAACTAAAAGGATAAACACCACAAGTTGACCTTTGGGTGTTTGAATTGGGGTCCCTTTTTTAACTCCTATACATGGCTCTGTCTGTCTGTGGGTTTTATTGCGACCGTAGGTCGCATTTACTACCAAAACCTCCACAGGCTGTCTGTGAGTGAGTCAGTGAGTCCGTCACACGTCACACTTTTTCCCTGCTTATATCTCCGCACCCGTTGACCCGATCCATGCCAGATTTTACACACACACACTCCTTGCCTGCCAAACTACAACCTCCAAGGACCCCCGGAGCCCCAGGGACCCCCAGATGTAAAAAATGACCAAATGTGCAAAAATGACTGCTCACGGGGAATTCCCGGGGACCACCGACTCCTGGTGCTCCAGAACGGATGCAAAAGTGGTGGCGCCCCCAGTGGAGGACCCCCTGCCACTGCAGCGCACATAAAATGCCGTAACTCGGGCTAGGAGCGTCTGGGAGAGCCGGGGCCGGTACCTATTCGTCCGCCAAGGCAACGCGGAGACCCCACCCCTCATTTCTCACATGGCCCTATTCTAGCGCCACCTTCAGGCCGATTTTTGGACACTGCTCCTACAGTTTTTGCCCTAAAATCACGAATATCACTACACAGCATGTCTACACTCATGTCATCAACATGGATCAGGAAGATTTTGGAAAAACAAATTTTTGCCCTATTTGTGGAGATAAGCCACCTACGGTCGCTTATCTCCCGATTAGGGAGTCTTACTGGTAAATACTGTAACTGAACCAATAAAAAGTAACGATAGCTTGTGACTACTATAGGCAGGGACATGCTGGGCATCTGATTCAGCCCGGGAAAAAGAGTTGGAGAGGCCCTCATTGCGTGCTATAGAGAGAGATCTCTCTCTATAGCGCTGCTGCTGCTACTCAAAGATTTGCCATTTCAGATCAAGACAAGTGACAAGCCAGTGGGCCAATTACATGAGTTATATTTTGTTGTTGTCGGGTGGAAACCTTGTATGTCCAAAACCATTTTAAAAATGATTTGAAACCACCCGACAGTGACGATTTACTTTGTTGGCCGCCCAGCCCCCAAAATGGAACGAAGGCCGACATTTCATTTTTATTTTTTTCCTAATGGCCGGCCTGGACCCGCCGGGAATGAACCGGCCGTTCGGGAGTTGTCCCGCTTTTCCCAATGGCCAGCATGTCCCTGACAATAGGCCTATAATAACTAATTTACATTGCATCCATCGGAACACACAGTCACACACAGTTCCTGTTTTGAACATACTTGGTTTCCAGCCGACAGGAATTGTCACATTGGGTGATTTGGTGTCCTGCCATGAATGGAACCGCGGTTTACGTACGATAGCGACTGTGTATAATAAAGACTCTAAATATAGACAAGAGAGAGACAGAGAGAGAGAGAGAGACAGAGAGAGAGAGAGAGAGAGAGGACAGACACGGGAAGTTGCACTTCAGAAGGTCTCTTAGGACTTGTCAAACCTTCTGTTTGTTCCATTAATCACTTTGACCCTGGGCAGGAGTTTGAGCGTGCATTATGAGGGGGGTTGGTGGCCGTGGGGGTTAAAATATAGCAGATCTGCAAGCTCTCAATGTGTTGCACGGCGACGGTTGGCATTTGAAAATTTGAAATAACCTTGTTAGTTAGTGAGTTAGGTCGGGACCCATTTGTGGGTTTCACATGAAGTGAAAATAATCGATCTACAAGGTTCGAGCTTGTAGATCTGCCATTTTCACTAGTTTGGGTGCCAGGCACATTTCGTGTATTGAGCTAAAAGGTTTGGGAACCACTGCTTTATTGACACAAATGTATAAAACATTGGGTCCAAACAATATTCGAAAACCCATGAATAAAACTTTAAAAAGTGCAATACATTCAAATATAATCCCTTTACTCATACAACAGGAGCTTTCTGTTGCTCCAAAAGTGTCAGGCAGGCATGGAGTAGCATTCCTCTGTTAGTGCCCTCAAAGTGTGAGCTCAGATCAGTAAAATCAGGTCCATATTTTGCTCTGATGTCTTGTGTGAGGGGACACACCAGTTTGTGCTGTTCGTTTTGTATACCAGTCTCACATTTCCACACGCAGTCTATAAACCCCTTTTCCACAGACATGGCCCAACACCACACCACACCACCCACTTGTGCCAGGTTTCCACTACAAGGACCTGGGTAGAGTCAGAGTGGTGTGAAAGTGGTACTAAATGTGGTACTAAAAAGTATCCAATCTAGAGTAGGTCTGATGGGTAGACTATGGGGTAGACTTAACACCCCCAGCTGTAAATGACTTCCCACGGCCCTGTAACTGTATTATAATCACAGATAAAAGGGTCCATTTGTTTTTTACCGATAGGGGTACTTTTGTGTAATGGAAAATGTAGATTATCTTTATGTGGCACGGTGTAGTGTGGTGCTAAAGCTGCAGTCGAAAAGGGGCTGAGAGGACAACCAAAACCGTGTAAAGGTTAACCTCATATAGTCCTGGTATAGAGTGGATGAACAGATCAATCTGGGTTGATGGCTTGGATTTTTGAATCTTGTCCCTTCAGTCACTTTCAATGATGTTATCGTTTCTCCATTATCTCAGATGAATGAGAATACATGACTTGGGTCTCCTTCTTCAGCAGTTGAAGAACATACCACAAGGGGTCATCAGGCATGCCATTTCACTGCTGTATGCCCATTACAGTACAATACGTGGACCTGGTAATTATTAACCCACAATATCTAAGGGAATATTTTATATTGCTATGTCCTGTTATTTGACTTTTCTTCCTTTGTTCCTTCTCGTCTTATAAGTGATGACACATTCTTTTGTAAATAGATAATAACTTATATAAAGAGAATACTTTCACTTGTTCCTTCTTTGTTCGCAAAGTTTGGATATGGCCGGTATGGTCTTTTATATCAGTGGTTCTCAAACGTTTTTCATATCAAGGACAAGGGCCCCCAAATTGATATGCATCTGGCTGTGGACTCCCCATTTGAAACGATTTTGTTCCAGGGACCCCCATAAGAGAACATTCTCAAAAACCTTTCAGAAATAGCAGATCTACAAACTCACATCACATTGTGAGCTTGGAACCCCCGCAACGACCCCTGGGAGTGTCCAGACACACAGTTTTAGACTGATTTGCATGGAAATATCCCCACGGACTAAACATTATGGTTTGTTGTGGGCACGCGTGTTCATGTTAATTAAGCAACATTACACGAGAGGCCGTGTGTTACCATGATTACTGGCACGCCACTGATGTGGCCAGGAATGAGTAGGGCCATGATTATTTACATGATGATTAATTGTCACTCAGATAATTGTGATTGACGATTTAATTGTGTTTTTGTCATTGACAAGTAGGCTTACATTTGTTAGCTTGTAGGCTTTGATGTTGCACATGGCAGATATGAACCTGATTACATGAAGAAAGGACTGACATATCAGACTTTATACTTAAAGAAGCTATAGTCAACTTTTTTCTTGAAAAACGGACGCTAAAATAAAAATAATGTTTAGAAAATATTTTATAAAAAAAGATTAAGCTTCATATACGTGTTTCTATTTTAAAAAATCACACCCGTGTGAACTGAGCGGTGGTTTACCCCCCCCCCCCCCCCCCCCCTTCCCCCCTGTGTGTGTGTGTGTGTGTGTGTGTGTGCGTGTGTGTGTGTGTGCCTGGTCTGGCCTGGCCTGAAAACAGCGCCCCTCCCTTAACATGTGTGGTCAGAAAAGGTACTACACCACAGGCTTGAGGCTACATACGGACGCACCCACCCACCCACCCACATACATACACGTACGTCTACACACACGGCCACGTATAGGAGCGGCGTGACCACCGCTCAAAAATACTACAAAAAGCATAAATAATGGTAAAATACCGGTAATCATTTTGGCCGTTGCCAGGCCGACTTTGTTTACATCCCTTATCAATCCATATAAAAGAACACAAGAGGGATGTAAACAAAGCTTAATCTTTTTTATAAAATATTTTCGAAACATTATTTTTATTTTATCGTCGGTTTTTCAAGAAAAAGTTGACTATAGCTCCTTTAAAAAAAGAACATTGATAGTGGAAATAGCAGATCTACAAGCTCAAAACGTGCCACATCGCCAGGCATTCTGAGCTTGTAGATCTGCCATTTCCACTATTTTTGAAAATGTTTGAAAATATATGAAAGATTTTCTACATGGAAAGGATTATGACGATTATGTCAAATAACTGCGATCATACGATTATGTAATAATAGACCGTTTGTCAGCCTTCTGATTGGTCCCTGAGACTCCCTGACTGGCCAACCAGAAAAAAACATTCACTTTTTGCTATCGGGGGTGGAGTTTGTGCAGTGGAGAATGTTAAATGTGGCTTTCAAAACTGTCCGCAGTGCGCGACACGGCGATCGCCCGGTACGGCCGCGATCTCGGCCGTGATCTCGCTCATCATAATGAATAAGCTTCAACAAACTAGTTCACATGGACCATATCAATGGTCTAAGAGTCACGATTGGGTACATATATTTTAAATGGGCAGAATTACGAAAAGCCAGCCTATTATGTGAGGTTAGGATTATAGTTCTGTCCTCTTCCTACCCAGGATGCAATGCGCGGTCTATTCTCTTTCTGATCCAGAGGATTAAACTAATTAAAACATTTATTTTCGGGGGGAAAACTACTGTTTTGCTATGTAATTACTGTACCTTTTTCTTCCCTTTTTATTAATATCACGTAGATGTGTTTTTTGTGGTACTTTATATAGCTGTAATGAGGCTATGAAGGGGAAAAAAATCCCATCCACTACCACTATAAAAGAATCTGCAAAGAGGATTCTGTCCCACTGGGATTAAACAAATTAAAACATATATTTTCGGGTAAACCCCCTGTTTTGCAATGTAACTACTGTACCTTTGTCTTCCCTTTTTATTAATATCACCTAGATGTTTTTCCTTTGGTACTTTATATAGCTGTAATGAGGCTATGAAGGGGAAAAAAAATCCCATTCACTGCCACTATAAAAACAATCTGCACAGGGTCAAATGTCCTATCATAGTAACAGGGCAGAATGGGGCGGGATTTGCAAAAGGGCTTATTGTGACAGGTCTAGAAACGAGGTGAGGAGAGTTCCACGAGCATCACTGAAGTGCCAGCTCTTGTGAAGCATATTGTTACGTCAAACGATACAAGATTACCCAGTTTGGTCACAGGCCTTGTTAACTGTTCTGGACACTGTGTGGCATGTAGGCTGGGATAGCAATTTAAGGAACACACAAACAAAAACATTTCTTACATTGATATGTCTTTATTTATCCCTGTGGGGAATTCAGGTGAACAGCAGCACAGCAGGCATGAACCTCAATTTACAACCAAAATATATTCAAGTATAAAATATAAAAAGTCAAAATAAATCTTGTAGTCTTAAGAGTCAACTGCCTAGCCCTCTTTACTTGGGACTGACTGGGATAGCTTAGTATTGTATAAGAGGAAAAAAAAACATTTAGGCGCAAGTACAAGAAAAAGTACAAAAAATAAATAAATAAATACATCTATCACCAGAATATGAACAAACGTTCTATTATACAACAAAGAACAAAAAAATACTGTGTGCTCGTGAACAATCCTGAGTATATGTGATAACTTGCTACAGTCCAGGTGAATGAGTGTCAATACTGTACACAGTAGATTTATTGAAGACATACAGTAATTATGTCTTTGCTGTGACATACTGATGTAAATAGGCCTTTGTGGCCATCATGCGTGTATACAGTACAACTAAACATATACTGTAGGTCAAACAGCCATGCCCTGAGGAAGACCCATACAAGAAAGATATATGCTAACCTAATACTGTATAAGGCTTTTAATGTTTTTATTTTTAGTTTCTTAAATTATGCCCTAAAGACATTCAATGCTTTTTTAACTATCCTGGGCTCATTGTGCTTGGCAGTTACGCAGAGAGCTTCTCTGTCTTCATATACTGTATCTACAGTATATGATATACAGTATGTACAGTGTAAGCCAGCCTACACAGTAGGTATAATGGATCATATCGTCGTTGTCGGGTGAAAACCTCGTATGTCCAAAACCGTTCGTTTTGCATTTATCATTTAAAAAAAATGTTTAAACTAGTGAAAACAGCCATGCCCTGCCCAGCCACGCCTCGCGATGCGAGGCGTTGTGTGCTTGTAGATCGGCTGTTTTCACTACTTTTGTGCGACGGCCTTCTATGATGAAGCAGGGCTTTGCTTTGCGAAAGAACGTACACATTTGAAACTCGGAGATACGAGGTTTCCGCCCGACAACGACGATATGTTAATATGTCAGTCAACAGTGAATATAATGAACAATAATACAATCTATTGACAGTGAGACAACAAGAGCAGTTTAAGGACAACTCTGCACTAAATAACACCTAGGTTAATTTTCCTACTTATACAGGGTATAGATCTCAAATGACCGTCCATGGGGTCCATTAGGCAGAAATGGCAACAGTCCGCCATTCCGAAACACCGCTATTCCGAAGCAGGGTTAGGGTTAGGTTTAGGGTTAGGGTTAGGGTTAGGGGTAGGGTTAGGGGTAGGGTTAGGGTTAGTTAGGGGTAGGGTTAGGGTTAGGGTAAGGGTTAGGGTTAGGGTTAGGGTTAGGGGTAGGGTTAGGGTTAGAAGTCAACGTTCGGAATAGCGGTGTTTCGGAATGGCGGGGTGTAACCGGCAGAAATGCCCCTGTCGCCCAGTTTACCCAGCAGCCCTCATAGCATAGAGTGGAGCCCATAAGCCTATTACTTTTACACTATTTGTTACGGTCAAAAGTGATTTATTTTTTGTCTAGTCTAGTTGTCATTAAAAACACATCCTTGCCTTGGTTGTCCCACACAAGCCGCCACAATCTCATAAATCGTGTTTTGGGGTGAGAATTCTGCACAACTGCCAATTCAAAGGGACTGTACTGGTCAACCACAGCGTGTCTTTTCCGGGACTCGGCAAGACACATAACAGCATAACCTCTGTTTAGCAGAGTGTGGAGGCTCGAGTGGGACAACGATGGCATGGATACGTGTGTAATGACAACTAGTAACAGATCGATTAAAAAGATGACGGCTTATGGGCTTATGCTATGAGGGCTGCTAGTTTCTCCTGGGGGTAACCTTCTCCATGCAGGGATAGGTCAGCTCAACTGGAATATAAAAGCGATCTGAGGGGATTCCGGGTGCAGATTCGGAGTATACTTAGGTAAAGAGTTATAATCCGCACTCACAAAGTCTTAAGTAAGAGTCTTTTTAATGAAAACTTCAGCAGCAGCAGAGCAAGCAAACAAACGCGTTTCGACTAGGCCGTGTAACACTGTCGACGGCCTAGCCGAAACACGTCTTTTTGCTTGCTCTGCTGCTGCTGAAGTTTTCATTAAAAAGACTCATACTTAAGACTTTGTGAGTGCGGATTATAACTCTTTACCTAAGTATACTCCTGGGGAAAATGGACAACAGGGGCTTTTCTACCAAATAAGACAATCAGTTGGGATCAATAGAAGTACAGTATAGGAAAATTAGCCTAGATGTTATTTCTGTCTGGAGTTGTCCTTTAACCTAAGCAGGCAACGGTCATGATAAATTAACTTTAGTGCTACACACTTCAAAGACATAAAAAGGTAGACGCCTTCTCCGGCTCTGGGGCGGCGTCTGTAAAAAAACGGAAGGCAACATGGAAGGAAAGCTTTGGGAATCCTAAAGCAGGCTCAAATAGAAGGGGACGTTCAGTAGGCCAAGGAAGGACTCCCTCTTTCCCAGAGGCGCTTTGGCAATGTAAACGTTTGTTTTCTCGTGCCAATAAAGCTAGCTTGAATTGAATTTAAGTCCCGGGGGAAAAAAAAGACACACTGTGATTGGCTAGTAGTCACAGGTCGCTCCAATGAACTGCAGCAGAGAACGAGGAATCTATCTTTTAATATCTACTCTATGCTGCACATACAGTGGTCTATGAGCACATGAGCCAGGGATGACAAGGGCTCATTAAACACTTTCTGTGGCCAAGATGCATGGGGCGTTCTCAGCTGATCTAGCCCATTCTTGGACATACTCTATTACTCAAAGGTATTTTTACTCAAGGGGACGTCGTCCGATGACGTCATGACGCAACCGGAAGTAAACATTTCTTTTGTCTTTTCAGGACACAGCTTCTAAAACCTTTCAAAGGTTAAGGCAAGAACAAAGATTTTGGGGCAGTAATTGTGTGCAAAAATATGAATTCCTCTATCGAGGAGGGTTTAACAGACCACATTCTAGAATCTAGTAGAACTTGTGGCCCGCAGTAGAGCCAGTAGATAATGATATTAAAATAGGTTGGACAAGTGATGTTTCCGTGTTTGTTAAACAGCTCTATATTCTGACAGTAATCACATTCAGTGTTTGTTCAGTAACATGAGTCTCCCCTGTCTCTCCAGCTCTTTGGTAAACAGAACATGCATTTCCAGGTCAGGATACCCATGTTATCCAATGGGGAGAGAGAACTCACATGGGATCGGCATCGGCAACCCACCTGGAACATGTACTGTATTGTCTGTTTATTAAGAAAGCTGCAGAGACAGGGAAAAAACGCTCTAGCAGTGGTTACAAGCAGAATTTAGTGTGTTAACTTCAAAACACATCACCGCCTCTTACCAAACTACTTCACCATCACCATCCTAATCACTGTTTTCAAAAGAATCATCAGAACCGCGTTCTTCTTCATCATCATCGTCGTCGTCGTATTCATCATCAGAGCGGTCGCTCCTCAGCTTGAGAGCCATGGGGGACTTAAGGGCAGCATCGGTGAAATCACCTGTCATCTGTCCAACGGTTTCCCAGGAGTCCGTCTCGTCAGAGTAGCGCTCGATGTTCGGGAGTCGGCTACACGAGGACCATGCAGGGACGTGCAAAGAATGTTAGAGAGGCAGGGTCTGAGATTGTGGTGGTCTGGCTACGAGAGCAGTGTTGATTTAGTCGACTAAAACTATGACGAAAAATGTTTGTCGACTGCGTTTTTTTCACTGACGAAAACTAAATAAAAACGAAATAAAAACTAAGCTGTGATAAATATATTGTCAATTTCGTCAACAAAATAAAAACTAGACTAAAACGTTAGGGAGGGGACTAGTGGAGAAGAGAGTCATTTTATGTTTAGTTGGTCTCAGGTGTTGCGTGCTGAAAATAGAAGATCTACAAGCGTTGTGAGCTTGTAGATCGGCTATTTTCAGCACACAACTAAGTGTAAAATCAGCCATTACAATGTCATCAAGGCCTGACAAAATACATTTCAGTTGACTAAATCAACTGTAGATTTAGTCGCCGAAAAATCTTTTGATATTTAGTCGACTAAAATTAGAATAAAACTAAAACTTTTCAGGTGACTAAACCATGACTAAAACTAAATGACATTTTATTCAAAAGACTATGACTAAAACTAAATCCCTCCCCTCCCATGACCCCTCTTTGTATTTACCTATACTGTATGATGTTTTTTTTTTTTTCTTTTTTTTTTATTGTTTCCCCCTTTTTCCTGACCATATCTACTGCATAGTACTGTGTTCTATCCGTCTGTCATTCAATGTTATATGAGATACTTTAATGGTTTCCTATGGAAATAAGCTTAGTCTTTTCTAGGATCTCCTTTTAGTAGACCTTGTACCAGTGAACTGTACCGTCATGAAACTGCACTTTTCCCTATGCAAACTTCTTCTAATAAAGTCTTCAATCAATCAAAAAATCTAAATTTGCTGTCAAAAAAACACTGTACGCGAGGCTATGTCTTACCTGAAGCTGATGTCTATCCCTCCCAGGACGTAGATGTCTCCGTGCAACAGGGTCACGCGGGGCTGGAAGCGGGGCTCCAGCATGGGGGAGCACATGGTCCACCGGTCGGCCCTGGGGTCCAAGCACTCCACCGTGTTCTCAAACACATAATGGGGCCCGGCGCTCTTGGACTTCATATTGGAATAATTACGACCACCTGTAAAGACAAAGAATTTAGGACGCGTTATTGCGTGTTATTACTTGAACCATTCCATTATTGTATGCTTTAGCTGTTGAAAAATAGCAGATATACAGGGTTCCCACAGATTTTTCACATCCAAAACTTTTCCAGAATATTTAACCCAATTTCCAGGACTATATAACAATAATTCAGCTCAATAACAAGTCGCTTACTCCTATGCGAAATGCCCAAAGACAGGTAGTGTATGCCAGTGGTTCTCAACCTTTTCAGGCTGTGACCCCCGAAATAATCATATTTTAACTGGGGACCCCCCACCCTGACGAGCACTAAGAGTTGAGGAATTTTGTATAACGCTTTTCTATTGTGAAAATAGCAGATCTACATGCTCACAACGCCTCGCGTTGCGAGCATGTAGATTGGCTATTTTAAACATTTCTGCCTCTAATATTTGACAATTTGGCCAATGTTTAATTTGTCATTTCAGAGGTATTAACAAAATCCATAACCAAAGACAATGCATAGATTTTTTTCCAGGACCTTCCAGGACCCTTAATAAATTCCAAAACTTTTCAAGTACTGGAAAAATATTTTTCTAATTTCAAAATATTTCCAGGAATTTCATGACCGTGGGAACCCTGGATATACAAGCGCAGAGTGCAAGCTGCGAGCTTGTATATCTGCTATTTTTGAAAATTCTTGAAAAATATTTGAATATTTTTGACTCAATTCTATAAGTGTTGGATAAGGATTCTAAATACTAACAGGTTTCTGAAAAATACTATGTTTCTATTTGAGTGGTGCTCAAACTTTTTCATATCAAGGACCCCCAAAACGATGTATTTGGCCACGGACCCCTATCTAAAAATATTCAGTAGTTTTACTATTGTCTCATTCTGAAGGGGTCAAAGAAAGGCTATTTTGTTGTCTTTTTTACCTTTCATGTTTGGTTATATTTGGTCATTTGTGTTTTGTTCAGAGCACACACCTGACAAAAGACCACTGATATTAAATATTGATGATAGTTCAATACAATATTGTAGTTGTGATGCATATGCACTGTATGTGATTGTGTTATGGTCCTACCGAATCTACATTTTGTCAGGAGATATAGTCGGCCCTTTGGGTGTTTTAATGTGTTCTAATGTGGCCCCCTTTGAAAAAGGTTTGGACAACACATTACTAATTACTTACTAATTACAATTACAATACCGATAGCGTAGAGCTTTCATTCAGAGTGCAGACAGGTATGATACCTGAGATGTGCCGATTGATCGATGAGTGATCCAATGGCGTCAGTTCAGCAAAAGCTAGGGTATGGCAAAGATGGGAGTCCTCGCGAAAAAAAAATGGTTTTGTCCGTTTTTTTTACCCGGGTTTCTACAGTTTCTTGGGCTGGATATGGCAGCCTGGAACGGTTGCTCAAGTGCAGCTAAACTTGGCATGTTAGTAAACATGCCACAATTGACGATAATGCATTGCACCTGTGCAGCTGACCTGCGGAACCTGGGAATATACCATTCTGTCAAGATGGGGAGAATATAATTATAATACCTTGCTAAAGTGACCATTTTGTCACATTTTGCATTTGTAGTTATTTTACTGTAATCTAAAAACATAATAACCAGCACAGATAGCCAAAGAGACATTCATGGAGTTATATTTAAAAGTAACCTTTTCCCCCCTGGACCCAGGGTATGGCAGCTGCATACCCCTGCCATACCCAGTTGACGCCCCTGGAGTGATCGCGATAGGCCGATAATGCCTCTATCGGCTTTGATTGTTATCGGCTTTGCCTCGATCGGCTTTGCCGATCTACAAGCTAGATCAGCTATTTTAACAATATTTATCTGTGGGACTGAATGTAACCTCAGCTTCAAATCCTACAAGTTGAATTGGATACTAAGCCTGTAATCTCCTAATGTTTATACAATGTATATATACAATGTCAATGTTTTGTAAGAAGAATCATTAAATATAAAGGCTGCTACAGTAACACAATAAATAGAAGAATTTGTGGATTTAACGATCGATCGGGAATATCGGTATCTGCAGATACTGATTCCAGTTGATCGGTGAACGGTATCGTAGCATCTCTATGTGATACCTATAGCGTAGAGCTTTCTGTTCAGAGCGCAGACAGCAGGGAGATCACGTAGAATCTGCATAGGAGGGACTTCTGTCCACACGGATGTTTCAGGGTTGAACTTTGACACCTGGGGTAAGGCTGGCTTTCTAGGAGTTCCTAGGGATAAAAAGGACAGACGCACAGACACACACACACAAATTGAAAACAATAGCAGATATACAAGCTCACAAGCTTGTAGATTTTTGAAAAGTCATGAAAATTCTTGCAAATCTTAGAATCTATGTATTTTTAAAGCGAACATTTGTAACCAGAATTGTGCGCTGTGAGCTTGTATATCTGCTATTTTTAGTAGTTAAAACATACAAAAATGGTTAAAGTAATAATGTGTAATAACGCATTCAAGGTCTTAATGGGTTAAGCTGGTTGCACACTGCACTGCATGTTTTCGTTGCGTTTTGGAAATCCGAAATCCTCGAAAGCATTTTTCAGGCCAAGGAGAGAGAGAAGAGAGAGAGCGCAAAGGACCCAGTGGCGAAAGTTTGCGAAAATCGGAAAAAATCAACCCTGGTCCGAAAATAAATACGAAACGGGCGGCAGTGTGAAAACGTGATTGACATAACATGAGGTTGTTTTTTTTTTTTCCCTGCGCTCCGAAATTCACTGCGATGTTCGTCCCGAAAAACGCAGCAGTGTGCAAAGACCTTTATTCATTATGCTTGACATACATTACACAGGGTTCCCACACATCTTTACCAATTCATTTCCAAAACTTTTCCAAAACCTTTCCAGAATATTTAACCGCCGATTTCCAGGACTATATAACAATAATTCAGCTCAATAACGAGTCGCTTAAGGTGGTTGCACACTGCTGCGTTTTTCGTTGCGAAATGCGTTTTTCAGGGCAAGGAGAGAGAGAAAGATAGAGAGAGCAAGGGACCAAGTGGTGCGCGAAACGGGCGGCAGTGTGCAAACTTGACTGACATAACGTGAGGTTGATTTTTTTATTTGCGTGCTCCGAAATTCACTCCGATATTCGGCCCGAAAAACGCAGCAGTGTGCAACCAGCTTTACTCCTATGCGCAACGCCCAAAGACAGGTAGTGTATGCCAGTGGTTTTCAACCTTTTCAGGCCGTGACCCCCGAAATAATCATATTTGAACTGGGGAGCCCGGACGATTACTAAGAGTAGAGACATTTTTATAACATGGTTTTATTGTGAAAATAGCAGATCTACATGCTCACAACGCCTCGCAATATATCTGCCTCTAATATTTGACAATTTGGCCAATGTTTAATTTGTCATTTCAGCGGTATTAACAAAATCAATAACAAAAAGACAATGCACAGCTATTTTTTCCAGGACCTTCCAGGACCCTTGATCAATTCCAAAACTTTTCCAGTACTAGAAAAATAAAATAATTATAATTTCAAAATATTTCCAGGAATTTCATGACCGTGGGAACCCTGGTTACATAAAATACCCAGCAGGATGAACTTGCAGGTGAATAAACCCGTTCCATACCAATAAAATAGAGGTGTCCATCCAGCGCCACTGCATTACGGTGACCAGAATCATAGTAGGCCGCCACACCCACACCCTCCATGAGCTGCCAGGTGTTGGTGACGGGCTGGTAGCGCTCCATGGAGTCCTGACTCTCACTCCCAGAGCCGCTCACTGCAAACACACATCCATCCAGCAGCACCAGGCCTAGAAAAGAATATGAATAAACCTAAGCTTTAGAAGTGATTACCTTGGCCATATGCACTATGCGGGGTCCACCCTATGTTCCCCAGGTTCAATGTTCCCCACTTCCCCCCCAAAAGGGTTCTATGTTCCCCAGGTTCTATGTTCCCACCCACCCTCACCACAAAAAGGTTCTATGTTCTACGTTAAACAATGTTTAAAGTGATTACCTTGGCCATATGCACTATGCGGCCTCTCATCCAACTTGAATTTCAAATTGTAGCCCTACCTTTTAAAGGTAGGGCAAGTGATTTAATTTTTAAGTTTGCGGGTCTTGGTGCACATAAGGCCCGCCCCCACTAGACCATGATTGGAGGAAGGCCCCACTCTATCCTGATTAGAGGAAAATCTCCTCCACCAAACACTGAAACTGCTGAAGTCCAAATACGTCCACTCTATAGTAACTAGTACTATCAGAACATAGAACCATTTTGTCATTATTTGAATTAAATTAAATTGCCCTAACCTTTAACCACTTAAACCATTAATTCTATACTGCAGCTATTCAAAAATAACCAATCCATTTTATTGTCACATTTTGCTATAGTATAAGTTCTTTATAGAACAAGGCTGATGCAGACCTCAAAGGCTGGTGAGAGGGGGTCGGACAAAAAGTGCATAATATTCAGAAGGAGATCTCTGATAGTGACATCACAGAATAGGACCCGCACACTGCACACTGTTCATGATATGCAGCTAAACAGGCAGGCACCAGGGTCAATGTGGTTAAATTGAAGGTCACATTTTGACAGTCTTACTGAAGTTATATCGTGCCACATTCATGGGAGCCATCTCCGACCAGGAGTTACGATGAACATCGTAACGCCACATCTCTTTACTGTTGTTGTGGACTGAACCATCACGATATCCTCCGGCCAAATACAGAACAGAGCCTATGGTGGGATTAAAACAAAGAGTTATGCCTTGATTGTTAGGCCTACATTAATAAAGATTTTAAACTATGTAGAACAAATATATTGGTACGTACTGTACATGCACTGTACTAGACTAAAATAGGTTCCCGGCCTGAATGGGTCAATATGCATGCACAGCTTGAAATTACATCATATATGTTCCATCTTATTCATCTCCATTTTATTGTGGTAGTTCACTTATGAACGAACCTTTTTGAAGGAGGAAACCAGCACTCACTTAAAAGATTATTCTTTCTTGGGTTAGTGTTAATAAGAATAATCTTCTAAGTGAGAGTTGGTTTCATAAAGGTTTGTTGTTGCTTGAACCGTGCACCCGAGATACAGTATTCTTGAATCCCACGTTGATGAGTGCTCCTCTTTCTTCAAGTTCACTTATCAAGCCAGGAAATTCATGACATTTCACCAATAGCAGGGCTGACCCAAATAGTTAGAATATTACTCAAAGCTTTGATCAACCAGTCAATTGATTTTCAGCGCTTGGACTTTCAGCGCTTTGACTCGATAACGCATCAATTGGGCAGTTCAGAAACCCATCTACCAGTGACATCATCGTTAAGCAGATTTTTTTTTAATTTTTTTTTAACATATTTAGATTTTTATTATCATGAAAACAATGGCTTCCTCAGGTTCAGGTTCAGGTTCAGTTTTATTGTCACACATATCCATACAGGTACAGATACAATGAAATGCTTGTGCCAGGAGCACAAGCATTATTACACAAAGACATGTACAGTGCCCATGTTTACCTACGTTTCACTTTCATCCCAACCATTATAACATTGCAACTTCTCAGGAATAGAAAGCCTGCAGTTTCTATTAGCTTGGATTCCCCATCGATGATGTCACTTTTAGATGGGTTTCTGAACTGCCCACAGCCTGACTATGAGACACAGACCGAGTAGGATTGTTTTTGGTTGCTATTTTATCATGAACATTAGTGAGGACCAATTAGCCAGTAGCTATGCCCCTCCCGAAAAAGCTTTTGTCCAATGCTAGCTTAGCAACCGGCAGCTTGCCAAGGCGGAAGTTATTCTAAGCTAGTATTGGACAAAAGCATTTTGGGAGGGGCATAGCTACTGGCTAATTATATGAAGACAGGTTGAAAAGTGGTGAAGTCGTCCTTTAGATTGTCCAAACAGAGTAGGACCCACTACAAGTTGATCCTCACCTGACATGAGCACAGCGTACGCCTCTACCTTCTGGGGCAGCCGTCCCAGAGTGGTCCACTGACTGGTGAGAGGGTCAAAGCTCTCCACTTTGTGAAACTTCTTCTTCTTATTGGTCGATCTCCCCGCTGCCGCCTTCTCGGCCCCTCTTCCCACCGTCACGAACACTTCAACAAGCAGGAGAGAAGGAGCAGTGGTCAGTCAGATAGTAGATTGTAAACCGTAGCCGTAGCCGTGGCTCCATAGCACCCGGCACTGACACTAAAACTCAAATCCCCATAATCCATCGGGAGAAAATGGAATGGCAGGGATGGCAGTATGATTTTTTCTTTACCGGATGAGAGAAAAGACGAATCGCTGTGTTCATGGAGGCTTGAAAGTCACGTAAAAACACTGAAAAACCCTGGCAGAAGCTACCGAATTAATTAGTGATATACCTGGCAACCACTGTGTTAAGGGTGAATTGTAAAATGTAGATAATTAAATCATGATGATGCAATTAGCATTAAAAACACAGTTGTATATCAGTTTAAACAAGCACGCAAGTATTCAGCAGGGTACCTGTGGTCCTGCGTGGGCCTGTTGTGTTACTGTAAGGCTGCTCCCCCTTGGCCTCAGATATGAACCTCTGGCAGCCCTGGTGATCTTTCACCTCATCCAGACGCTCAACCACAGTGTGGAGGTAGGAGGGACTGATGAGAGGCAGACGGATCTGCTCCAGAACCTTAAAGAACACAAAAGTTATTTACTAGTCCAACTGGATCTTGGGGGGAAAACATCATATATCACCAGCAAGCATTGTGTTTAGAGGCCAAGCATACATACCTGGTAGGAGACCTACTGTATCTATAGCAGGGGTTCCCAAACCTTTTTGTCTCAGGGCACCCCATGAATATTTCTTTAATCCGAGGCACCCTTACATTATAATTTTCACTCCCAGCACCTTTATAGCATATCGTCGTTGTCGGGTGGAAACCTTGTATGTCCAAAACCGTTCGTTTTGTATTTATCAACGATAAAATGTACTAAACTCGCGAGGCGTTGTGTGCTTGTAGATCTGCTGTTTTCACTAGTTTTGTGCGACAGAGGTTTCTGCCTGACAGTGACGATATTTTAGTGGTTATATTGCGAGGAAAACGTTGAGATAATAGCCATTTTGGTTAGAACTGACTGAAAATAACTTTGTGATACTAAATATTTCTTCAAGTGTCCAAATAAATTCCAAATATTATCAAATGATCTCGCGGCACCCCTGGACTGCCATCGTGGCACCCCAGGGTGCCCCGTCACCCACTTTGAAAACCCCTGATCGATAGGAAGGAAAGAAAGAAAGCACTGACCTTTTCAAAGTTCTCCCTGTGAGAAGGACACTTCTCCAACCACAACATGGCTGCCTTAAACACCGTGTCCTCCTTGGGCACGTTGAGATGGTCGCTGGCAAGAATCTGTGTCACTCTCTCCACAGAGAGAGAGAGGAACTCTTCCTATTGATTGGGGGAAAAAGTAGATTAGAGTAGATTTTAGTAATGTATTTTGTTGAGATAGTTTATACGGAAGTAACCTTTTCTCCTCTGAAGTGCTCACTGGTGATGGTTTGTTTCGTGAAATGTGACTAACTAGATTGTTAATATAAAATATATATATATGATATGATATGATATCCATTCACTGGCCAATGATTGAATGTTTCTACCCAGGCCTGGGTTAGCTGTGGTGATGACAGGTCGAGTAATAATGGTAAATAAATAAAAAACCCATCCGTTCACTTAGATCAGCCAACACAGGGATGCTGACAGAACCCTTGCTAAAAACCCCAGGACAAAAATCCACTCGTCCTAGACAATTTGCCCTCCTGGCCCCCTAAACTGTGGAATAAACTCCCTGTCGCACTTAGAACTAAAGCACTCACTCCCTAGCTTCCACCGTGGCCTGAAGACTCACCTCTTCAGACTCCACCTAAACCCATAGCACTACTGTAACACTCCCCTTCCCTCAATGACCACACAAGAAGATAGATAGCATTTTTAGGTTTTAGAAGTTTATACTGATTAGGTGCGTGGTCTACCTATGTTATTATTATTGTTTTGTTGACATATTATCTTGCTTATTATATTGATGTATTACCTGCTTATTGTAAGTCACTTTGGATTAAAAACATCTGCTAAATGCCTAAAGGTTCAACTGTAAACTGTAAAGTAATGGGAGGGAAAAGCCAACAGACAAACAACAACAACAACAACAAAACGTGGTTAGTGTATGATCCTTCAATCACTAACTAACCCAGGGGTCGGCAACCCAAAATGTTGAAAAATCTGTCTGGAGCCGCATTTTTTTTAATAAAAGCCTTATATATCGTCGTTGTCGGGTGGAAACCTTGTACTATGTCCATAACTTCGTTCTGTATTTATCATTTAAAAAATGAACTAAACTAGTGAAAACAGCCGATCTACAAGCACACAACGCCTCGCGGTGTGCTTGTAGATCTGCTGTTTTTACTACTTTTGTGCAGCAGTCTTGTATGATGAAGCAGGGCTTTACTTTGCGAAAAAAAAAAAGAAAAAACATACAAATTTGAAACTTGGAGATAAAAGGTTTCTGCCCAACAGTGACGATAAAAAAAATCGGTAAAACAAAAACAAAAATTTCCCCCCCATTTTCATACATTTTTGAAAAAGCTCCAGGGAGCCACTAGGGTGGCGCTAAAGAGCCGCATGCGGCTCTAGAGCCGCGGGTTGCTGACCCCCGAACTAACCTGTTGGTAGACCTCGGTGAAGTGCTCCAGAATGTACTCCATGCTCTGTTCCTCCAGCATTTCACAGGAGTGGTCGTCTGCACAGCAGAACATCTCTACACAGTTGTTGACGTCCATGTGACGCTCCATGTAGTCAGAGCAGGCCTCTCTCACAGCGCTGACATCCAACAGGTCTGAGGCTGCTAGCAGGGGCTGAGCAGAAGCACATGAACAACATGTGTTCATTTAGAGCCGCAAGGCATTATTATTTTAACCAGTATTTTATGCTTTAACTATTAACAAAATGTGCAGATATACAAGCTCACAGCTTGTAGATCTGCTATCTTCTAAATCCTTTTTCTAAATTAGTGGTTCTCAAACTCTTTCAAGTAAAGGACCCCCAAAATGACATGTACAGTATTTGGCCTTTGGCCCCATCCAAATATATGTTGTTCCAGGGACCCCCACACGCAGAGATTTGAAAGATAAATTCAAAGACTTGGAAATATGTTTCAAAAATAGATCTACAAGCTCGCAGACGCGCTGTGAGCTTGTAGATCTGCTATGTTTGTAGGCCAAACATGGAGACAATGAATAATGTTTGATGATGATGGGAGCACTTAGGCCGCTAACCCTACCGACGCTCCTTTGTCAAAATGACGGTCGTTCGAAAGAGAGAGATTTCCCGGATGATGATCAGGGGTTGACATAGTCATAGTCACTTGCCCGAAAAGTAAATCGTCCATTATAAAATGATAGGTAAAATTTGAATTACGGTTCAATTTAACACTTTTTGGGGCTATGCGATAACAAATTAAAAATGCATCCATATACCTACATACTGTAGCAATTGAATTGAATATGACTGAGTTCACACACTAATATTGTTAAGTGTAGCAACAGTGAAAACAGCACATTATAGGTAACTGCTCTTATTTTACATTCAACAGACCAGAAGACATGTTCAGGTGTTTAGACATAGACAGATACTGTATCTCGTGTTGTGTTTATCAATGGTTCCGCCCCCCTCTCATATGAGCACTTTCCCGGTCAAGCAACCTGAAAGTAAACTCCACCTGCCCGAAAGTTTTATTTACCTGCCGGGGGCAGGTGGGCAAGCCTTATTGTCAATGAGTGATGATACTACATTACCTGCACATTATCCGGGGAGATGGACACCCTGTAAGTGTAGGCAAAGTCCACCAGCAGTCCCAACATCTGAGCTTCCACTCCACTCATGATCACCCTGTCATCTGTAGACTCCTTCATGCCAGATGTAAACATGATCACCCTGTCATCTGTAGACTCCTTCATGCCAGAGGTAAACATGGTCACCCTGTCATCTGTAGACTCCTTCATGCCAGAGGTAAACATGGCCTGTGGAGGTTGGAGAGGTGAATGGTTAGGGCTCGGAGCAGGGTTGGGACGATAATCGCCATTATCGTTTATCGTGATAAAAAAACATTCGCATTAATCGTATCGTGGAGATTTAAATTTATCGTGGAATTTCATGCACTGGGATCAATTCACCTTTTATTTGCCGATCTACCAGTTAAACCCTCTATAATTGATAAAAAACGGATCTGGAAATAATGTACTTGATACTGTATTTTTTTCACTCTCTACCAAATCTCTTTGCCAAAAAAATAGCCGAACTACAAGCTCACAACGCGACCCGTTGTGAGCTTGTAGATCAGCAATTTTTTGGGCAAATGTTCCTCCCCAGGATAAGGGAAGTTGGGCATAGTTCTATTATCGCGTAACTTCTTTGGTCACAATAATCATGACATGAAATGTTCATATGGTCTCATCCCTGGCTTGGGGTGTTCATGGTTTAGGATATTCGGTTGCGGTGAAAGCCAAGGGGCAGAATTGAAAATGTAATTTGCTTTATACGAAGATATTGGTATCGTAACAACAGCAGGTCAATAAATATGTGTATATTTAGAATATATTTATGTAGAGCAATGATACATGGGTCGGAGGTTCGAATCCCGGCTCTTCCTCCTGTCCACACGTCGAAGTGTACTTTGGCAAGACACTGAACCTCACATTGCCTCCGATGAGTCGGACTGTTTCAGTCAGCTTTGCCACCATTGGTGTGTGAATGTGGGAAGTGAGGACGCTGGCGTCAACTGTTGGCCACTTCACCTCCCAGTGATTTTTTTGTATTTTGTATTTATTTATTAGCACATAGTTGAAATACAAGAAACAATACATTTGTGTGACATATTGTGCAGGAGAAGTTAAGAAGCCTGGTGGCTAATGAAGAACTTCCCCTAATTTATAAAATCATAAGTATACATATTATAAAAAATAAAAATAAAACATCATACAATAATACGTTATAAACGCTGTATAAAACATGCTTAAGTATAGTTTACATACAATGAATGGAGTACATGCATATATACAACAAACTATATACAGACCTGTACACCTATAATCAATATATCTACTACTTTTTAGCTATGAGCATTTTTTTGTAGTTGGCTTTAAAGACTAGTAATGAAGATTCTTTGGATTGGCGGCATTCCATAAATTAGCACCTCTATATCTTATCTTATTGATGAATGAAGGAACCACTGTAAAGCGCTATAACAATGCAATTCATGTATTTACCTCAAAGTAGGAGCTGAAGGAGGCCAGAACAGAACGATGGCAGGGGAACTGCTGTCCCTCACAGCACAGAGTCACATCACACAGGGTGTTGTTGAGACGCTGTCTGTTGAGACCCTCCAACACCTGGCTGGGATGGTTGGCCTCCACAAACACCTCAGTCTGCAGGGAGGATATGACATGTGTATTAATGTCATTATATTATTCATAAAGGATAGATACCTTCTACTCTGATGTAATTTTGTATGTACAAATATTCCCGGAGAATGCCACTTCTCAAGTCCCTGGAGGGGTTTTAGGCATTCTCCTTCACATTTTTGTAATCTTTGTAACCAATTTAAAAATGTCTTGTCAGTGAAAACAGACAAATAAACAAGGATAGAGGTGTCCTCCTGAAAGTGCAACCACATTCAGAGTGAGATTTACACACACATGTTAATATTGGTACACTCTTGTATCTCCTGTAAACCGCTAGGGGGAGATGTGTGCTGTGGAGGTATGAACCGGTGGGCCGGATGTGTGTGGGTTGTCTGTCGAAACTACTGTGTGTACGTGCAGGTGGCGTTTGGGAGAGCGGAGAATAAACTTATCTTGTGAACCAACAAAGTTGTATTATTCCAGTAACATTGGTAGCCGAGGATGGCTGGAAACTACAGAATCCCACCTGGCTTCGACGAGAGGAAGCCGTATGAAAGTTGGAAGAATGAAGTCGCTATTTGGAGCAGAGTTACAGAACTTGAGAAGAAAAAACAAGCACTCGCCGTGGTTTTGGCGCTATCGGGCAGTGCAAGAGAGACGGCGATGGAAATACCCGTAGACGACTTAAATAAAGACGAGGGTATGGACACTTTACTTGCAAAGCTTGACAATTTGTTTATGAAAGAAGAGAAGGATCAAGTCTATGAAGCCTACTCGAGCTTTGACCGGATAACGAGAGACAGTAGCGTGTCCATGGCGGACTATATTATTGATTTTGAGCAACGTTACTCTCGTATGCGAAAGTACAAGATGGAGCTTCCCGACGCAGTTCTGGCTTTCAAACTGTTGGATACTGCATGCCTGGACATGAAAGATCGCCAGTTGGCTCTAACAGCATGTACAGATCTAACGTTTGCGTCCATGAAGTCGGCGTTGAAGAGGATCTTCGGAGGAAAGACGTCGGCTCTCACTCCCCGCATGGGAATCAACCAAGAAGACACCGCGTTTGTGACGGCGGATCAAAGACGACAGAGGGGCAGGTTTTTGCCTCAAAAGGATCAACAGAAGACACCAGTGCCTGGCACGAATCCCTTGGACAGGTACGGTCGTAGATCAAAATGTGCCGTCTGCCAATCTACTTTTCATTGGGCCAAAGACTGTCCACATAAAAGTGAGCATGTGAAGCTAACTGAGGAAACTGAAAATAATGCTAATGCAGTAGAGGAGTGCAACATTACGTTGTACGCTAAAGAGCCCGCCAGTGGAGCGAAAATATCTCCCACAGCAGCAGAGATATTTATGACGGAATGTTTTGTTTCAGCAATAATAGACACTGCATGTACACGCACTGTGTGTGGGCAGGGGTGGCTAGATGGCTACATAACTAAACTGAGCCAAAAGGAGTTGAATGATCTGAGGAAAAATGAAAAACCCAGTCATAGGCCATTTAAGTTTGGAGATGGAAAAGTGGTGTATTCCACTAAAAGTCTGAAAATTCCTGCGAAAATTGGACAGACCAAATGTCACATTGAAACTGAAGTAGTTCCAGCTGATGTTCCTCTGCTTTTGAGCAAGGCCTCAATGAAGAGAGCAGGGACAGTACTGGATATGGAACATGACAGGGCAGTAATGTTCAATAAACCTGTGAAACTTGACTTCACAAGCTCTGGTCATTATTGTGTGAACATAATTGACAACAAAAGTGAGAACATAAAAAGGGAAGACCAGGTCCTGACGGCTACAGAGGACAGCATTCCTGAAAGTCAACTCGAGGATGAAAATCAGTTGGAAAATGAAATACTGATAATTACTGAGGAAATGAGCTCAGCTACTAAGAAGAAAATGTTATTGAAGCTCCATAAACAATTTGGCCATGCCTCTGCTGACAAATTACAGAAGCTCCTAAAAAGTTCAGGTAACAATGATGCTGAATGTGTTAATATTCTGCAACAGATTGTAAGTGAATGTGAAATATGCCAAAGATACAGCAAACCTACGCCAAAGCCTGCTGTTGGCCTACCACTGGCATCTCAGTACAACGAGACTGTAGCTGTAGACTTGCATGAACTTGAACCAGGTCTGTGGTATCTCCACATTATTGATCAGTTCACACGATTCAGTGCAGGCAGCATCCTGACCACGAAGAAGTCTTCAGAAATAGTGAAACACTTTGTTCACGACTGGATAAGTGTTCATGGCCCCCCACAGAAATTTTTTTCGGACAATGGCGGTGAATTTAATAATGATGAAGTAAGAGATATGGCAGAAAATTTTAATATAGACATAAAGACAACAGCTGCTTATAGCCCATGGAGTAATGGCGTTGTTGAACGCCATAACGCCACACTTACTGAGGTCATGAAGAAAGTAAAAGCAAGCAACGGTTGTGACTGGAGCACTGCAATGGACTGGGCTTTAATGGCAAAAAACACCATGCAAAGTGTACATGGATACAGTCCTCACCAGCTTGTGTTTGGACAGAATCCCAATCTGCCCTCTGTACTAACTGATAAACCCCCAGCCTTGGAGGGAACAACGAAAAGTGAATGGGTGGCAAGACACATCACTGCTTTGCATGCAGCAAGAAGGGCTTTTACTGAAGCAGAATGTTCAGAAAGAATACGGAGAGCCCTGCGGAAACAAACACGTAACACTGATGAAAAATATGAAAGTGGAGACCGAGTATATTACAAGAGAGTGGATTGTCCTGAGTGGAAAGGACCAGGAGTTGTCATCGGACAGGACGGTGCAGTGATTTTTGTGAGACATGGAGGAACATGCGTTAGAGTGCATCGGCTCAGACTGAGAAAAGTGAACAGAGAAATGATGGATCAATATGCGACGGCTGATTCAGAAAATGACACAAACTTTGAGCGAGCACAGGACATTGTTGGACATTCTGACAGTGACCTAGAGGTCATAGAAGACAACACACCTGTGGTGCAACAGGGTCTGAGAGACATGGAGACAACACAAAATGAAACGGGTAACACAACTGACAATACAGTTACACAGGATGGTACTGAACAGAGAACAAATGTTAGTCTAAAAAGAGGACAAATTGTGAAATACACAGACAGAGACCAAGGCGTTGTACATACTGCTAAAGTGTTGGGGCGTGCAGGCAAAGCTGTGGGCAAGTATAAGAACTGGTACAATTTGCTGTATATTGAACCTACTAATGTTGCTGGCACTACAGAGTCAGCTGATATGTCAAGAGTGGAGATCCTTGAAGTGTTAACAGAAAATGTTGATGACACTAATGTAACCAATGTTGATGACACTAATGTAACACATGTATGTGAGGATGTATTTGTAACAAAGGATGTTTCATTTGACCTTGCAAAACATGTTGAGATAAAGAGCTGGAAAGAAAACAATGTGTTTGAGGAAGTTAAAGATGAGGGACAGAAATGTGTTTCTACCAGGTGGGTGTGTACTCTCAAAGAGACACTAACAGGACTAGTACCAAAAGCACGACTTGTGGCTAGAGGTTTTGAGGAATTACAAGTGTCAGAGTTGCAAAAGGACTCCCCCACATGTGCAACGGAGTCACTTCGATTACTTGTCGCAGTGATTTGTCAAAGACAGTGGACACCGCATTCGATGGATATAAAATCTGCGTTTTTGCAGGGAACAACACTGTCACGTGAACTATACATCAGGCCTCCTCCTGAGGCTGAGAGTGAAGGCACTTTATGGAAACTAAAAAAGTGTGTCTATGGACTGGCAGATGCTTCTCTCTACTGGTACAACAGAGTAAAGGAAATTGTGCTGACAACAGGAGGAAACATTTCCAAAGTTGATCCAGCCGTTTTCTACTGGCTGGATAAGGACTGTACTGTGTCTGGGGTTCTAGCCTGCCATGTGGATGACTTCATGTGGGGAGGCACGCAAAGCTTCTCCACCACAGTTATACCACAGCTCAGATCTGCATTCCAAATTGGACGTGAGGAACACGAAAACTTCTGTTATGTGGGAATAGACTTTGTCACTCAGAACAGAAAAGTACAAATACACCAGGAAAACTACATACAGCATTTGCAACCCATACATATGGATCCCTCACGGGCTGTTGAGCATGACTCACCTCTCTATGAAAAAGAAAGAGATGAACTCCGGTCCAAGATAGGTCAAATCCTCTGGGTTGCAAGGCAGAGCAGACCAGATGTGATGTTTGACGCAAGCAACTTGGCATCAAGCATTAAAAATGCAACTATTCAAACTATTCATGAGGCAAACAGGATAGTGTCTAAACTTAAGTCCAAGAAAGTAGTTCTCAACTTCCATCACTTGGGCAGAGACAGTGCCTTGAAGATGATTATGTTCAGTGATGCTTCATTTGCAAATCTCTCTGATGGGGGCACACAAGGAGGGCACTTTATTGTGCTGATGGGGGAAAATGGAAGGTTTTCACCCCTTTCTTGGCAGTCTAGGAGAGTCAAGAGGATTGTGCGAAGCACACTTGCAGGTGAAACACTGGCAATGTCAGAAGGGATTGATAATGCTATTTTCTTGTCTACACTATTCTCTGAACTAACTGCTGGTGATGTCGAACATGCTGCACCAATAACCTGTGTCACGGATAATCATTCACTGGCTGATGCACTCAAGTCCACAAAGTCAGTCACTGAAAAGAGACTCCGTCTGGAAATTAGCAGTATCAAGGAGCTCATCCAAACCAAAAGGGTTGAGCGGATCCTTTGGTACAAAACAACAGAACAACTTGCAGACTGCCTTACAAAAAAGGGTGCTTCACCTCTCCAGTTACTGAAGGCTCTTGGAGAAGGACAGTGGCAACTCGCTTGAAGTACTAAAAAAGACAATGACATTGAATGTAACCGAGTTTAATTTTTTGGTCACAAGTTGTAAGATGCTTAATTTGAATGTAACCGAGTTTAATCCTTTGCACTAAGATCGCACGTTTGTTTTGAAATTCATGTTTTAAAAAAAAAAGAAAGACAGTGAGTTTGTTAATATTGGTACACTCTTGTATCTCCTGTAAACCGCTAGGGGGAGATGTGTGCTGTGGAGGTATGAACCGGTGGGCCGGATGTGTGTGGGTTGTCTGTCGAAACTACTGTGTGTACGTGCAGGTGGCGTTTGGGAGAGCGGAGAATAAACTTATCTTGTGAACCAACAAAGTTGTATTATTCCAGTAACACACACACTCACATCCCGTCTCATCCTCTCGGCAGCCTGTGGTGATTCTCTCTGGCCGTCAGCATCCATGTTGTCATCCATGGCTGAGGTGAGGTGGAGAGGACTGGGTCTGAGGTGAAGTGAGGTGGAGAGGAGAGGGTCTGAGTGAGGTGAGGTGAGGTGAGGTGGAGAGGAGTGGGTCTGAGGTGAGGTGGAGAGGAGTGGGTCTGAGGTGAGGTGGAGAGGAGTGGGTCTGAGGTGAGGTGAGGTGAGGTGAGGTGGAGAGGAGTGGGTCTGAGGTGAAGTGAGGTGGAGAGGAGAGGGTCTGAGTGAGGTGAGGTGAGGTGAGGTGGAGAGGAGTGGGTCTGAGGTGAGGTGGAGAGGAGTGGGTCTGAGTGAGGTGATATGTGCTGGAGTCTGGTCTGCAGAGAAAACACAACATCATTACAACATCTAACATGTGGTCACAGTGTCACACAGTGAAACCCTAGACTACTAGAGGGTACAAATGGAACCTTGAACTATAACAAAATATTCTACGTTTTGGGTCTAAATCTCGTCAAATGGTGGTCCGTGGCTCAAATGCTCCATCCACACCACAATAAGTTTACAGAACAAAGTTATCTTCTACACAACGACAATCTCTACAGCCTCCTGTTTGTATTGTACATCGGGGCGGGTATGCATTGGAGTGATGTCCATAATTGGGGGAAAAGGGGACCAAGAAAATCAGAACTTTCTATGGAGAATGGCCTGTGTATTTGATTGCCTGCATGTGCATAGGGCACCTAAACCAGATCTGTGACAAGTGCACTGGGCGCATACCTGTACAACTTCACTGCAACAAACGCATCCCAGTGTCCTACATATAGAGGATGAAATTGGGAATAATTGTAGAGATGCCTAACTGCCAAAATAACGATAATGATAATGAATGATAATAGTCTACTTGCCAGCCCATAGAGCCCCATTGTGAACCCGGACATATTGAGTACACCAAGGTTTTATGTTATAAATGTTGAGTAAGGGTCTCCAGCATGTAGAAACTGCCGGATGCTAACTTGCATATGTTGAGCAATTGTCATAATTTGCATAATTAGCTTTAATTAGCATAATCCCCTATAATAATGGATAATAATGTCAAAAACTCATTGGCCGATTTGAACAATATTGGAGTGGTTTTGGGGGTTATTGAGGATGCTGAATCCATTTTCTAAATTCAAAATGGCTGTTTTAAACCGGAAATGGCCTTATACCAAATTAAAGTGGGGTGATTTTGATACTTTTTTTATGTTGTACTGTATATGGCCATTTCCGGTTTAAAACGGCCATTTTGAATTTAGAAAATGTCAGAAATGGATTCAGCATTCTCAATAACCCCCAAAACCACTCCAATATTGTTCAAATCAGCCAATCAGTTTTTGACAAATTATCCATTATTATGGGGGATTATGCAAAATAAATCGAATTATGCAAATTATGAAAATTGCTCAACATATGCAAGTTAGCATCCGGCAGTTTCTAAATGCTGGGAACCCATACTCAACATTTCTAACGTAAAACCTTGGTGTACTCAATATGCCAGGGTTCAGATTCTGGCAAGTGGACTATAATGAATGTATTTGTATAACACATTTCTAGACAGTCAAAATAAAATCAAAATGAAACCAAAGAACTTTAGCATTACATCATCTTGTGTCTTGATACAGGGCTGCTACTTTGACATTCTTCCCATGTGTTCTGAACAACTGCAGGAGAACTGAACATAATCTGCCTTTTATGGGAAGTTGCATATAAAAGAATTTGAGTTCATTTTTGTAATTATGAAAATTGCAATTGAATATGCCCGAGTTAAACCACCTGCAAGGTGTTTTGTATTATGGCTCTTTGTCATTTTTAGTTTTTTTTAATTGCATGTCTCCCGCCTCCCGCCAGTAGCAATTGGGGGCGGGTGTAAGAGCCATGTTGCTTTATTGATGACACTGAAGTTGGGGTATGGCCACGCCCTAATTGACTATAGCCTATCCACAAGTTTCCGCGGGAGTTTACTGGAGACTATCAGGACCAAACTTCCGGGTTTAACAGCAGACATACAAGCTCACGTCCCGTCGCAGATGCAACCCGTTGTGAGCTTGTAAATCGGCGGCGGAACCTCGGTCCAAGAGGGCGATAGCAAGAGGGTGCAAAAGACCCGTACTTCCCATTTCTGTGTGACGTAGGTAGATACCTTTTTAGGAGGCGGAAGCATGTTTGGAGTCTATTCATTTACAATGGGAGAGCTAACGTGAAGACCAGATCATCACAAGCCACATAATATTAACACAATTGTCATACTAAAGTGGCTTTTTTCAGCGACACAACTGAGAAAATCAACTTTATTATTGCTCTTTAGCTGTCCCAGCAACACACTCTCGCGGGATCTATAGCACCAGTAAACAGGACATGCGCGAGATTTGCAGTCAGAGCCGGCGCCCACTTAGGAGTCAATTTGTAGGATTTGTGTACCATGTCGCACTCTAGTGGATCCAATGAGGATGAGCTATCTTCATTAATTAAATATCTTTGCCTCGGTGCAGACTTTGCGCAATGCACTATGGGGCGTAGGAAACTCGTGGATAGTCTAAAGGCCGTATCAGAGTGTACGGTGGAGAGCTATCCACCGATGGAGAGCTTTCCACCGCAAGTCAGAAAATAAGTGCAGGACATCATAGTCACGGGGCCCATGGTGAAGTCCTCCCCCGCCTCCCTCTGGTTCAGACGCAAACTCCGTTCAGGTCGACCAATCAGTGAACGGGGTGTACTACTAGCTCTGTAAAGCCGACATCATAGTCGCCTGGGCGGTGGAAGGCTTTACACCGCGGTGTAGTCTTTTCGAGTCTTTTTGAGTCATGAAACTACAACGTTACGTCATTCCTCGCGGTGGAGAGCTTTACACCGCGAGTCCCAACACATCTCTCTGTTTTTACTATCAGACAGACAGGCTCTACACCCCGTTCACTGATTGGTCGACCTGAACAGAGTTTGCGTCTGAACCAGAGGGAGGCGGGGGAGGACTTCACCGTGGGCCCCGTGACTATGATGTCCTGCACTTATTTTCTGACTTGCGGTGGAAAGCTCTCCACCGGTGGATAGCTCTCCACCGTACACTCTGATACGGCCTTTACAAGCCACAGGTGTTGTTGATGTGAGAGGCACACAGTTCTTCACTGTGTTTGTAACTGAGAGGCTGGTGATGATATGTTGGTTTATTTAATTTATTAGCTAAATTATAGGACTTTGTAACAAAGAATAAACACCATTTATGTTTAACTTTATTGGAAGGTTTGGACATCAGTTCTTGGGACACACCACACATCTGAACTGTCGGCAACCAGTAGCACCCATAGTTATAGGAACTTCGGGCACTACATTATTAATAATAATAATAAAATCAATGGAATATAATTTTTTATTGATCTGTAGAGGGCGCAGTTTAGTAACAAAAATATTTATATATTTTTTTAAATCCAACATAGAACTACAAACACGTGCTCACAGCACGCATACACAAAGTAAACGTGTTATAATGTACAGTACAACAAACCAAACACACATACCTCGATGTCTGTGAATGACAACCAAGCGTCCACAACAGCAGCACAACAGACGGGCTGCACACACACAGCGCTGGGAATAAGTCTGTCAACCAGTTAGTAAGTTAAATAAAGGATGTAGTTTTCACTTTGAGACGTTTTAAACTTTAATAGAACAAAACAACCTTTGGTGAATAAACTGTACTGTATGTGTCAAACTCTCTGCTCCCGCTGCTCCTCTCAAGAGGTGCAACCACTAACTGTGTCCCCCTCACACAACTCACTGCATCAACAGTTCCGCACACAAAGGTCAATATTATTCCCACAAAACAAAGTCCATGAAATAAATCACTGGTTTCCCAAACAGTGGGTCGTGACCCATTTGTCGGTCACGGAACACATTTTTATTTATTTTTTTAAATCCGATTTTCTTTTCCTACAATAAAATAAAATATACATTTCAAAATATGGAAACCCTTTTGAAATGTATGTTTTAAAGTTATTTATTTTAATTGTATAGGCTTCATTTTCAAACAAGCAAACACGTCTAAGAAATTAGCCATAGCCTAAATAAAATATAATTAAAATGAAGGAGTGTTGAAAATAGCCGATCTACAAGCTCTCAATGCAGCGCAAAGTGACACGTTGTGAGCTTGTAGATCTGCTGTTTACACTAGTTTGGGTCCCGGTGTAATTTCTCTTCTGGGTCACAGGCTAAAATGTTTGGGAACCACTGAAATAAATCATACAAGAAATTACAAAAAAATACAAGTTTAAGCAATGATATTTCAAAAATATTATTGTGGCGTGGCAGTTAAATCTATTTATACTATACCAATTGGCTATATAAATTAAAACACAACAGAATAATAGAAATAGAGGTTGTGGCAGGTGAATATGTATACATAAAATACAATACAAGAAAAACTAATCTAGATCAAGTGACAGTCAATAAATTAATTGGCAATTGAAACTTGGATGTTTTCTCAATGTTATTAGGTGATGTCAACTAGTGTCATTGAACTGGTTGGTGATGCTCTAACATTTAATTAGATCCTGTGGTCAGGTAGGACACCTACTGGTTGACAAGAGGTACTGCATTCCCAGACACGCTCTCATTGTGGACCAAGGTTCCAATCAATCCCAGGTAGGAGATGTAGGCCTACAGTAACCTGATCACCTGCTAGTCAAAACGGGTACATTTAAACAAAGCCCATCCTTACCTCCCCCTGATCCTTCTATTATAAATACCATTTATTTTGCATTGTGTTTACCACTGTTTTTATGCATGACTGTTTTTCAGATGATATAATCTGCATAGCTACTGTGTTCTATCTATCTATCTATCTATCTATCTATCTATCTATCTATCTATCTATCTATCTGTCTATCTGTCATTCAATGTTATATGAGTTAAAACAAGAAAAAAAGGAAAAAAGAGAAGAAAAAAAAATCTCAATTGAAACAAGCCATAGGCTTTTTGGGGTGCATCCTTTTAGTTGACCTTGTGCCAGTGAACTGTACTGTCATGAAACTGTACCTTTTCCTATACGCAAACTTCTAATAAAGGCTTCAATCAATCAATCAATCAATCAATCAATCAATCAATCCAGGCTAACAGAGTGAGGTGTGAGCCTGCTGGCTTGACGGCCATGCAGCACTGGAACACATGTCCTGACTGCTGCTCCTCCCAGCTGTGCACACATCTGGATCTGAAGTGTTAGCAAACAAATGCTATGCTTGACAACCGTGATATCAAAGATACTCATGTATAAATCTCTTCAATAAAAGCTCACATGGTTGTAAATGTATCCATTGGAACTAGGGATGTCACGATCGGATTGGGAGATCGGAAATCGTGGAGATTGGGGCAGATTTCAAAAGATCTGAATCGGGAGAAAAAGATCGGGAAACACCTTGTCTTTATATATTTATGAGTGAAGAGTTTTATTTTTAATTTGTTTTGATACAATGCTGCACTAAGTGAAAAAAAGAAACTTGGATAGAAGGGATACTTAAATAAATAAAAAAACCTTATCGGACGACATAAAAGCATTTTTTTTCCCTTTAATGCATTGCCGAAAGATTGGATCGGGAAGGATCGGGAGCGAATCGGGAGTGAAAATATGTGATCGGGATCGGCAGCAAAATAAATTGATCGGGACATCCCTAATTGTAACATTGTAATGTTCAGAGCCCGCCTGATGTGAGATTTGTGGAAAATTCATTATCAACATGTCATCCTTGACTGAAAAGAGAAAATCAAATATCAGCGTGATTCATCAGCTGGATGTATGTATATTTTATTCTGTACTTATTTACAAAACAACTGACTTATTTACAATACAATATCATATACTGTATAGGCTATCATATATAGACAACTATTTTCATCTGTACAACCCAAATGTAGTAAACTGATTTGAATGTTTCAGCACACTGAAAAGAACAACAACGCACATGATATTGTGTGAGCTTGTAGATCTGCTACTTTGCTGCGTGAGACCAGCCTGCAACAAAGTATAAATCAAGTCTAAAGTTCTCTCACACTCATCACACCAGAGTCTGCCTGGCTGGGAGCTATACTCATGCTGTCATATCCTGAAGAGGGCGCTATTGGTCCAAAATGAGTAGTCAGCCAGTCAGAGACCTTGGAAGGTGACCAGCAGTATGAACTTTCTGTTTCACCACTCACTGCAACAGAAGACAACAGACAACAAGACATTTACAATTAGAATAAAAACCATGAATGAACCATGATGTAATTTTCACCTTTGACACCCGTCACCCGATAGTTCATCATTTCTTTAGGAGAGACATATCATTCCCTCCTAGTTTCATGAAAATACACAAATCCAATCTTGTTATTTTATAGCCTAGTACAGGGGTTCCCAAACGTTTTTGTCTCAGGGCACCCCATGAATATTGTTTTAATCCGAGTCACCCTTACATTATATTTTTTACTCCCAGCACCTTATATATCGCCGTTGTCGGGTGGAAACCTTGTATGTTTTGTATTTATCATCTATAAAATGTACTAAACTAGTGAAAACAGCTGATCTACAGGTGTTGTGTGCTTGTAGATCGGCTGTTTTCACTAGTTTAGTGCGACAATCTTGTATGATGGGTGCCCCGTCACCCACTTTGAAAACCCCTGGCCTAGTAAACTGACTCATCCCATCTTCTGTTCGAATGAAGGCAGGAGGAGGAGTCTGGTTTACGAGGCTAGTTATTTTATGCATGCACGCCCAAACACAATACACTTTTATTTATGTCCACATAAGAGAATGAAAGTTAGACTCACTTGGTTCTTGTGGATCCATCATCACAAACTTCAACATCCTCTCTATCACCTCCTCCTCTCTCTTCTTCCATTCTTTTGGTTTTACAGTTTTCCTTCCTGTCAGTCTTTCAAACAGGGTCCTTGGTCGTGTCTCCTGTCACAATATCAACAGGAAAGGGAGGGAGAATTCACTCACAACATCTTTGTACATAGTGTTTGTATTTGTGATTACATACTGTAGGAGTCAGGGAGGAAAAAGAAAAACATATTACTGTGTTCTTACATTGATCATAGAAATAACGTCAATAATAATGATACGAAACACAATCTGTTACAAGGATCATGTATGATGAAAAATATAAGGTAAAGAAACAAGTCAAATTAAGTTTAATCTATGAAACATCTTCATCTCTCACACTTACATCAATGTCTGCCAGGCTGGAGACTTCACTCATGGTGTCTGAAGAGCGTGTTTCACCACTCACTGGAACACAAGACAACAGACAGCAGCGATATGAACCATGATGTCATTTCCACCTTGACCTCTTTCACACAAAATATATTATTTTCATTCCCTACAAGTTTAATGAAAATACATTCTTAAGTATGTTTTGTATATTAAATATCAATGAAAAGTATTAACAAGAGCTTGTGATATAGGCCCAACTACATTAAAACACAGTTGTTGTTTGTTTTTCCATGTCCTGAAAAGTTAACATTATTGATCATCCAGTGTTTCCAGCTGACAGTGATGATATTCTGTAAACAGGATAGATAGGCCTACTCACTGATACCGATATTTATACTCACTGCTTGGATGAAGGTGCTCTTTGCTGTTCCTTCTCCTGACAGCTGGTAGAGTTGATTCTACTGGATCCTTCAGCACAGACTGAAAATAAAAAGAAATATAAAATAATGAATTAAAATGTGTTTTATTGAAACATCTATGCAATAAAACATCTTCCTCTCTCACTCTTACATCAGTGCCAGCCTGGCTGGAAACTTCACTCATGGTTCCAACTCCTGTAGAGCGAGTTCCACCACTCACTGGAACACAAGACAACACACCATCATTACACTACCTCCAGGTTTGATCAAAATACACCCAGACATTCTTATGTTCAATTGAACTCACTCACTCTCACTCACTCACTCACTCACTCACTCACTCACTCACTCACTCACTCACTCACTCACTCACTCACTCACTCACTCACTCACTCACTCACACACACACACACACACACACACACACACACACACACACACACACACACACACACACACACACACACACACACACACACACACACACACACACACACACACACACACACACACACACACACACACACACACACACAGGTTTGCATTTGCTACTTTGTGGGGACATTACTCATAGTCTACTATCTTTATGGGGACATTCCATTCATTTTAACCCTAACCCCTAACCCTAACCCTAACCCTTAACCTAACCCCTAAAGACCTTATGGGGACGTATTAATAAGTACCCACAAGGTAGTGTGCAAGGATTGTACTGTCTGTGTGGGGACATGAGGTCCCCTCAAAGTAGTATTTCCCTGTCCACACACACACACACACACAATATAAAGTTATCACTGTCAGGCAGAAGCCGTATCTCCATGTTTGAACGTGTCGGACAAATGTAGTGAAAATAGTCTGTCTGTGGGTTTTATAAATATTGAACCAATGAAAGTGACTGAATAAAAACTACATTGGATCCATTGAAACACAGGTTTTCTTCTCTTATTATTTCAGGGTTCCCACACATTTTTACCAATAATTTCCAAAACTTTTCCAGAATATTTAACCCAATTTCCAGGACTATATAACAATAATTCAGCTCAATAACGAGTCGCTTACTCCTATGCGCAATGCCCAAAGACAGGTAGTGTATGCCAGTGGTTCTCAACCTTTTCAGGCTGTGACCCCCGAAATAATCATATTTGAACTAGGGACCCCGGCACCCTGACGAGCACTAAAGGGTAGAGGAATTGTGTATAACAAGGTTTTATTGTGAAAATAGCCGATCTACATGCTCAAAACGCCTCGAGGCGTTGTGAGCATGTAGATCGGCTGTTTTCACAATTTCTGCTTCTAATATTTGACAATTTGGCCAATGTTTAATTTGTCATTTCAGAGGTATTAACAAAATCAATAACTAAAGACAATGCATAGATATTTTTTCCAGGACCTTCCAGGACCCTTGATCAATTCCAAAACCTTTCCAGTACTGGAAAAATATTTTTCTAATATTTCCAGGAATTTCATGACCGTGGGAACCCTGTTATTTGTATTCTGTAACGTTATTGAACATCAAAGGACCTGACAGTGATGATATGCTGATAAACAGCATATTGATACTCACTGCTTGGATTAAGGTGCTCTTTGCTGTTCCTTCTCCTGACAGCTGGTAGAGTTGATTCTACTGGATCCTTCACCACAGACTGAAAATAAAACGTAAAGTAAAGGAATAAGAATTAAAATGTGAAATTGAAAAAAAAACATCCACTGTATGAAGATGTAATGAAACATTCTCTTCATCTCTCATTCTTACATCAGTGCCAGCCTGGCTGGAAACTTCACTCATGGTTCCAACTCCTGTAGAGCGAGTTCCACCACTCACTGGAACACAAGACAACACACACATCATTACACTACCTCCAGGTTTTATCAAAATACACCCAGACATTCTTATGTTCATTTGAACACACACACACACACACACACACACACACACACACACACACACACACACACACACACACACACACACACACACACACACACACACACACACACACACACACACACACACACACACACACACACACACACACACACAATTATAAAGTCATCACTGTCGGGCAGAATCCGTATCTCCATATTTGAACGTGTCAAACAAAAGTAGTGAAAATAGTCTGTCTGTGGGTTTTGTAAATATTGAACCAATTCAAGTGACTGAATAATAACTACATTGGATCCATTGAAACACAGGTTTTCTTCTCTTTTTGTTTTTATGTTGTAACATTATTGAACATCCAGTGTTTCCAGCTGACAGTGATGTTGTGCAGTAAACAGGATATTGATACTCACTGCTTGGAGGCATCAGTTCCATGCTGTTCCTTCTCCTGACAGCTGGTAGAGTTGATTCTACTGGATCCTTCAGCACAGACTGAAAATAACACATAAAGTAAAGAAATAAGAATTACAATGTGTGTGATTAATGTCAGACTAAAGTTTCATCCATGAAACATCTTCATCTCTCACACTCACATCAGCATCAGCCTGGGTAGGAGCTTCACTGGTGGTGTGATATCCTGAAGAGCTTCTTCCACCACTCACTGCAACACAAGACAACAGACAGCAAGACATTTACAATGACAATAAAACACTGCAACAGAAGACAACAGACAGCAAGACATTTACAATGACAATAAAAACACACCTGGATGTGAAAACATCTCTACATGTCTCTGTTCCTCACACTAACCCTAACCATGATGACATTTTCACCTTGACCTCTGCACGCACGCACGCACGCACGCACGCACGCACGCACACAGACACACACACACACACACACACACACACACACACACACACACACACACACACACACACACACACACACACACACACACACACACACACACACACACACACACACACACACACACACACACACACACACACACACAGGAACACAGGAATAATGCCAATATGCTACAGACAAAAAAGTTAATACTCACTACTAGGAGGAAGCAGGTCCATGTTGTTCCTTCTCCTGACAGCTGGCAGGGTTGGTTCTTCTGGCTCCGTCACCACAAACCTCATCATCCTCTCTATGATCTCCTGCTCTCTCTTCTTCCATTGATCTTCTGTTACTCCTCTCAGTCTTTCAAACAGTGGCATCTGCCCGAAGTGTCCTCTGTTCCTCATCACCATGTCTTCTGTTTTCTCCATCAGCTCTGTCACTTCTGAAATGTCCACCTTGAGATCATCCAGAACATGGTACCTGTAGCCACATTTCTCCAGGAGCCACCTCAGAGGTTCTCCTTCAGACTCAATGTACTCCTCAACACGTCTCCCTCCCAGCCAGTATCCCCACATGAACAGAACCAGAGCGTCTCTCCAGACTCTGTCCCCCAGCAGCTCCATCTGTTCCTCCACTGATCTCCTGTCAGCTTCAGAGAAACTGGACCTGACATTAACAGTCACCAGGACAGCATGGGGTCCAGGAGAACAAAGAGTCACACCGTGTAGAAGGACATCTTTGGTCTTCTGTGATGGAGGTGTAGTCGACCAGTCTGGACAGATCACCACACTCACTGTTCTGTCAGCAACTCGTCTCTGTTGTCTGACACATTGTGTCAGTTTAGTCTGGGTTTTAAACTCCTGGAACATGAGGTTTAATGTATGTTAGTCAAAATAATCAACTCCAATCTATTCTGTCCTCATTGAAGAGTTTTCTCTGGCTTACCAGAAATGAACTCACTGAATTCATTATTATGCATCACTTTGTCTAAGAGAGCAACAGTAACACTACAAACATTACATTAATTATAACTAACTGTATGGAATAATAATTTAACTACCTAACTAGAAAGGGGCAGACAGTAGAGCATAAATGTCCACCAGGGGGCGTGCTCTAATAATAGTTGTGATGTATACAGTCATGTTTAGCTACAGTCATGAACTGAGCACCATGTGACTCTCTCTCTCTCTCTCTCTCTCTCTCTCTCTCTCTCTCCCTCTCTCTCTCTCTCCACATTCATTGTCTATCCCTCTTTATCATCTTTTTCTCTGCTTTGCTGAACATGTGTGTGTATTGATCACTGACAGTTCATTGATCACATGATGTCTCAAACATTCATGACAGCAGATATTTTCACATTATCATCAGAAAACATTTATATTTGATCTCTTTACTGTTTACTTTGAGCTCATTCATTATAACATCACATTCATATCATATTACTTTACTGTTTACTTTGATCTCATTCATTATAACATCACATTCATATCATATTACTCACCTTGTATGGAAACACATCCTGCTGCAGAATGAGGTTTCCAGCTCTGCTCCTCTCATCCTGCTTTCCACCAACCAACATCAGCCTGACATCTGCTAGACTCTGATGTTCTCCTGACACACACACACACACACACACACACACACACACACACACACACACACACACACACACACACACACACACACACACACACACACACACACACACACACACACACACACACACACTTTATCACTTTCACCTTTCACAATGTTTTAAATATACTGTAAGATCTACAAGCTCACAATGTGTCATGATGCAATGCGTTGTGAGCTTGTAGATCTGCTATTTTAGCTATTTTTCTACTTTTGCGTGGCACTATGACAAGGTAGGGAATTAATTATTGAAAAGAAAAGTTAAAAAGGTTCCTGACAGACAGCAACAATGTATTACAATGGAAAAATATTGATATTAGATATGAAAGGAGAGACAGGCTAACAAATTTACACACACACACACACACACACACACACACACACACACACACACACACACACACACACACACACACGCACGCACACACACGCACGTGCACGCACACGCGCACACACACACACACACACACACACACACACACACACACACACACACACACACACACACACACACACACACATCACCTTCAAACAGAGCTTTCAGAGCAGTTCTTTGTCTGTGTGTCTTGGTCATGAATGTGTGGACACGTTCCTGGATGTTCCTCTTCCTCTCTGACATCTTCTCATCTCCATCATCTTCATAGTGTCCACCTGTGTTTCCTGACACCATGTCCTCTACCTTCTCCAGAAGCTGTGTGACCTGAGTGACATCTGTCTTCTGGTTGTTGAGGACATGATACCTGTTTCCACATTTGTCAACGAGCCAGAGGAGGTCTTCACCTTCAGCCTCAATGTGATGTTCAATGCTTCTGTCTCCCAGACGGTCTCCAAAGGTGAACAGTATCATAGAGTAACTCCACACGCTCTCTGGATGAAGTGACATGTGTTCCTCTAATGCTACTCTCTGTGCTTTGGTGAATGCTCTACGAAGAGGAACAACCAGAAGAGCAGCGTGTGGTCCAGGAGGACAGAGAGACACACTGTTCTGGATCTCCAGTTTGTCCATTCCTGAGGTGTCCTGTAGTGGACTGTTGCACCACCAGCCTGGTGAGTCCACCACTGTCACATGTCTCCCTGCTACTTCACCCTGTCTCACCTCACACTGCACTGATCTCTGACGTGCTTTAAAACCACTTCCTGTCAGAATGGTGTTTCCTGCTGAACTCTTCCCAGAGTGCTGCTCTCCCAACAACACAATCCTGATGTCAGTCAGTCCTGTCAGAGAAATCATTGATTACTCTCACTTTGATGCTTTTTATTTAAACGCTTATGATTAAACTAGACATTTTAACAACAAATAGTTAAACAAGCAGATCTACAAGCTCACGGTGTGGTGTGACACATTGTGAGCTTGTAGATCTGCTATTTTCAAACATTTTTTGTGTTTTGGTTGTGGTTGAGGAACAAAGCAACAATGTCCAGGTAATTCTATGATGTTGTTAATATGTAATAATCACACTGATACAAGTTAAATGAACACTACGTGTGTGTCCACTAGAGGTCAGTAGAGTACAGTGATGTATGCAGTGACATTATAGAGTCATGTAACAGTGGAACATTACATCTACAATACATATGTGTGTGTGTGTGTGTGTGTGTGTGTGTGTGTGTGTGTGTGTGTGTGTGTGTGTGTGTGTGTGTGTGTGCGTGCGTGCGTGCGTGCGTGCGTGCGTGCGTGCGTGTGTGTGTGTATGCTTGCGTGCTCACTCGTTCGTGCGCACGTGTGCAGATCATTTTTACGGATTCATTATCTTATCAGATTATCAACTATTTTAATAATCAATTTAATTAATTCAATATTTTTACTTTAACTGTTACACTACAAGAAACGTTTTTTTTTCTAGTTTTTTTTACTTTTCATTAACTCCCTACAAACTTTCTTTAATTTTCTTATATCAATTATGTTTGTACCACCAGTCAATCAAAGGTAGTGATTTGAACTGTAAGTGTTGGTTTTAACTGTGTGAGTCCTTCATCAGAAGAAGATACACAACATTGTTTTTGACAGCATTATAATTGGTTAGTATTGAGGATCTCATAGACCGGACACGCAGCCTCCTGATTGGCTAGTCCTGGTCCATAGTCTCAGGATGCCTATCCCATAGCCTGGAGGAACGATTGTGCTACAGTTATTAATTCCCCAAAAAAACAAACATGTAGTTGTTGGTCAATTTGAAAACTATTCTGGAATTGAGGTCCTTGGCTTAATGAAATGTGCACAAGAGATATGAGCTCTTCTGTCTAATAGTTTATGAGACTATAATCAAGGGAAATACAACGGACGTGGAGGCGGCGCAGACGCGGTGCGTCAAAACATACACCCCATTATTTTCAATGAACTGAAGGCCTATTCACCACTACGCTGGTGTTGCGTGTGACCGCACGCATCCCATTCATTTCCTTTTTTTTTTACGATTTTTTGGGGGGCTTTTTATGCCTTTATTGATAGGACAGTAGACTGACAGGAAATGGGGAGAGAGATGGGGAACGACACGTGGCAAAGGTCATCCGGATCGGGAATTGAACCGGCGACGCCAGCAGGCACCACAGCCCAGCACGTGGCACGCGCCCTGACCACCAGGCCAGCGGGCGCCCCCATCCCATTCATTTCCAAAGGAGAATTGCGTGCAGCCCGTCCAGCGCGATACAGCAAAAAACGCTGAGTGCACGCATCAGACTGACTGAGAAATTTGAATAAAGCTTGTCTCGACCAACATTATTCAAATCTTGTGCGTGCGTGAGCTATTGAAGCCAGGGACGTACTGGGCCCCTGATTCAGCCCGGGAAAAAGAGTTGCAGAGGCCCTCATTGCTCGCTATGGAGAGAGATCTCTCTCTATGCTACTCAAAGATTTGCCATTTTCAGATCATGACAAGTGACAAGCCAGTGGGCCAATTACGTGAGTTATATTTCGTCGTTGTCGGGTGGAAACCTTGTACGTCCAAAACCGTTTGTTTTGTATTTATCATTTTAAAAATGAGTTAAACTAGTGAAAACAGCCGATCTACAAGCACACGGTGTGAGGCGGCTTGTAGATCAGCTGTTTTCACTACTTTTGTGCGACGGCCTTGTATGATGAAGCAGGGCTTTGCTTTGCGAAAAAATGTACAAATTGGAAACTCAGATACGATGTTTCTGCCCGACAGAGACGATTTACTTTGTTGGCAGCCCAGCCCCCAAAATGGAACGAAGGCAGACATTTTATTTTAAATTGTTTACTAATGGCCGGCCTGGACCGGCCGGGAATGAACCGGCCATTCGGGAGTTGTCCCGCTTTTCCCAATACTCGCTTGAAACCAATGAAAGCAGTGCTGCTCTGCATGTAGGTGTGTCTATGTGAAATGACAGAGACAGAGTGACTGTCAATCAACAACAGCCTCGCGAACTGGAGGTGCACAGAATTGCGTTCCTATTCGCTTTTACGGTGCGTATTTCTTCTTGGTGTGAATGCGGGTTAACCCTCACCGGTGGTGTCAGACACACACAGGTGCGAGTCTTCCGCCTCACCTGCCGCGCCGATACGCAGCTGTTCTGTTCTATTTTTCCAGCAGAAAATGTTCTCCCCACCGGTGGAAATGGATAGTCTACGCCACGTGGCAGCGCGCCGCATCCAGTTGGTGTTACCGCTTGCTTCACGGCCGGACTACACCAGAAAATGTGCGCACATGCGTGCGCTGTCCGTAAAGCCCCTGGCTACACCAAGGAGGGAGTATTTGTGTGGGAGACCTGAGGAGTCTGTGTACAAAACGCATACGCACGTGTACAAAATAGAACAGCATGCGTATCCAGGGCTCGCGCTATCCGTGAGCCTGGTGTAGCCGGTATCATGATACGGCCGGGCTACACCAGAAAACGCGCGCTGTCTGTGTGTGTGCGAAAATCCCCTGGCTACACCAAGGAGGGGGTAGGTGCAGGAGACCATGGGAGTTTGTGTACAAAACGCATACGCGAATGTAAAAAATAGAACCAATCCTATTTTTGTGGTTCGCGCTATCCGTGTGCCGGGTGTAGCCGGCTGAATTGATATATATTGGATCTTTCCAAAACACGCGCACGCTCCGCATACGCACTAACGTGCGTAAAAAGCCTTGGTGTAGCCCAGCCGATATATATTGGATCTTTCCAAACGCGTTGTGCCCACGCAGTAAATGCTACGCACTGACGCGAGTGAAAAGCCTTGGTGTAGTCCGGCCGTCACGCGCGTCAATACTGCGACGCTGCGCAGCCGCTCGCATCCGGTGTGTGCTCCCCTTCAGACAGGCAGACAGACAGACAGACAGACAGACTGACAGACAGACAGACAAACAGACAGACAGTTAGGCAGGCACGCAGACAGACAGACAGACAAACAGATGGTTAGACAGGCAGGCAGACAGACAGACAGACAGACAGACAGACAGACAGACAGACAGACAGACAGACAGACAGACAGACAGACAGACAGACAGACAGTTAGGCAGGCACGCAGACAGACAGACAGACAGACAGACAGACAAACAGATGGTTAGACAGACAGACAGACAGACAGACAGACAGACAGACAGGCAGACAGACAGACAGACAGACAGACAGACAGACAGACAGACAGACAGATAGACAGACTAAGAAAGACTAATAAAATATTATTTCTTAAAGTAAAACGAAACATACCAACAGCTTTTGGAAGTCCAGTTGATTGTTTCTGAGCGTCTGCCCTCCTTTGTTCTGCTCTTCTTCTGATAGATCTCTCCATCTCCTTCAGTTCCTCTGAGACGTGTTCTTCTGTCTCATAGTGACCATTACTAGTCACCATCTGATCTACCTTCTGCAGCAGCTCTGTGACCTGACTACCATCTCCTCTGTCACTGATGTTGAGAACATGGAAGCGGCCTTCACATTTCTCAGTAAGATATCTTAATTCAGGGCTAGATCTAATGAGATCAGGTCTCATTTTGCTTTTATCAGCTACAGTGAACACCACAATAGTGTGTTTCCACGCTCTGTCACTGAAGAGAAATCTCACATGCTCCTCTGCTGACATCCCTGTTCCTGCATATGGGATGTCCAGTCTCACCACCAGGGCAAAGACATGGGGACCTGGAGGACACAGATTCACACTCTGTTGGATTTCTAACTGAGTCAGTTTTGGGGTCAGATCTAGGGGCTGAGAAGACACCCATCCTGGAGTGTCCACTACACTGATCTGTCTCCCTGACACTAACTCTTGTCTCATGACACTCTTAATTGTTCTGTTTGTTTTAAAAACATCTCTGCCTAATATCACGTTTCCTACTGAACTCTTTCCATTGCGTCCACTGGGTCCAGTTTTTCCCCCGATCAGAACAATTCTCAGTTCTGACGGGTCGCTGTTCTTCCCTGGTTGGAGAAATAAACATAATATTCATAAAGATTACAGATGTGACTAAAGCAGTATCAGTTTGTTGGTTTCATGTGTTTTAATAGAACTCACCTCTGATGGAAGCTGAGGTTCCACTGGACATCCTGTCTACAGCTGTTGTTTGAACTGTAAAACAGTAACATTACAGAAAGTCACAATAATCTGCTGTTATTATTGTTTTGTTGTCATTACTGTTAGATCACACATTTGACTATAAACAGTAGTGGACACAGTATTCAACCCCAGTACTATACATTAGATACTCTTGGTCACGTTTGCAATGGAGTTAACGTTAAGTTAAAGTAAAGTGATTACTTGTTTAAATTTTTTTTTTTACATTGCTGTGTTAATAATTTGAAAATAGCAGGTCTACAAGCTCATGCGTTATGTGACGCGTTGTATGTAAACTTGGGTTAATTTAGATATGTCTTACAAATCCTTAAATTGTCACTTCACTGTCATCTAGGGACCCCCTAGGTGTCCCGACCCACATGTTTAGAACCACTGCAGTATGTGATAGTCATTAATCAGAGAAAATTCCTCACTGTCAATTATTCCATATGGAGACATGTTGGAATGTAATCAGTGTACACATCACTGTGAAACCATTTCAACCCAGATCTACCGACAGGAGTGACTTAAAAACCAGGTGATGCACATTCGTTCCCGGACGGCTCGCATTGGTTCATCTCAACAAACTAATCTCAGAAGTTAAAGGAGTAGTTCACACCCAAAATGACTTTTTTTCTAATGATTTCTCACGCCATGGAGACTTGAGTTCAATAATATTTTGTTGCATTACTTTACACCACTGCTAACCTCACGTCACCAGCAGGCTAACTGCAGTACCTGACGTCACCACCAGGCTGACTGCAGTACCTGACCCCACCAGCAGGCTGACTGCAGTACGTGTGGGAAGACTAGTTTCTATGTAATATTCAGTAATCTGATCTGATATGGAGCCCTCCTACTGTATCTGGTCATTTGAGCACGAGCACGCCTGTGCACACGCGCGCACACGCACGCACGCACGCACGCACGCACGCACGCACGCACGCACGCACGCACACAGTGTGTACAGCAAGTACAGCAAACACACTTTCCATATCCTCTCTACAGACCCAGATCAACCTGCAAAGTGAACTGATCCCAGTCCAGTCTATAATGTTCAGAAGCACACACTGCCACACCATCCTAGTGAAACACCTGATAAATATATGATCTGTTTTCACAAACTTCTTCCAATAGACTGTATGTAATGAAGATATTTTAAAAGCATGTACACTACCAGTATAATAAATGTACAGTCATATGGTTCTATTGTACAATGTAACACCATCAAATGTGTGTTTGTTTTTTCTTGCTCCAGCAGTAGGGTAGAGTGGGGGAAAAGGCCCCCCTGGGGTAATAAGCCCCCCAGCTGTATTTGACTACAGAACTACAAGGTGGCAAAAATTTTGATTTCAGCACATTCCTGGCATCCTTAGCTCTTCATGGATACCAAATTTCATTGTCTCACCTTAATCCAGGTCATAACTTTCTCAATCAAACACATTTAAGATAAACTGATCTAATTCTTTGTCACTGTGAAAATGTTCCAAACTCGGTGTAAATAAGTTGAACCTCTTCACTTATTTTTTGTATATCATTAGGAAGGCCTTATGATAAATTATCAACTTAAAAAAATAAAAAAATAAAAAAGGTTTAAGATTTAAGATGACACTCTTTGCAATGACAGCGTTGGGGTAATAGGCCCCCCCCTCGTGTGGGGTAAGAAGCCCCCGGAGGCTTTTTGCCCCATGGAGAGAATAACTGCTTATTTTTGGCAGAATCGTTCAGTTAATGATACAAACGTGAAAATTGGCATTAGCAGTTTCCATGGGTCACTTTGAAATGGACACTTTCAAGATGACAGACATTTTTCAAGATGGCTGACACCTAATTGGAGCAGTTATGTGATATAAAGGGTTATTTTACCCAGGGGGCAAACCAGCCTTTTTTTGGGAAACCTGCATTTGCCCCGACATAAAAAGTTGTCCACCAGAAATATTATCTATGACCCAGTAGGATCACAACCTATATGGACAACCCGGTCAATTTGTACAACAAAGTCCAATATGGCCGCCTCAATATTAGCCCCTATTAGTTTTAATGGGGGGTGAATAGGGCAAAATTTTAAACTGAGGGATATTTCCACGAAACTTCACAGGTTGATCAAAGGTATACATATGAACATTTTTTGTATTGCAAGTTTCCATGAAATCCAATATGGCCGCCACAATATGGCCGCCATAATGTAAGGACCCAGAAAATAGGTTTTGCCTCTAACTTCTGAACCAGATGAGCTAGAAACGCAAACTTGGTGTCTATTTCATGGTGTCTGACCATGGGAGACTCAATGGAATAGCTAATTTTATTATTGGGTGTGTCTGGACCTTTATTGTGCATATTTGCAAGATGGTGGATTCCCAAAATAGAGCTTTAACATAATTTCTACCATGATTGTTGACTGCTTTTGCAAATACAAGCAATATGAATCCATTTGCTAAGATTTATGGCACAGAAGGGACTTATACCTGTATTATTCTTGAGTTTGCATGTTGTCAAAATGGCTGTAAACGAGATATTATATTTCCTGTCCGATTCTACTGTATGTAGTTGTAGCAATGACTTCAGATAAAATCAGAGACCAAAACAATGTATCTTAGAACATTTTTTTTTATTAAAAAAAATATAAAAAAAGAGAGAGATTATCTCAATGAAATGAATGCAACTGCCTTTTTGGGTCTTTCACACATAGACATGCACATGCTTTCCAACAACTTCAGCTTCAGAGAAATTATAATGAACACATGATTAAAACAGGCTGCATTATAATGCAAATAATTGCTAGTCACTATCACTGTCATGTGTACCTATCCTGCTGCATCTTGTCTCCAGTCCTTGGCAACGACACCCCAAGTAGCATGCAATTCCCTTCTTCGCACATGAACAGTTTTTCTGGCAGCCTTTGATACAGCTACATGATATTGCCTTGTCCATTGATATAGGCCAGGCTGGCTCTGTAGATGGACAGGGGACTGCCTTCCCATGGCGGCAGCATGATATAGGCATCTATATCATGCTGCCACCCACCTCCTAGACCTTCCAGAGCTGTGGGTGAGAACAGAGCAGGATGCATATCTTCCTATCCATCACATGGTCTCAGCCCTTGGACTCGCACAGTGTCGTGCCCTGCCCTTTATTCACAGCCTGAGTGGCAGAGATACCACCAGCTATCCCTTTTTCACTGGAAAGAAGGCATGGTTCAAGACCAGCATGGGTCTAGATCTCCCTGCACTTCAGGAGTTTGGTGAAAATTCCTCTTATTCCCTCTCAGAGGATGTCAAGAATCAGGCTAGAGACCTCACAATAGCTGTATATGCATCAAAAGCTGACCATTCGGAGGACTTTGACCTGGCAAAGCTGAGAGTGTACAAGTTCCTAAATAACCGATCAACCCTGTTGAAGCTGCTGCCACCTACAGAAAATGCCTTTGGCCTGCACCTGAAAAGAGCTGCTCTTGCAGCCATAATAGATAAAACTGCACACATCGCGAAGCCAGACATCCCTTGCTTCACTGAATATGGATGGTCTCTCAGTGATGGGAAGGCAGTCCCCTGTACATCTACAGAGCCAGCCTGGCCTATATCAATGGACAAGGCAATATCATGTAGCTGTATCAAAGGCTGCCAGAAAAACTGTTCATGTGCCATCCATCCATCCATCTTCAACCGCTTATCCGGAATCGGGTCGCGGGGGTAACAGTTCCAACTGAGACTTCCAGATTTCCTTATCCTGCGCAACTTCCTCCACTCCCTCTGGGAGTATACCGAGGCGTTCCCAGTCCAGTCTGGATATATAATCCTTCCATCTGGTCTTAGGTCTGCCACGGGGTCTCCTCCCAGTGGGACGTGCATCGAGGACCTTCCTAGGAAGGCGCTCGGGGGGCATCCGTACTAGATGCCCGAACCACCTAAGCTGACTCCTTTCCAAGTGAAGGAGCAGCGGTTCTACTCTAAGTCTCTCTCGGGTGATTGAACTTCATGTGCGAAGAAGGGAATTGCATGCTACTTGGGGTGTCGTTGCCAAGGACTGGAGACAAGATGCAGCAGGATAGGTACACATGACAGTGATAGTGACTAGCAATTATTTGCATTATAATGCAGCCTGTTTTAATCATGTGTTCATTATAATTTCCCTGAAGCTGAAGTTGTTGGAAAGCATGTGCATGTCTATGTATGAAAGACCCAAAAAGGCAGTTGCATTCATTTCATTGAGATAATCTCTCTCTTTTTTTTTAAATAAAAAGATAATTTCTAAGATACATTGTTTTGGTCTCTGATTTTATCTGAAGTCTTTGCTACAACTACATACAGTAGAATCGGACAGTAAATATAATATCTCGTTTACAGCCATTTTGACAACATGCAAACTCAAGAATAATACAGGTATAAGTCCCTTCTGTGCCATAAATCTTAGCAAATGGATTCATATTGCTTGTATTTGCAAAAGCAGTCAACAATAATGGTAGAAATTATGTTAAAGCTCTATTTTGGGAGTCCACCATCTTGCAAATATGCACAATAAAGGTACAGACACACCCAATAATAAAATTAGCTATTCCATTGAGTCTCCCATGGTCAGACACCATGAAATAGACACCAAGTTTGCGTTTCTAGCTCATCTGGTTCAGAAGTTAGAGGCAAAACCTATTTTCTGGGTCCTTACATTATGGCGGCCATATTGTGGCGGCCATATTGGATTTCATGGAAACTTGCAATACAAAAAAATTTTCATATGTATACCATTGATCAACCTGTGAAGTTTCGTGGAAATATCCCTCAGTTTAACATTTTGCCCTATTCACCCCCCATTAAAACTAATAGGGGCTAATATTGAGGCGGCCATATTGTACTTTGTTGTACAAATTGACCGGGTTGTCCATATAGGTTGTGATCCTACTGGGTCATAGATAATATTTCTGGTGGACAACTTTTTATGTCAGGGCAAATGCAGCACACCTTCCTTTGCCCCCTGGGTATTTTGGTGATACAAGCCTGAAAATTGGCATGAGTAGTCTCTGTGGGTCACTTGGCAATTAGCCTCGGAAACCCAGACTTACTTGGCAATTAGCCACCCACAGTTACTTGAAATTTCAATATGGCAGCCATTTTTCAAGATGGCCACCACCTTAGTGGAGCACCAAATAAACCATTATATCACTTAACTGCTCCACAAGGTGTCGGCCATCTTGAAAAATGTCCGCCATCTTGAAATTTCAAGTAGCTGTGGGTGGCTAATTGTCAAGTGACCCACAGAGACTGCTCATGCCAATTTTCATACTTATATCACCAAATAAACTATTATATCACATAACTGCTCCACTAAGGTGTCAGCCATCTTGAAAAATGGCCACCATCTTGAAAATTCAAATTCCTCTGACAATTATCTTGTCAAGTGACCCATGGAAAATGCTCATGGCAATTTTCATGATTGTAGCACTTATTCTGCTCCAGGACATAGAAGGGGGCCTATTACCCCATAGAGGGGGGCCTATTACCCCAGTAGTGGGGCAATAGGCCCTTTTTACATGTTTTTCTTTTTGTACTATAAAATCAAATGTATCTAATTTTTCAACATGATGCCCATATAGGTGTATTGGGTAAAGCATTGTTAACATGTACATACTGAATTAATATCAAAATGTATTTTAATTGGTCATAAAATAGACATTTTCCTTAGGGGGGCCTTTTACCCCACCTTACTCTACTTTGTCCTCAGGTGAAAGGGACAGAATTTCAGAAAGGTACAAATAGAATCACAAGGGGATCAGCAAATGGCGACCACAAGGTAGCAATGTGCAGCACCACTGTTGGTCAGTCATCGTATTCAGTAAAAGGGATACACTTGTGGATTGCCCTACCAACTGAAATAAAAAAACTAACTCAAAATATTTTATGAAAATGTTACATTTTGGTTAAAATCAAACCAAAGCTGCGAACATACCGTCGTCTCTGGTTGACCTTGTCACATTTCCTGGGGCAATTTGCCCAGATCAGGCATGTCAGGGATGTCATGCACGTCATGTGATTTTCAACTGTCCGCCACTAAGGGGCAGTGGTGATCTGCTGCCTTGTTACTGTTTGTATTTCAAATGGTCAGTGGTAAGTACTAGACTACATACTTTCTGTTAATGTTTATGGGGTGGCATAGCTCAGGGGTAGAGAAACCGTTATTAGAGCACGAAGGGTTCCCGAAGGGTTCCCAGTTCGAATCCGGGCTCCCCCTGAGTTAATGTCGAAGAGTCCTTGGGCAAGACTCTGAACCCCTAATTGCTCCCGGTGAGCAGGTTGGTCCCTTGCATGGTTTCCTCCACCACCGGTGTATGAATGTGTGCGTGAATGGGTGAATGTAATGCACAATCTCTGTAAAGCGCTTTGGATAAAAGCGCTATATAAATGCACCATTTATATAGCATCATTTTTTATGCTAGGTGTATGCATGTTTTCTCAAGACAGCTCATTTGAATTGAGAAAAGGGAGAAAAAATAAAATAATAATAATGTGTTTGTTTCCTTAATATATATGTCACGGTTTGTTAGAGAAACAGGACGGTCGAGAAACGGAGCACTCGTGGTGCCGCACGGGGCGGAACAAGCGGTCGCCCACAACAACGTCCTCCAGGCGGGGCCGCTCGATTGTCCACGACATTGCAAGCGGCGCGAAGGCCAGCGGACCTTGGTCCTGCTCTTCGCCCCTGAGCGCCGCAGGCGCGAGTGGCCGCGAAGAGCGGGCCAGGGCCGCGCGGCCGGCGGAGCACCGCGCGAGTTACGAAGCCGTGGTGAATGCAATCGTTATATTTATGCCCAGGCCGTAAGGCCTGGGCAAGCCCACGATAAACGCTCATAGTAAGCTAATGGCTAAGCTAATGGCTAAGCTAATGGCTAAACACCGCCCAGCTAGGCTAGTAATTAAAGAAAGAGAGTCGCAAACGAGTGACGTCAGCGCCTGCACTAGTGAATGGCTGTCTATGGGCTGTCGTCGCCATCTGGTGGTGATTAGTGTGTGGTGAACGACAAAACAAGCGCTCTTACTCTTACAGTCCTGAGTTACCTAAACATACTGTAACATATATATATGTTACAGTATGTTTGAGTAACTCAAACATACTGAAGAGCAGGACCAAGGTCCGCTGGCCTTCGCGCCGCTTGCAATGTCGTGGACAATCGAGTGGCTCCGCCTGGAGGACGTTGTTGTGGGCGACCGCTTGTTCCGCCCCGTGCGGCACCACGAGTGCTCCGTTTCTCGACCGTCCTGTTTCTCTAACAAACCGTGACATATATATATATACTGCTCAAAGAAATGAAGGGAACACAATGTTCCCTTAATTTATTTGAGTATAGTATACTGTAGTACTGCTCAAAGAATTAAGGGAAAATTTTGTTCACTTCATTTCTTTGAGCAGTCATATATATATATTATATAGGCCTACACCTATTTCGTCATTTCGTGATTAAGTATTTAGCTGATTTGCTGCCCATAAGGAGTGTGTGAGAAATTAGGGGCTAAGAGCCTTGCTCACAGACACACATTGACATTGCTACCTTGTCCTGGAATCAAACCAGGGCCAACCAGAGGCTCTGGTTTCCTAGGCTGGCTCCCTAACCATTCAGCTATGCTACGTTATTTATTTCAATTTCGTTTTTTATTTATTTAATAAATCAAATAGCAAAACTAACTAAAATGTTTACAGTGTTATATGGGTGGCTGACTACATTTTATTAAAAGGAGTTTTGATAAGACAGACTGATGCTCTGCAAATGTACTCAGAAGGATGTATGTGTGTGATTTACGAATGACCATAGAGTTAACCATGGCTTGGTGGTAGAATCAATGTGTTGTAATGTCTTGATCCTTGGGTAAGGCAGTTTGAATCTGGGAAGAAGATCATCATGTAAATTAGTTTTTCAATTTGAGTTTTGCCTATTATGTGTTCGTGGCAAAGACAGCCATTAAGCTATCGATTAATTGATCAATATAATGTTGAATAGATAGGTAGGCTAGAGTAAAGGATCTTATTAGGTGTGATGGCGGCTCAGGGGTAGAGAAACTGGCATAGAACACGGAGGTTTCTCGAAAGGTTTTCAGAACGATTCTGGGCTCCCCCAGAGATAGTGTTTAAGAATCCTTGTGCAAGACCCTGAAGTCTCAACTCCTAGTTGCTACCGGTGAGCAGGTTGGTGCCTTGCATGGTTTCCTGCCATCTGTGTGTGTGAATGCAATCTGGCAAGCCATCGTCAAGAAAAGGGACCGCCCACTCATCCCATTCATAGCCATCATTGACTCTTGTCTCGCAAGATTGGTGTGAATGTAATGCACAATCTATGTAAAGCATAGATTGTCCATTTTCAAAAAGCCAAGGTATAAAATAGGATTAAAGTTGTTAATGTTAGTTTTGTAATATTATAATTTACTTCTGCAAAGTCCAACATTATGAATTGCTCAGCGGCAGCTCCGACTGATGTGTGCAGCAATAACAGCCTACAATTAAAAGTCTTTAGCAACTCTATCATCAGAAGCTTAGAAAGGGGCAGCCATAGCTGAATGGTTAGGGAGCCCGCTTGGGGATCCAGAGCCCCTGGTTGTCCCTGGTTCAATTCCAGACCATGGTAGCAATGTTGATGTGTGTCCCTGAGCAAGACTCTTAACTCCTAATTGCTCACATGCTCCTTGTGGGCAGCAAATCGGTTGGGCTGAAAATACTGAATTTCCTTCGTGCAAAGAGTAGGTAACTATCATTATTCAAATGTAGTTGACATAGGTAAGAAACCAATTCTGATTGTGATTGTGTCACGATGCAGATCAGTAGATGTAGGACCCAATTGCAGAATAGACAGTCAAGAGGCAGAGCAGGTCAAATGCAAGATGATTTATTCTCCAAAGCACAGGAACACACAATTGGATGCAGGAGAATACAAGTAACATGACGAGGACTGAACACCATAACAAACATCTAAGATCTGACAAGGGCACACAAGGAAGTGAGGGTTTAAATATATACACAAGACTAACACATGATTAGCTGAAGACTAACAGGACACAGGTGGAGAACAATAACTAATCACAGGGAGGTGAGACAAGACAGGCAACAGTGACTTGGTAAAAGAGGAAACACTAGGACAACACTACAAAATAAGGGTATACAGAGACAGTTCCTGACAGTACCCCCCCTCAAGGGATGGATCCCAGACATCCCACAATAACAGTCAGAACACCAAACAGGGTGGGTGGAGGGGAGTCGGACGGAGGGTCCAGGGCCTACAAAGAATCATACTGGGGCAACACAACTTAACACTGGACTGATTTAGGGCAGGGCAATACAATGAGTCACACAGAAAGGCAGGTGGGAAGACACACAGACAAGCACACAGACAAACAGACAGGCATAAGGTGAGACAAACCAAGAGACAAACATACTAACTGACATACAGAAAGGCAAGCGGACAAAACGGCGGTCTGACATAACAGGTGGTTAAACATTGGGAGACTAGACTGGGGAATAGACAGGCGTACAAGCAGACTGGCAGACACGCTAGCAGACATACATATTGGGATACAGGCAGACAGACAGTTTGGAAGGACAGTCAATGGACTGGTTTGTGAACCACCTAAACCTCTTGCAGAGGGGCATGGAGCTCCAGAGCCGAGCAAAGGGGTCTGTGGAGAGGCAGCAGTCTGTGGAGACGAAGGCCCTGAGCCCCGGGGAACAAAAGGGCTAATGGGCGGTGGGACAGGGGCAGAGACTGACCTCTTGAGTGGTTGGTTGACTTTGGTGTTGTCGACCAGTGGCAGTTCAGAATAATGGTCACCTGGGAAAGCTGACTGGGGAGCAGACAAGGTGACGGTGACGAAGGTTCTGGTGTAGCAGAAGGCTGGGGCGGAGCCTCAGCGTTGCTGAGCTGTGGGGGCGGAGCTTCTGCGGCACCGAGCTGCGGCAACAACGGGACCTCTGCGGTGCCGAGCAGCGGCGACGGCGAGGCCTCTGTGGCGTCGAGCTGTGGCGGCGGGTCCTCGGAGGAGCTGAGCTGCGAGGACGGGGCCTCTCTGGCGTTGAGCTGTGGCGGCGTGGGCTTCGCTGCGTTGAGCTGTGGCGATGTGGGTTTCGCTGCGTTGAGCTGTGGCGATGTGGGTTTTGCGGTGTTGAGCTGCAGCTGCGGCGCGGCCTCTCCGGCGCTGCTGGGCGGCGGCGCGGCCTCTCCGGCTCTGCTGGGCGGCGACGCGGCCTCTACGGCGCTGCAGGGTGGCGACGCGGCCTCTCCAGCGCTGCTGGGTGGCGGCTGAGCCGCTCCGGTGCTGCTGGGTGGCGGCGACTCTGTGTCGCCAGGTAACGCAGTAAGCCGGTGTCGACGGGAGGGGCGGCGACCAGACTTCTTACGAGGCTTTGACTGGGCAGAAGTGGCAACGCGACCCAAGACAAAGGTCTGATCACATACCCCACGGGGACCTCCCAGAGCCAGGCTGGTATCTAGGAAGGGGTCTTCATCCGAATCCGGATCAGAATAAACTGGAATTTTGACCCTGCTACGGAAAAAGCTAAACAAGTCCATGGGCTGGGTATTCTGTGGGGGAGGATTGGGGCTGGCAGGTTGCAGGTTCAGTGCCCCAATCCTGACAGGAGGAGCAGGCTGGAAAGCAGTGGATACCGAGGTGGAGTGAACAAACATTTTTAGCCTCTCACGGACAATGTTCAAGTGAGGGACGAAGTGGCTCACCCACGGCCTCTCCTGGAACCAAAGCTGCTGGGTAGAAATCCTCTTTTCAATCTCAGCACGCTGATTGGGAGCTGAGGCAATGAGGCAAGACACTGCATCTTCAAATTCATCCACCTTTTGTTCAAACTGTCTCTGTTCTGCTGGGCCCATCCTTTGGTCAGATCTTACTTTCACGATGCAGATCAGTAGATGTAGGACCCAATTGCAGAATAGACAGTCAAGAGGCAGAGCAGGTCAAATGCAAGATGATTTATTCTCCAAAGCACAGGAACACACAATTGGATGCAGGAGAATACAAGTAACATGACGAGGACTGAACACCATAACAAACATCTAAGATCTGACAAGGGCACACAAGGAAGTGAGGGTTTAAATATAGACACAAGACTAACACATGATTAGCTGAAGACTAACAGGACACAGGTGGAGAACAATAACTAATCACAGGGAGGTGAGACAAGACAGGCAACAGTGACTTGGTAAAAGAGGAAACACTAGGACAACACTACAAAATAAGGGTATACAGAGACAGTTCCTGACAGATTGAACATAACCAATTCTGATTGTCATTGAACATAAGAATAAGAAAGATTTTTAAAATTTTTAGACACAATATTTTCTTTAATCTTAATTAAAACATAATTTAGCTAAATTGCATGACTGTGGTGGGGAAAGAAGAAACCAATCTGTTTCTGATTAACATTTGTATTTACTTTCCATAACATGCCATGGATAAATACATTTCTTGTATGAGACATTATATATCCTGCTGATGTTTGCTGACTCCTAAGTGCCACCCCGTGGCTGTATTTGAAACTACATTGCAAGACAAGTGTGTGAAGGCAGTAGACCGTGTGAAGTAAGTGAGATGAAAAAACCTGAGTGAAATGTGACAAAGTCAACCAGAGACGACGGTACGTAGGCACATTTTAGAATGTTAATGTACATACTGTATATACAAAAAGCCTAAATATGACGAGTCAACAAATACCCTGGCTGAGAAGTGACAGGCATTATGATGAATAAAAGACAGTCTAAGAGAATGTCTAGGTCTATGCATGTAGGAGTACAGTATTGTGTAGGCCTACTGTATGTGCCATCGTAGGCATCATAATGTATGCATGCTATGATGTGAGCATTCTAGGCCTACCATGTGTAAACACTGAGTTAAAGCCTAAAGGTAACACTGGCTGTTGAGCATGTACTGTAGATTGGAGTCCCAGAGAGGAAAATCATATCAAATGGTCCATAGACTAATTTCTATCAAAAAAGGGGTCTTTGAAATCCAAACGGTTCGTAATCATTGTGTTTGGTTAAACTGTAGAATAAGCTATAGTGCACTAAGAGAACATAAAAATAAAATATAATCATGGAAACAGGGCTTGGTTTAGGAAAGCTTATCATTTTGCATTAAATAATGTATTGAAATATAGCCTAAAAATAAACATTAAGTTTACAAGGCTATATTAGAGAGTTGGATTAATCAGTGGTGTAAAATGATTTACTTACTTACATTTACTTAAGTATTGTACTTAAGTACAATTTTAAGGTATTTGTACTTAACTTGAGTATTTCCAATTTCCAATACTTGTACTTCTACTCTGCTACATCTCAGAGGGAAATATTGTACTTTTACTCCATCACATTGTGAGCTGGTAGATTATTCAAAATATTTTTAGGTAACACTTGCTAAGCATCCATATGTCTATAATGCATTATAAACATTGTTATAATGTATTATAATCTGCTTATAACACTATAGGCCTGGGATGTGGGGAAAAACACTACTAATAATATCCATAATACTTTGTATGTGTATAAACAACACATGTGCTTGTAAGGTTCACTGTCCTGCAGAATAATATTAGACCCTCCAGAAAAACGCAATTATGAGATCACAGAATTTCCCGCAATAAACAAGAAATGCCGCTGATTATGCGGGGGGTCGCATGATTTCACAATCCCTGCATATTCACCGCAATAACCGCATATTTCCGCATAAAATATGCGAAATATGCGGGCATCGCTTGTTTTCACAATCCCTGCACTCTTTCGCATAAAATTATAAAGTCATCGCTTCACCGTTCAATCACGTTCAGACCAAGAACAGAGGCAAAACAATGATGCTGTGAAACACGTGGCTTGTGTGTGTGTGTGTGTGTGTGTGTGTGTGTGTGTGTGTGTCAGTGTGTGCCGTGCGATTGCGTGTGGTGCGTGCACTCGCTGCACCGCGAGGATCTGCACTGTGCAGGCAGACAGAGAGAGGCAGGCATAAGACACTCTTCCTCGGTCCTCCCTTGCTCAACACTGTAGCCTAAATGAACCTGCTGCTCCATCAAACTTCAAGAATTAAAGTTGATCCTACTTTAATTCTTGTTTTGAAGTTATTATACTCCGTTTGAAACGTTGCCGTTCAAAGCAAACGACCACCTCCGACAAAAGTAACACACATATTCCATGGATCAGAAAGGAACAGCAATTGAACGCATAACATTTTAATCCCTTAAATCCCTTTAGAGAGGGCAAAACCACATAAATAAACCAGAGTTTTGCTTTAGCAGTGAGCTGTATCCTTAGCAATGACATAGGCCACAGGGTAATTATTTTTGCCATGAAGTAGCCTATTAAGGTAATTAAATGGCAGATATTTGACAAAGATTTGCTTTTGCCTTGAAAATAATGAAAGGCAGTCAAAAGTCTGTTTTGCATTTCTCAATTCACTCAAGGACCCTTACATTTGTGTTTTGACTACTTTGAAAATAGCAGATATACACATGTCTCTTTAGTGATATGTTGTGAGCTTGTAGATTGTCTATTTCCAAATAGCCAGTGTAGCCTAAAGTATATTAAAGTGGTTCAATTAATAGTTATCAATTTATATTATATACTGTATATTATGTATAATATGTTTTTTAAGTTCCTGCATATTTCGCATTTTCATCGCATAAATTCACATAAAAACCCTGTATAATTCACTGCATAATCAAGGATTTTTGCCCGCAAAATCAAGCATTCAACCATTAGTTAATAAAATAAGTACATAAACCATAGATATAACTAATAATAAAACTGTAACGCTGATAGTCAGTGAACATTCTTCATTATCTGTCATTTATGCCACATGCAGACACAATTTCACTCCCAATAACAGACACATACATACAGTAAAGAACATTTATCTATTATCTATTTGCTTTAATTTGGTAATACAATCAGTTAAATGATGTATTTCTATATTATAAGTGATTCCACCACCCATCAGTCTGCAGCTCTCTCGTTGTGCCTCACAGATCATGGCCTGGATGTCTGCCTTGTTGTTCTAACCTCACGTCAGCAGGCTTTCTGCAGTGTTGTGGAAACTAGACTAGTTTCTATTTAGTGTTCAGTGCTCTGATCCTGTCTAGAGCCCGCCTACTGTATCCTGTCATTAGCACACACACACACACACACACACACACACACACACACACACACACACACACACACACACACACACACAGAGAGAGAGAGAGAGAGAGAGAGAGGTTAACCTCATGCTGACACTGATGTTCAAGTTAATTGCGGAGACTACAGCAGGGGCGTCAATTGGGTATGGCAGGGGTATGCAACTGCCATACCCTGGGTCCAGGGGGGGAGAATAAAAGTTACTTTAAAATATAAACCCATGAATGTCTCTTTGTCTATCTGGGCTGGTTATTATGTTGTTAAATTACATTAAAATAACTACAAATGCAACATTTAACAAGGTATTATAATTATATTCTCCACACTTGTATTCTCCCCATCTTGACAAAATGGTATGTATTCCCAGGTTCCGCAGGTCAGCTCTCAGCTGCAATTCATTATTGTTAATTGTGGCACGTTTACTATATTATGCCAAGTTTAGCCGCACTTGAACAACTGTTCCAGGCTGCCATATCCAGCCCAAGAAACCATAGAAATTTTGGGGGGGAAAAATAGAATGTACTTCTTAAAATAAATGTATCATGCCTGTTGCTAAGGTATGGCAACATGACTTGTGTCTTGCACGCGAAGACACCAGTCATGTTGCCATACCTTACCTTTTTCTGAACTGACGCCACTGGACTACAGAACAGGAAAGTTGTCATTGAAAGAGGAAGTGTCACATAGAAGGTCATGCAGGGATAAATAAGACATTAAAGGGATAGTTCACCCCCAAATGGCTTTCTTTCTATCGACTACCCACTCAACCCTGCAGACTTGAATTCATGGATTTTCTTTTTATATCATATTTTTTTAGTTTTTGACGATAATGAATGCTGTGGACCGTAGGTGGTTCAGAGCCCTTGAAATTAAAACATTTGAGAGAGAGAATTTCTCTCAGTGTGTGCGTGTGCGTGTGCTCGTGCGCGTGTGTGTGTGTGTGGCCTTCACCTGCCATCACCTGTGAGTACCAAAAGGAGTTGTGGTGGTGACATGTGGGGTCAGTGGGTGACATGTGGGGTCCACAGCCCGGACCCCACAACTTCTGGGGTTAGTTTACGGGTTAGGGTTAGGGTTAGGTTTAGGGTTAGGGGTTAGGTTTAGGGTTAGGGGTTAGGCTAAGGCCACAGGACTTGCATAAAAATTAATGGAAGTCTATGTAATGTCCCCACAAGTGTGTGTGTGTGTGTGTGTGTGTGTGTGTGTGTGTGTGTGTGTGTGTGTGTGTGTGTGTGTGTGTGTGTGTGTGTGTGTGTGTGTGTGTGTGTGTGTGTGTGTGTGTGTGTGTGCCAGGGGGTGGTGTTGTGCGGTCTGTTTTATTAACCAGGCTAGGCTCGAGTGGTAGTGGGGAGACACAGATCTGAGCCCTTTGGTGTACAGACTGGAGTAAGGCAGCTCCAGTCATGTTCAACATCTTCCTAGTCTGTGTAACAACACTGTTGCATAGGATGATGGAGGAACAGGCTGGAGTCACCGTTGACTTCAGGTTGGATGGTAACCTGTTTAACATCAGGAGGTTACAGGCAACTACCAAGCTGACCTCTGAAAGAATCATGGAGCTTAAACAGGGGTCTTCAACAGGGGGTCCGCGACGCCTAGGGGGTCCGCGGAGGTACTGCAGGGGGTCCACGAAATTATTGCTTAAAAAAAATAAAAAATAAATAAATGTTTTTTTTTTCACATTTATGTTAAAAAAATAAATCATGATTCTATCCATTTTGAATAGCTTGAATACATGATTACTATGCAATTGACAGATTGTTGATATTATTGACATTGGTTCTCAGTTAATAAGTAGGCCTAGTATGTTTAGAAATGGTAGTGGTACGGCCCACCCTGGCCTGCTCGCTGTGTAACTTGTACATGTTTAAAATAAAAAATACCCCCCAACCCTACGAGGTGGTAGGGGGTCCCTGCTCCATCTCCCCATCAGTTTGGGGGTCCCCGGCCTGAAAACGTTGAAGACCCCTGAGCTACAGTATGCCGACCACTGTGCTCTGGTAGCCCACACACCAGAGGCCCTGCAAAGCACTCTCTCTGCAGCTGTAACTGCATACAGCAGAATGGGTCTGACCATCAACACCCAGAAAACAGAGGTCATCTGTCAGTTGAGTGCTCTGGTCTCCCATGCCTGCAAACAACCTTCACAGCAGGAGGGCAACAGCTGCTCACAGTACCTACTTTTAAATACCTGGGAAGCATAACGGCTGACACCTGTTCAATGGAGGACGAGATCCAAAACCGCCTTAAACAAGCCTCAACGTCATCTGGTTGTCTACGGATAAGAGTTTTCCTGAACTCCAATATCAACCTCCATACCAAAGTGCTTGTGTACAGAGCAGTATGCATCTCCACGCTGCTGTATGATGTGAGGCATGGACCATCTACAGCAGGGGTGGGCAACTTTGATGATGGCGAGGGCCACTATATTTCCACCTTCACTCCAGAGGGCCACATTGCATATTGCTATGTCCTACTTTGTCACTTTCTAGTATCTCATACAAAAGAAGCAAAAATATTTTTGCTTCTTTTGAATTGGAATCCTGAAGAATTTTTTGTTATTTTTTAATTGGAATCCTGAAATGTAACATTTTGATTTAATTTCATTTATATACTCATGTTAACTTTATGAACCTAAATACAAATACATTGGACAAAAAAATACATTTTACTAGTCATTAAGCTACTAATTGCGACCGAAGGTCGCATATACTCTGAAGAACCATGTCGCTTGAGTGACCTTCCGTATCCTCGTGACCGTCCTTCCGTATCCTCTGTGATGTCAGTGTGATGTCAGCAAGTTGTGACATCACTTCCTGTACAGGGCGGCTACACGAAATGTGGATAACACTATATATGGAGATAGTCCAGTCCATCATGTCATATGGGACTACCGTCATAGAAAGTAGCCATTGTTAGGCCGGAGTCAATGGCTGTCTGTCTGACTGTCTGTACAGGAAGTGATGTCACATGACATACTTTTTATATATATATGTAAATATGGGGGCGTCTGTGTTAAAAACGTTTCGTTGTCAAGCTCAACGTTGGGCATTTGGACCTATACATGGAGAAATGGAGCGAATCTGTTTGGCCTAAACATGGAGATGTGGAGAACACGTTGACAGTATTAGGCCTGGATCCAACTTTAAGTCGACGCACATGATTCCAGAAGTGTAGTGCTTATTCGCTCTTGTATCAACCCGGTACTCGAAACGTACTTAGAATTTAACATTTCTAAAGTAAATATGGGGGCGGCTGTGTTAAGAACGTTTCGTTGTCAAGCTCAACGTTGGGCATTTGGACCTATACATGGAGAAATGGAGCGAATCTGTTTGGCCTAAACATGGAGATGTGGATAACACTATATATGGAGATAGTCTAGTAAATCATCAGATCCCACGCTCTGTCACACATATACAGTGGCAGTCCACAATAGGTACTCCTCCCTCAAAGAAGAGATGGAGGACAAGACAGACTTAAGTGCCAAATACAACCTCCTAGCTGAAGTGACTAAAGCCACAGCTTTGAAGACTCTCCCGATGAAGCAAAAGTGTGCCCATTCCATCTCTGATAGTACTGCAGTTACCAAGGCAAGAACAGCACTGAAGAAGGCCTCAGATACCCATCGGAAGCGTCCTACCAGAGGTTCTCAAGCTGGACTGAAGGCAGCCAAATCTGCTCTCGACGAGGCCTACACCAGAACACTTGATGACATTGTCAAGTCTAAAACAGCTGAACTGGAAACTGCACACGAGGAGAGGAGACACTCTGCTGCCTGGGAAGTTCTCAGAGAATTGACCAATAAGAAGTCCTCCCCAGTCATTAAGATCAGAGGTAAAACCTCAGAAGACCGCTTGAACACCTGGTATGAACACTTCAGTAAACTCCTTGGTACTCCTGATCAGCAGCCAGTCGACTTAAGTGCTCCATTCTATAACCTAAAGGTTTCCGACAAACTGCCTATCAGGACAGACCCCTTTTCAATGGATGAACTGCAGACCATCATCAAAGGAATTGGCAAATCAAAAACACCTGGACCTGACGGAATTCCTGCCTTTTTATGGAAGCATGAGCTATTTCATGAAGAGCTCCTCATGTTCTGCAACGAAACTCGCAGGGGCAACAAACCCACCGCCTTCTCCATATCCAGCCTCATACCTCTACCCAAGAAAGGTGACCTCCAACAGCCTGGGAACTACAGAGGTATTTGCTTGTCAGCCATTGCTTCCAAAATCTATAATTCTCTTCTGCTTAACCGCATAACATCTCACATTGACCCAGTTCTCCGTAGGAACCAAAATGGTTTCCGTAGGAAAAGATCAACTCTACCACAGATCCTCGCTTTAAGGAGGATCATCGAAGAACTACGGGTAGCAAAGAAGAAAGCCTCCATCATTTTTGTAGATTTTTGCAAAGCATTCGATAGCGTGAACAGGAAAGCTATGATGCATATACTGCTCAACTATGGAATACCAGAAGAAATGGTGAAAGCAATAGCAGTGATGTATGAGAACCCTGTCTGCTTTGTTCAGAGCATTGATGGACCAACAAAGGAATTCCAGACAACCACAGGCATCCTTCAGGGGGACACACTTGCTCCTTTTCTCTTTGTCATTGTTGTTGACTACGTCCTCAGGCAAGCACTAGACACCATCTCCTCCAAGGGTCTCACAATAGGCAGAAGATCCGGTCGTCAAAGTCAGAAGTGGCTGACCGACCTTGACTATGCAGATGACATCGCATTGATAGCTGAACACACATCCTCCGCTCAAGAGCTATTAACATCTCTAGAAGTGTCAGCAGCCAAAGTGGGCCTTTTGCTGAACGCCAAAAAGACAGAATGCCTGCTTCTGAATGAAGACTCATTCAACCATCCGCTCCATTGACGGCAGTGACATCAAAGAAACAGAGGAATTCAAATACCTTGGATCATACGTAGTCAGTAGCAAAAAGGACTTCCTGACAAGGAAAGGACAACCTGGAGTGCTTGCAATAAGCTACATCTTATATGGCAGTCAGACATCTCAAGAGCTACCAAGATCAACTTGTTCAAAGCCTGTGTGGAAAGTATCCTGCTGTATGGTGCTGAAACATGGACAATGAATAAGGAGTTCCGGGATCGTCTTGACGGAACATACACAAGACTCCTCATGCGTGTCCAGAACCTTTCATGGAGGAACCATCCAACTAAAGCTCAGATTTATGGAGGCATCCCTCCCATCTCATTTGTGGTGGCACAAAGAAGACTCCGCTTTGCAGGACACTGTCACAGAGCAAAGGACCAGGTCATCTCGGATATTCTTCTGTGGAGACTCCCCTGCCCATCAAGGGGAACTAGACCACTCACATTCCCAGATGTTCTAAGTAGGGACACAGGACTGACTGTAAATGAACTTGGTGCGGCAATGAGCAACAGAGACCAGTGGAAGCAGCTAGTGTCGCTGATCTCGAGGGCACTCGAATGATGATGATGAGTACATCATGTCATATGGGACTACCGTCATTAGAGATGCAATTTATGGCTCTTTGAAGTGAGCCAGAGCCATGGCTCTGGCTCACTTAAAAGAGCCGTTCAAAAGACTGGCTCATTTGGCTCTTTTGGCTCATTGCATATTTAAAATATTTTCGTTGAAACATGAATCCACAAGGTGGCACGGTCTGGCACCACATTCCTCTGCTGACAGTTGAGATCACAATTTTGTATTTACCATTTTTATAAAACATGTGTGTGTAAATTAAGCTACCTTGACTAATGTTATTCATGCAACACCTTAAAAAAACCAAGCAGGCAACAATGAACTCGCTCCTCCCTGGCGGCGTATATAGCCAGGATTTACCAACTGGCTAGGCCTGGCACAATGTGAGCTTGTACATCGGCTATTTTAAAATAGCAAACATTTAAATATTTACAGGGACATAATACAGTCATTTGTCATGGAAGTGGACTTCCCAAGCAATATGGAGACGTTTACGGTCGCAATTACTATCAAACCCTGCACAAAGTGTAAGTCTGTCCGTCCGTCAGTCCGTCAGTCAGTCTGTCTGTCACACCTCACACGTCACACTCTTGCCCTGCTCATATCTCCGCAACCGTTGCCCCGATCCATGCCAAATTTTGCACACACGTTCCTTGCCTGCCAAACTACAACCTCCAAGGACCCTCGGAGCTCCAGGGACCCCCAGGTCCCTGGGGGACCCCCAGATGTAAAAAATGACCAAATGTGCTAAACTGACCAAATGACCACCCCCACGGGGCTGCTCACGGGGAATTCCCGGGGACCACCCACTCCTGGTGCTCCAGAACGGATGCTAAAGTGGTGGCGCCCCCAGTGGAGGACCCCCTACACTGCAGCTCACATAAAATGCCGTAACTCCGGCTAGGAGCGACCGGGACAGCCGGGGCCGGTACCTATTCGTCCGCCTTGCCGGCGCGGAGACCCCACCCCTCATTTCTCACATGGCCCTCTTCTAGCGTCACCATGAGGCCGATTCTTGCAAAACACATTTTTGGACACTGCTCCTACAATTTTTGCCATAAAATCACGCAAATCGGTACACAGTATGTCTACACTCATGTCATCAACATGGATCAGGAAGATTTTGGGAAAACACATTTTTGCCCTATTTGTGGAGATAAGTGACCTACGTCGCTTATCTCCCGATTAGGGAGTGTTACTGGTAATTGTCTACGCTATGATCAAATCAAACTGTAGTGTCTTAATTTGCTTCCTAGATAGCTGCACATTGCCGCGCCGCACCGCGCATCGCGACGCCGCACCGCGTCGCGAGCCAATTCAGCCAAATGAACGGCTCCCTACTCCGCGAACCGGATCCCATCGTTCACTTCAAAGAGCCGTTCAAAAGATTCGATTCGTTCGCGAACGTTGCATCTCTAACCGTCATAGACAGTAGCCATTGTTAGGTCGGAGTCAATGGCTGTCTGTCTGACTGTCTGTACAGGAAGTGATTAGGGATGTGCCGAATACAAAATTATTGGCCGAAACCGAATACCGAATAGTGGAAACATTCCGCCGAAAACCGAATACCGAATAGCCGAATATTATTAATATATATTATGCGCATAATGTATTTTTATTACCATTTTTGTACCATTTGTTGTAAAGCTACCTTATTATGGCAAACGTGATTATGTCAAAACCATACAAAACTATAATAATAATCACCATTATCAGGGCTCAAAATTAACTTTTTGATTACATGATTTGAACATGCCATATCACGTATGTCATTATCAGCCCTACATTTATCATTGAACTTATTCTTTATGCCCAAATGATTGTATATTTTTTTTAAGCAGTTATAGAAATATTAGAACTTGATATCAAGGTGCCCACTCCTCCTTAGTGCCCACTCTTCCTACCGTCTGTCCCTCATCTATCCATCTAACTACAGAGTCCAGACAGGACCCTACATCTCACATCTTTTTTACTAGCCATGTGCCTATAGCCCCCCCCCCCCCCCCCCCCCACCCCACCCCACCCCACACACGCACGCACGCACGCACGCACACACGCACACACACACACACACACACACACACACACACACACACACACACACAGTGTGTGTCTCCATCTCTCTCTGGAAGAGGTTGAACATGAACTCAGCAGCCAAACCGAGACGCTCGCTGACAAACACTCTGACAAGCTCCACACAACTAACACCAGTGACAGAGACATCCTTATGCATGGTTGTTGTTAGCCGAGACATCCTTATGCATGGTTGTTGTTAGCCCTTAGCACTGACTAGTGCTATGCTCTGTAGCAACAAAGAATTGACAAACAGCACTCAACTAACTGCTATCTTTGTCAATCAAAATCGCGGAGTCTCTGCTCCTGCTCAATGAACACTTTAACGAGCTTGACGGAGGCACACTGCCTGGCACGGAGCTAAGCTTACACAACGAGCGACAGGTCGCTAGGCTACACTCGTTAGCCGGCAGCTGCGCAGACTAGTGAAGTGAAGTGAATGCGAGACGGAGTGAGTGAGTGAGTGAGTGAGTGAGGGAGGGTGGAGAGAGAGAGAATGTTTACTGATGCTGCGGCTGCTTTTTGAGAGATTATACTGGACCCCTGTTCTTCACACTATTCGGTGCTATACTATTCGGTTTTAAAAACTATACGGCCGAAAACCGAAAATGCATTTTTAGCCATTTTCGGCCGAAAATTTTTGGTGCCGAATATTCGGCCTCATCCCTAGAAGTGATGTCACATGACATACTTTTTATGCCCATATATGAGTCCTTCTGTACCACATCTCCATGTTTAGGCAAACTCCACACAGAAAGGCCCTATCGCCAACCCAACCTAGGGTGTGAGCGATAGGGCCTTTCTGTGTGGAGTTTGCGTGTTCTCCCCGTGTCTCCTAGGGTTGATACCCTCACAAAAACATGAACAAACTCCCCCCAGAATGACAACAACTAGAATCGTCAGAGAAACGCTGTGGTTGGCCAGATTGTCAAGAATTGGCGCGACCTCGCCCTTTAGGGCGAGGTTGCATGTCACCCTGAGGTCGCATTCCACCCTCGGGTGTCTTACTAGTATAGACTGACGGAATTAAAGTAGGTCATTTTTGGTGCAGCTGAAATCAATAATATATCAGTATTCAGGTATTAACCCGTGGGCCGCATGAATTGAAGGTGGGGGCCGCATGTAAGATCTACAGTAACCAGCTCAGAAGCCTGGCCTTCCATGTCAGATGTCTCCAGAAGATCCTTGGCATCACCTGGAAGGACAGAGTGCCACACACAGAGGTGCTAGAACGGGCAGGCAGCTGCAGTATAGAGTCTGTCCTGAACAGACATCAACTCAGGTGGCTGGGCATGTCATCCGTATGCCCAGCCATAGACTCCCGCGCAAAGTCCTCTACGGCCAGGCAGCTACACCTTGGCCAACGCAGTGCTGGTGGGCAGAAGAAGCGGTTCAAAGACCAACTGAAGACCACGCTGAAGAGAGGCCGGATCAACCCCTCTTCACTGGAGGAACTTGCTTCCTGCCGCAACCTCTGGCGCTCTCACTCTGCACAGGGAGTGGAGCACATAGAAAGCCAGTGCACACAACACCGTGCAGCAAAGTGTGCAAAGAGGCATGCCCGCAAAGCCACCCCTGCTCCCGTCAGTACCGCTTTTGAATGCCCGGTCTGTGTGTGTGTGTGTGTGTGTATGTGTATGTGTATGTGTATGTGTATGTGTGTGTGTGTGTGTGTGTGTGTGTGTGTGTGTGTGTGTGTGTACACATGTGTGTGCATGTGGATGTGTGCGACGTCAAGAAAATAGCACTACCCTTTTGAAAAGATCCCCACGACACCACTGGTTGTGATGCACAACAATACAGAGATATTAACTATAGTTTATATATTATAGATTAATAGACCACACCAATCAGATTATATGTTTGATAAAAGTAGACAATATGTCAAAGGGATCACATTTAGAACATACAAAATTAAAGATTCCATAACACAAATGGATATTATTTTCTACAAAATAATTTCACTCTCATCTCCTTCCATCTTGCACAAGAAGCTCTTGAAGTTTAACAATATGCAAATTAACATCAGCTTATTAACCCACAGTGGTGGAAAAAGTACTGTATGAAATGAAAGTAAAAGTAAAGTAAAAGATCAATACTCGTTACAAGTAAAATTTCAAATAATTGTCGTGGAGTAAAATGTACAATATTTGCTTTTCAGATGTAGATGTAAAATACTCCATTAAAGTAAAAAAACTATTTTACTTAAAGGAGTAGTTCACCCCCAAAATGACTTTTTTTCTATTGATTACTCATGCCATGTAGAGTAGAGTTCAATAATATTTTTAGTTTTTTGTCACATTCCTAAGACATAAATGTGATAACAATAAATTTACCCCCATTCATTTCGGATGGTGACCCGTTTCGAAACGGGTCACCATCCGGAATCAATGGAGGTAAATTTACTCAAATCAAATTTTTGTCTTAGGAATGTGACAAAAACCAAAAAATATTATTGAACTCTACTCTCCATGGCATGAGTAATCAATAGAAAAAAAGTAATTTTGGGGGTGAACTACTCCTTTAAGTACAGCACTTGAGTAAATGTACTTGGTTACTTTCCAATATTATTAACCTGATAACATGTTCTGTATGTATTTTATTTATGTAGATAATACAATATATTTACCCGAGCCTTAGCTGTGGAAAATACAATTATAATATTCATAATAATCTATAATTATAAACAACACACTTGTCGTAACGGTAGCGCCTAAACCTCAAAGCTCAGATGTACAACTACAACTAATAGTCAGACTCAGTGCACGTTCTTCACTCTGTCATTTACTCTCCACATACAGTACAGTACAACATGAACCAGCTGGATGTAATCACTGTACACACAGATCACACTGCAAAGTTGACACAGATCTCAGATCAGATCTGACACAGGGACTGTCTCACTGTGATGTGCATTCACATACACAGACTATTATTCACACAAGTGGCGTTTCCATAAAGCTACTTTTTGCGCATTAACGGCTTAATCGCAAAATCTTTTTATGGAAACACTTCAATTTGCGAATAAACTTTCATTATCCGCAAAAAAGATAATACGCTTGGAGGAGGAGGATTTTGAGGCTTAATCGAATAAACTAAGTGAATGGAAACGGGTCAGACAATAAATGCGAATAGAATATGACGTTCTGGTCCATATCGTCCTCCTATAACACTTTCCCCCGTCGCTTAATTAACGTCCATTGTATAGCGTTAGCCCACAAAACAAACCGGTTGTTACACACGGAGTGACCCTTCGTCATCACACCGCGTTGCGCGTGGAAAAAGTGGCCGTACAAGCTCGCATCTGCGACGCTGCAGGATGCAGTCTGCCCGGAGGACTCAACCAGGCGGGGGGGCGGCCGCCTCGGCTCGGGGACTCGGGGCGCCCCGGCCGGGGTCGCTTGCTCTGTGCTCCCGCCGGCCGCACTTTCTCCGCGGCGGTGCATCGCGACTGGCTCTGGGTCGGGAATCGGGATGCGTGTGCAGCGAGTCACAGCAGTGCCCTCACGTCTCTCGGTCTGAAAAATTCAGCCCCATCCCAGCTATGTGCTCTGTGTGCAAGCCCGCGGGAAGTGTTTACAGCAGGTCGGTCAGACGGACCCAGGCAGGATCTCCCAAGAATCGCATTTCACCCGTTTTCACCTCAAGCCATCGGTGGCGAGCGAACCCTTCCTCATCCCACGGTGTTGCGTGCCTGACGTGCCCAATCTACAAGCTCACAGGCACAGCAGCAGCTCGCATCCACGTCTCCGCGCCGCGTTGAGAGCTTGCAGATCGGCCACCTGACCTTCCAGAGGACGCTAAAACTTGCACTGTGCAACTGCAGCGACGCGACCGCGGTTTTCCCGGTGAACCGGTAGCTTTATGTATTGAGAGGAACTCTTGCCAATTTTCGTAAGATTCAAAAGTTATTTGGGGCCATGATGATAACACCTTCTTCCCACTACTAGACAGAGACCGAGTCACAGCAGTCAGACGTGCAGACGGTGCAGTGCTCAGGTTCGGTCTGATAAAAATCAGCCCGATCAACTCTTGCGACGTCGCTAATTCGAATGACACCCGCAAATGGAAACATGCTAAATTCGCTTTGTCTTAATGCGTATTTCTGATAATACGCTTCCCTAATTCGAATACGTTTATGGAAACGCCACTACAGTGGCCATTTTGCTCTCACAGCATTATTTCATCAACTTTATAGCAAAATGGCCGCTGTGTGAATACAAGTGGTGATATATGGCTACGATTGACCCATCTCGTCAAGCTAAGCTAATAGCTACATTGTCGATGTTTTTGAACCAACAATAAATGTATCAATATTCAAGTACTACAGTATAATACCATTTAGACGTTATATTGTGATTCCACCACCCATCAGTAAGCAGCTCAGACGGCAGCTCACAGGCCAGATGTCTGCCTTGTCGTTCTAACCTCACGTCAGCAGGCTTGTGGAAACTAACTAGTTTCTATTTAGTGTTCAGTTACTGTATCCTTTCATCAGATTCCTACAAAGAAAACTGATCCCAGCCTGATATTGTTCAGAAGGCCTGTCGCGCACACTGCCATGCCCAACCCAGAGAAACAGCTGATATATTATTTGTCTTCACAAACTGCTTTCAATAGACTTTATATTTGTATTAAATTAAGACATATCAACATCCTCTTAAACTATAATGTACAGTCAGTGCTATTGTACAGTAACATGTTTGATTTTCTGGTTCAGTCCTTACCTGTCAATGAGTTCTGTCTGTCTGTCTGTCTGTCGGTGTCAACGGTCGTTTTCTGTAGATTGAGCTTTAGTAGACGAACTGCAGTCACGCAGCCTCAGATACAAGTTTCATTTCCTGAAACATTTGTGGTTTGGGTGGATGTGACTGAGAGAGAGAGAGAGAGAGAGAGAGAGAGAGAGAGAGAGAGAGAGAGAGAGAGAGAGAGAGAGAGAGAGAGAGAGAGAGAGATTTAAACATTATTCTCCAATACTGCTATAGTATAGAATATACAGTATTATATTCTCACATATGTCACAGCAATAATAATATAAAATGCTCCTTGCACTTTTCAAAAACCAAACAACAATAAAACATTTTTCAGTTAAACAATTTGATCAGACTAACTCCTCCCATATTTTAGAACCAAAGAACAAACATTCAATTCATAGGCTCGCAGTACATTTATTTTGTATGATTGATTAAATGTATGTCTGTTTCAAATGTATGTTTTTAAATGTACGTACAACTTTTATATGAGGACCCCAGGAAGACTAGCTGTGCTTTAGGGCACAGTTAATGGGGATCCTTACAAATAAACAAATAAACAAAAGATCATTTGATGCTGTCACCTCTAAATTCCCTCTCTGCACCAAGTCCTCCTCCACACCCAGCCCACAACTCCTGTGCAACAGTTTTTTCAGCCACAGAACAGTACATGTCAATGTACCTGACACTGCCATAGTTCCACTTGTCTCACAGGACCCTTTGAAACTGATGAAAAGTGATGACTCAGTACTTGTCATCACTAAACCATCGTTTTCTGGGGCCATTTATAGCCCAAGGAATGTTTTTTTGTGCAAAACAAATGCTTGCAATGGATTCAGCATCATGACAAACCCCTAGTTAGACCCCTCACATCCTACTTAAATACCCAGAAAAAAGTGTTTTTCTGGGTATTTTCCTCCTGTATAGAAAGTCGATGGGAGACCGACTCTAACGATGATAACGTCAATTAAGCTGGGTCTCAGAAAGGGTTATCGTACCAAAATGTAAACTAGAGACATGTAGGAAGTCAAAAATGTACGGTCACCTTGGGTGGCACCAATTTGTGAAGATATCAGACTTGGCCCCATGTAGCTTAATTGTCCAGTCCAACAGTAGCCTCGCAGGCCATCCCGAGCTACGTCATCACCCTGGGAGAGTCTGGCTGTTGCGAGGCTAGTCCAACAGACCCCATAGAATCTCTTCATGTCCATTAAAGGAGTAGTTCACCCCCAAAATGACTAGTTAAGTGTGCCTGCCATGCAACGCAATGGCAAAACACTTATTGTAATCCGCCATACTTAATGATAATAATAACTAGAAGAGAAAATTTCTAAGAAATTTTAAGTGTGCCTGCAGCTCGCTAAGTCTGTGCAACCTTGTGTAGCGGTTGGTGTTAGCATTAGCGTTATTTCATTTGACGCAACCCGCGTGTCTGTATGACAAACGGTTCACGAGATCAAGGGTCACTTCCTGTTTGGTGAGGGGCACTTCCTGTTTGGCGAAATAGGCCCCAATTAAGGTCATGGACGATTAATGAATTAAAGCTGCAAGCAGCGATGACCAGGCCCTCGCAGCTCTACCCACGTCACAAGGCCAGCAGCCAATCAGAAACCAAACAGGAAGTCAGCCATTTCGACTAATTAGTGGCGTTTTGGAGCATTTTTGGCCGTTATCACGGGTCGCACTTTAACGACAGTTTTTTGAGAAAAAATTGTTTTGTGAGAAAAAAAAATTGAGAAAAAAACTTTTTTGAGAAAAAGAAATTTTGAAAAAAAAATTGTGAGAAAAAAAAATGTTGAGAAAAAAAAATGTGAGAAAAAAAAATGTTGAGAAAAAAATAATTTTGAGAAAACAATTTTGAGAAAAAAAATTTTTGAGAAAAAAAAAATTTGAGAAAAAATGTTTTTGAGAAAAAAAATTTGAGAAAAAAAAATTTTTGAGAAAAAAAATTTGAGAAAAAAATTGAGAAAAAAAAATTTGAGAAAAAAAAAAATTTGAGAAAAAAATTTTTGAGAAAAAAATTTTTTGAGAAAAAAAAAATTTGAGAAAAAAAATTGAGAAAAAAAATTTTTGAGAAAAAAAAAATTTTGAGAAAAAAAAATTTGAGAAAAAAAAATTTGAGAAAAAAAAAATTTGAGAAAAAAAAATTTGAGAAAAAAAAAATTGAGAAAAAAAGAAAAGGTATGACACCAGCCGCAAGTCTGTACGACAAACGGTTCATGAGTTATAGAGGCACTTCCTGTTTGGTGAAGGGCACTTCCTGTTAAAGAGGGGGCGAGGCTTAATCAATTACAGCTCATCCCTATTGGTCGGAAAAAGACCAAAGTTGTGTGAGCATTTTACATTTTAAATGACGTTGCTAGGCAAAAGTATGGCAGAGTTATGTGGCGCCAAAGTTTCTGGGTTTTTTTCGGAGTCCCCCATTCAAAGTCAATGGAGTTTTTGGGCGTTGTTTTTTGCGAATTACATCGCAATCGTAAAGCGGATCGGAAAGAAAAGTAATAGCACACCATTCCCGGCCGAGCCGCACATTTTGATGTATATATTGCGGGGGTGGCGTAAATCGTGCGGCAGTTATTAAGTGCCGAAATTTCCCCCATTCTAAGTCAATGGGGTTTTTGGGCGTCGTTTTTTGCGAATTACGTCGCAATGGTAACGCGGATCGGAAAGAAAAGTAATAGCAACCTATTCCCGGCCGAGCCGCACGTTTTGATGTATATATTGCGTGGGTGGCGTAAATTGTGCGGCAGTTATTACGTGCAGAAATTTGTGGCGAAACTATGGACTTAATTAATTAATTAAGTATGGCGGATTACAATAAGTGTTTTGCCATTGCGTTGCATGGCAGGCACACTTAATAATAATAATAATGATCCCACAAATTTGGTGCGGTAATAACTGCCGCACAATTTACGCCACCGCCGCAATATATACATCAAAACGTGCGGCTCGGCCGGGAATGGTGTGCTATTACTTTTCTTTCCGATCCGCGTTACCATTGCGACGTAATTCGCAAAAAACGACGCCAAAAAACCCCATTCACTTAGAATGGGGGAAATTTCGGCACGTAATAACTGCCGCACGATTTACGCCACCCCCGCAATATATACATCAAAATGTGCGGCTCGGCCGGGAATGGTGTGCTATTACCTTTCTTTCCGATCCGCGATACGATTGCGATGTAATTCGCAAAAAACGACGCCCAAAAACCCCATTGACTTAGAATGGGGGACTCCGAAAAAAAAACAGAAACTTTGGCGCCACATAACTCTGCCATACTTTTGCCTAGCAACGTGATTTAAACTTTAAAATGCACACACAACTTTGGTCTTTTTCCGGCCAATAGGGATGAGCTGTAATTGATTAAGCCCCGACCCCTCTGTAACAGGAAGTGTCCTTCGCCAAACAGGAAGTGCCTCTATAACTCATGAACCGTTTGTCGTACAGACTCGCGGCTGGTGTCATAAAACATTTTTTTTCTCAAAAATTTTTTTTTCTCAAAAAATTTTTTTTTCTCAATTTTTCTTTTCTCAAAAAAATTTTTTTTCTCAATTTTTTTTCTCAAAAAATGTTTTTTTCTCAAAACATTTTTTTTCTCAAAAAAAATTTTTTTCTCAAAAATTATTTTTTTCTCAAAAAAATTTTTTTTCTCAAAAAATTTTTTTTCTCAATTTTTTTTTTCTCAAAACTTTTTTTCTCACAAAACAATTTTTTCTCAAAAAACTGTCGTTAAAGTGCGACCCGTGATAACGGCCAAAAATGCGCCAAAACGCCACTAATTAGTCGAAATGGCTGTGGGTGGTGTCATATGAAGAACCATAATGTTAAAGCTTATGCAAAAAATGCTAATGTTAAAAAATGTAACGCTAATGCTAACACCAACCGCTACACAAGGTTGCACAGACTTAGCGAGCTGCAGGCACACTTAAAATTTCTTGGAAATTTTCTTTTCTAGTATCTCATTACCCCCATTGATTCCGGATGGTGACCCGTTTCGAAACGGGTCACCATCGGAATCAATGGGGGTAAATTTACTCGAATCAACATTTTGTCTTAGGAATGTGACAAAAACCAAAAATTATTATTGAACTCTACTCTCCATGGCCTGAATAATCAATAGAAAAAAAGTCATTTTGGGGGTGAACTACTCCTTTAAAGCTAGGTGAAAACGAGGACTCAGTGCAGAGAGGGAACCCCAAGACAGCACCAAATAATCCACTAAGATGAACTCACTGCACACACAACTTTGGTCTTTTTCCGGCCAATAGGGATGAGCTGTAATTGATTAAGCCCCGACCCCTCTGTAACAGGAAGTGTCCTTCGCCAAACAGGAAGTGCCTCTATAACTCATGAACCGTTTGTCGTACAGACTCGCGGCTGGTGTCATAAAACATTTTTTTTCTCAAAAATTTTTTTTTCTCAAAAAATTTTTTTTTCTCAATTTTTCTTTTCTCAAAAAAATTTTTTTTCTCAATTTTTTTTCTCAAAAAATGTTTTTTTCTCAAAACATTTTTTTTCTCAAAAAAAATTTTTTTCTCAAAAATTATTTTTTTCTCAAAAAAATTTTTTTTCTCAAAAAATTTTTTTTCTCAATTTTTTTTTTCTCAAAACTTTTTTTCTCACAAAACAATTTTTTCTCAAAAAACTGTCGTTAAAGTGCGACCCGTGATAACGGCCAAAAATGCGCCAAAACGCCACTAATTAGTCGAAATGGCTGTGGGTGGTGTCATATGAAGAACCATAATGTTAAAGCTTATGCAAAAAATGCTAATGTTAAAAAATGTAACGCTAATGCTAACACCAACCGCTACACAAGGTTGCACAGACTTAGCGAGCTGCAGGCACACTTAAAATTTCTTGGAAATTTTCTTTTCTAGTATCTCATTACCCCCATTGATTCCGGATGGTGACCCGTTTCGAAACGGGTCACCATCGGAATCAATGGGGGTAAATTTACTCGAATCAACATTTTGTCTTAGGAATGTGACAAAAACCAAAAATTATTATTGAACTCTACTCTCCATGGCCTGAATAATCAATAGAAAAAAAGTCATTTTGGGGGTGAACTACTCCTTTAAAGCTAGGTGAAAACGAGGACTCAGTGCAGAGAGGGAACCCCAAGACAGCACCAAATAATCCACTAAGATGAACTCACTCATACGGTATTAATCAGTTCACTTTTCATCAGTGCTTTCCATTTCCTGAATCACCTTCTGTAACTAATTTTTTTCATGTTTAATTTAGCTGATTCAACAAAGGCTTTTTTCCCTAGGGAAATAACTCGCCACTTTTACCTCCTTTACATTTTTGGTCTTCTGCAAAAACCTTTTCATTGCTTCCAGTCCATAATTAGCCTGTTCATCCTCTGACTCCTCGCTCCCCCACCCCTCAGCTTCACCACCGTCTGGAATTGAATCAGCTCCCTGACTGTCACCTGTTTCCTCTGCCACCTTTTTTGGTTGTGAGCCACCTGCATCTTTTTTTTGCCTTGCTTTTATATCTAGTCACCTTTAATCTATCCTCTTCTCATGTCTACCTCTGTTACTAGCTGTCCTACTCCAGCCCCACCCCCTTCCACTTGACTGGCACTGGAGTCGCTGTCCTGTTGTTTATTCAAAACCTCATTGTCAACTTCAAGTTCACCATCCTCCTCCCCTCCACCATTCTCTTGCTGTTCATTCTCCCCTTCAGTTTCACCCTCCTGTCCAACAACCTCCCCCTCTTCATTCACCTGTCCTGTCTGCCCTGCTTTGATTGATTGATTGAAGAATTTATTAGAAGTTTGCAATAGAAAAAAGTACAGTTTCATGACAGTACAAATCACTGGTACAAGGTCAACTAAAAGGAGATCCTAGAAAGACGAGGCTTATTTCCACAGGAACCACACTTTAAGTATCTCATATAACATTGAAAGACAGACGGATAGAACATAGTACTTTATCTAGGATAATATCAGTTTCAAAAGCATAACATCAAATACAAAAGGCAGAATACAAAGAAAGGGGGGGGGGGGGGGAGCATGGGGGCTTAGTCTATTTACAAGTCACGGGTAGCTGCTGTCTGAAGGTGATTTTTCATACCAATTTTGAAGGAGGCTAGGGTTTTGCTCTCCTTTAGGGCTTGTGGAAGGGCGTTCCACATGTTGATGGTATAGCAGGAGAACGAGTTAGCGCCTTGTTTAGTGTTAAATCTACGCTGATGATGAACGTGGAGCTGCCTCTGGTGTTATGATCGTGAACATCCTTGACCTTTAAGAAGTAGTTTGTCAGGTACATGGGAATCTTGGAGGTGTAGTGTATCTTGTACACCAGGCCCATTGCAAGATGCTGTACTCTGTCAGCTACTTTGAGCCACCCCACGCTTTCGTGGTGATGCTCGGTAAGGTGGGTCAGAGGAGGGAGACCAAGCACAACCCTAATTAGTTTGTTTTGGGCTGTTTGGAGCTCTAGCTTTAAGGCAGCTGGGGCGTCGCGATACCAGACAAGGACTCCGTAATCAATGAGGGGCCCAATAAGAGCACCTCCTAGTGTCTTTCGGGATTTAATATTGATCAGCGGGGCAACTCTTTGCAAGAAGCGAATTCGTTGATTGACTTTATTGATTACCTTGGTGGTCATTTTTTCACTGGATAGGTTAGCCTCCAGGATGCAACCCAGGTAGCAGATGTGATTTTTTCTCTCTATCACAGTGTCACCTACTTTAATTGTGAAGTTCTCAACTAGGCTAAGTTTCTGACTAGATCCAAAGAGGATACATTCAGTTTTCCCTAGGTGAATTGAGAGTCTGTTGTCATTGAGCCAGGTGCAGATCTTGTTAAGTTCACAGTTAAGGGCCTTTTCAACCTGCAATATGTCTCTGCCTGAGACTAGGAGAGTCGAGTCATCCGCGAACAGAAACAGATTGCAGTCACAAGCAGATGACATGTCGTTTACGTATATTAAGAACAACAGTGGTCCTAGTATACTCCCTTGAGGTACTCCACAGTTTACTGCAGTAGCAGGACATCCCAATGGTGCAGTCCCCCTCCTCTCTTTACCAACACCACTCAACCCTTCCCCAAAGACGAGGTGGACTGCAAAACAATTCATGATTTCTGTGGTGGCAAACAGCGTGTATTCAAATTAAGCCATCCATAGTTAACTTAAAATGTATTTTCAACTCTCGGGTCCTGTCATTTAATATCATGTACAGCTAGGGTTGCCACCTTTCAGAAACTGAAATAAGGAACACCTCTTCCGGCTGCGCGGTGGCGTGCATTCTTTGAAAGTTGGCGTTTTTTAAAGTCCCGAACCCCTGAAATACATAGAATAGTTATAACTATAACACACAATATTGTGAAGCTTTTTGCAGTTTGAAATTGGCAATTGTTTCCAAAATATGAAAAGTTAAATTGTATGAATATCCTACCTGACCTGGCGGAGACCCGTGCTCCGAGGAGCATTTTTCTAGTTTATAGACTATGTATTTTTGCCAAGTCATTCAAGATTTGTGTTGTCAAAATATTTCAAAAATAAAATATTCAAATTCAAAGACATTTTGAAAATGGCAGATCTACAAGCTCACGTGTCACATTGCAACACAACGTGAGCTTAAAATACCTCTCCTGGGTTATTTCAAATTTCCTTCTAGGGAACAACAGAGGTTTATCTCATCTCATGTCACCTTATTTTATCTTATCTTGACCTGGTAGAGGGGTTGCTGGTGGCAGGGACGTGCTGGCCATTGGGAAAAGCGGGACAACTCCCGAACGGCTGGTTCATTCCCAGCCGGTCCAGGCCTGCCATTAGGAAAAAAATAAAAATAAAATGTCGTCCTTCGTTCCATTTTGGGGGCTGGGCAGCCAACAAAGTAAATCGTCACTGTTGGACAGAAACCTTATATCTCCAAGTTTCAAATGTATACATTTTTTCGCAAAGCAAAGCCCTGCTTCATCATACAAGGCAGTTGCACAAAAGTAGTGAAAACAGCCGATGCTGTTTTCACTAGTTTAAATCATTTTTTAAATGATAAATACAAAACAAACGGTTTTGGACATACAAGGTTTCCACCCGACAACGACAAAATATAACTAATATACAGTAATTGGCCCACTGGCTTGTCACTTTGTCATGATCTGAAATGGCAAATCTTTGAGTAGCAGCAGCGCTATACTATCCACGATTTTCCTACGCCCCATAGTGCATTGCGCAGACGTCTGCATCGATCTTCCGCCGCCGATTTACAAGCTCACAACGGGTTGCATCTGCGACGCGACGTTAGCTTGTATGTCTGCTGTTAAACCCGGAAGTTTGGTCCTGATAGTCTCCAGTAAACTCCCGGGGAAAATTGTGGATAGTGCGCAATGAGGGCCTCTCCAACTCTTTTTCCCGGGCTGAATCAGGGGCCCAGCACGTCCCTGGCTGGTGGCTGCTGGTTCCTCCCACCAACCGGCGCACACAGAGTTTGCTGCGCTTTACTTTTTGTGTTTTTAATCGTCTCCAGGGGTGAGATGCCGTGGGCTCGGCTGGGCTCGGCGAGCCCACACTTCTTTTTTTCAAGCTGCAGTACGCACGCACCAGATGCACGCACACACGACCCGCGCGTGCACGCAAGTGTGACGCCGCGCTGCCGCGGTCAGCACTATCAGAAAGCCTGGTAGGCGAGGTTAGGTCAGCACGAATCCCCAGGACTGAATCCCCCTACCTGGCTAGCTGCTTTGCATAACAATACTCGGGTAGGCAGTTCTCACCTACATCCTCATTTACACTTGTACAGTGTACACGCACACGGCCAGCAGCACGTTCGCCTTGCTTTCTTTGCAGACATTTAGAGAAGCCTGGACATTCAGCTCCTTTCGGAACCCCCCCTCCGCTATGCAGCTCCGAGATGAGCTTTGATCCCCACTCTTGTGATCCACAATCGTTTGCGTCGCGGGGAAGCTCAGCCGTTCGCGAAAACGTCTCCTTTTGTGAACATCTCATCTGTTAGTTTACTTCAAAAGAGTGGAAGAAAAACGAAGCTGTGTGTTGTTTTGTCAGAGCTGCATGCATAGCGGAGGGAGAGTTCCGAAAGTGTCTATGATTGTAAAGTAAAGTCTATAATGTGTAAAGTTATTTTATATTTGATATAAAGAAATACATTAATTGAAACACATTAATTGAAACGAATTAACAATGTAACTAAATAATAAGAAATATAGTTAGGCTACATTAAAAATGTTGTGATGTTGAATACAGTATTTCAACTAGCACCGCGCGCAGGCGTGCGTGCACACATGCGCGTGCACGCGCGCGCGTACGTGACGTGCACGTGACGTCATGAATTTAGAGGGGTACCACTTCTAAAATCCATATCACACCACTGATCGTCTCCTATTGAATTTACACATCTCTTCTGCGAACTAGAGTGTTGTTATTAAATGACGAAACACTCGAGCTTGTAGAGGGTAAATCCGCGGTGCTCACCGCAACGCAGCGTAAATGAAAATGACTGCAGTCTGAAGTGGAATCCATGGACCCAGACTGACAGACCGTGACCAGACGCAGCCGCCGCACCGAGCCACTGGATGTTTTATGTCTATGCTCGCAGAATGAATGTCCTGCTTGCCTCCCGCGAGTGCTGCCAGTTCATTATTGTTAAATTCACTGTTTGAGTGACAGACCTTTATGGGGCATTTGTGAAATACAGAACAAACTGCGTTGGAACGCAACATTTCATTCTCAAATCCGGGACGAATCTGTATTTTACGGAACGGGTGAAGCAGTCCCCTGTGGCTGTGTGACCCAACAACATGTCTTTAGACAGTTCAGGTGATTTACACCCCGAATGCCAACCGTTTGACTCCAGACAACCTTCCCAAACCTTGACAACTCTTTCACAATGAGTTCATCACTTATAGTGGAACATTTGACAGCAGCCTACTTGTGTTGCCGGGGTGGCGACTCGAGCGCGACACAAACAAACGTGTCATTTTTATAACCACGCCGTTTGCAACTGTTTGCCTTCTCTCCCTCCATCAACGAAAATAACAACACCACCGTTCATCCTGGCAGCGGACTACACTCGCAGCACCCACCGCTTTTGCAACAGCTTTGCTGCATTCTTCAACTGAACAAGGGAATCACGGCGAGATCTTAAAGCCGTGTTTCCTTGTCAAAGTTGTAAACTCATTCATGACGCTGACAGCAGTGTGGCCGCCTCCGCGTCGCACCGCACACAGCAGCCAGTCAACATAAAGTCAACGGTCAACCCCCGCTCATACCGGGGTTTAAACACTAAACAATGAATGAAACAAACGCTTTAACAACGTAATCAAAGCATGAGAAAAGAGATAGAGAAAAGATGGTTACTCAGTCAGGCCGATTATCATACGCAGACTTGCGTCCTTGGGAGTTCAGACTTGCAAAGGCAGCCAGCCAGTAAATTAAAGGGATATTCCACTTTCAACAGGGAGCAGACACACACACACACACACACACACACACACACACACACACACACACACACACACACACACACACACACACACACACACACACTCCCACACACTCCCATTGTAACTTCAAACTCCATTTTAACCATGATAGTTTCATTAAAAACACCCATTATTTTTTTCTGGTGACTCATACTACCCTCCTAATATATTTTCTATAACTTTCTTCGCTTATTTTTAATAATTATTTGGGAAAATGGAAAAAATGAAATACAAGAAATAATTATTAAAAATAAATGAAAAAACATGAAGTTTGAAGTTACAATGGGTGTGTGTGGGGAGAGGCCCTGGGACTGGATGGCCTGGTAACATTTACATTAATATCTAAATATTGAATCAAGCAAATTAAAAACTGTTCAGGGTGTTCCTAAAAGCCTGATTAGACTATAAAATGACCAAAGTTTGAAATATCCCTTTAACAGCCAGCCAGCAAACAAACAGGCAGCAAACTGGCAGGCAGAAAACATGCAACATCTTTGCCTGATTAATTACTGATTACTGTGTGGTTTCACCCAGGATTTGAACCCAGGTGTCCCACATGGAGGTCTAACTAGGCCAAAGGGATATTCTTATGTACTGCATGGGGGAGACCATCAGGCTGAGGCAGTGAGTCACTCTGCTACACTCACCCACCTTTTGACCTCCTCCCACAGGGAAACCCGACCCGGGTCACTGCACCAATGTAACACCCGAGTTTGAATCCCAGGCATTACAATGTTTTTTCCTGGTTTGTATTTAATAATTAGTATTGCATATGTATCAGTGAAATACATTATTGGCATTTAGCCTACAAATGTCATATATTTATGACAGCTCAGTCCTATAATAAAACAATCACTACCAGTAAGACTCCCTAATCGGGAGATAAGCGACCGTTGTCACACTGCTGACATCAGTATGACATCACACCGTACACAAATGACCCTTATATAAGACCGGCATTATCTACCGACAGATTAGTAACAAGATGTCAAAATCATTGAAGGTTTACCCTACTAACCAACTGTTTACCATAGCAACCATGTGTTTTACCTTAGCAACCAACTGTTTACCCTAGCAACCAACTGTTTACCACAGCAACCATGTTTTTTTACCCTAGCAACCAACTGTTTACCCTAGCAACCAATTGTTTACCATAGCAACCATGTTTTCTTACCCTAGCAACCAACTGTTTACCCTAGCAACCAACTGTTTACCATAGCAACCATGTTTTTACAGGGCCTGGGATTGATGACATCAGAAATCTCCATATATGGGCATGAAAGGGATTTTGTTTCTGGAAATATGTCTGTTGGGTGCCACATTTGGAATAAAACACTTACATCACACATCTGGATATCCATACAGCCCATCTAGTTTGCCTGTGTCCATTTATGCCCATATATCTGATGACATTGGGACAATGATCTCCATATATGGGCATAACACTTATGTTAATTAGTAAAGCCTGGGGATCTCCATATATGGGCATGAGGGGTACCCTAAAAGGGCATCATCTGGGAATAGCAAATATAGTTATCCTAGAAAGTGAAAATCTTACATCAAAGGCCATAACTACCTACCTACCACCATACTGCATTCCTCATTAAACTACCTACCAGTAAGATGCCTAAGGGAGAAAAGCAAAGGGCGAGGTTGCACCATTTCTTGGTCTTCTGGCCAGTGATGTATATCGGACCATTAACCATATATGGAGACATCTGGTACCCATAGATATTCACAGATATGGGCTTAATATTGATGACATAAGGGATCTCCATATATGGGCGTAAAAGGGATTTGGTTCCCCTGGCATCACAGGGATCTCCATATATGGGCATAAAATGGATTTGGTTACCCTGGCAACACCGGGATCTCCATATCTCCATATATGGGCATAAAAGGGATTTGGTTCCCCTGGCATCACAGGGATCTCCATATATGGGCATAAAAGGGATTTGGTTCCCCTGACATTACAGTGATGTCAGTGGCTGGTTCTACAGAGGGGATCTCCATTTATGGGCATAAAAGGGAATGTATGTATTATGATGTCAGATATCATAGACGTCATAGGACTTTCACATAACGAATAACTGAGTAAGCATGTAAACCCGTAAAATCTATATTTGGGCATGGCTGATTTATGACCTCATCATGATGACGCGAGCAAACACAGCTGAATTGTATAAATGATCAGTGCAGAAACCAACATAAGTATTTGACCAAGACTCTTGATCTTCAAGAACCCTGAGAACATGTATTGTTTGGTATTTTACCATTTTTGGTGTTTGAAATGTTGAACTGGACTTTACATCGTGAAAGTGGATTCATTGTTACCAATCTGTCGGTAGATAATGCCGGTCTTATATAAGGGTCATTTGTGTACGGTGTGATGTCATACTGATGTCAGCAGTGTGATGTCATACTGATGCGGAGATATGAGCAGGGCAAAGGTGTGACGTGTGACGTGTGACCGACCGACCGACCGACGGACGGCCGGTGGAGGTTTTGATACCAGTAAGACTCCCTAATCGGGAGATAAGCGACCGTTGGTCGCTTATCTCCACAAATATCACAACCTCCACCTCTCACGTCATACGGGTAGCCATAGTTACACCTGGAATGTTGAATCTCCATATATGGAGATAACCTACGCATCACACAAAGTCTGACCTCACCAGCCCATACTTGGGCATGGACGACTTATATCTCCATATACGGAGATGGCCATATATGGAGATACGATGACATCACAGAGTCCACAGCTGATGATGTGGCGTGATGTCATACAATAAACAAACAAGCCCTATATACTGATGCGATACGATGACATCACAGAGTCCACAGCTGATGATGTGGCGTGATGTCATACAATAAACAAACAAGCCCTATATACTGATGCGGAGATATGAGCAGGGCAAAGGTGTGACGTGTGACGTGTGACCGACCGACAGACGGACGGCCGGTGGAGGTTTTCATAGTAAACTGCTCCCTGACGGTCGCAACTAAACTGCGACCTGACGGTCGCAATCACTGGACTGGTGGCTCACAACCTCAGCCTGATGGCCTAAAACCTCTAACTCTCCCCTGATCCATAAAG
>NC_137825.1:8300321-8330321 GCF_963921795.1 Nannobrachium achirus | reverse complement strand
AAATGGTCCGATATACATCACTGGCCAGAAGACCAAGAAATGGTGCAACCTCTCCCTTTGCTTTTCTCCCTATAGGCATCTTACTGGTAGGTAGTTTAATGAGGAATGCAGTATGGTGGTAGGTAGGTAGTTATGGCCTTTGATGTAAGATTTTCACTTTCTAGGATAACTATATTTGCTATTCCCAGATGATGCCCTTTTAGGGTACCCCTCATGCCCATATATGGAGATCCCCAGGCTTTACTAATTAACATAAGTTTTATGCCCATATATGGAGATCATTGTCCCAATGTCATCAGATATATGGGCATAAATGGACACAGGCAAACTAGATGGGCTGTATGGATATCCAGATGTGTGATGTAAGTGTTTTATTCCAAATGTGGCACCCCACAGACATATTTCCAGAAACAAAATCCCTTTCATGCCCATATATGGAGATTTCTGATGTCATCAATCCCAGGCCCTGTAAAAAACATGGTTGCTATGGTATGAGCAACTTATGTCTCCATATATGGAGATTCAACTTCAATGAGTAACCATGGCAAACTGTTAACTGCCCGTATTCTTGATAATTGGTAAAACAAACTTTTGGCCTATTTGTGGAGATAAGCGACCAACGGTCGCTTATCTCCCGATTAGGGAGTCTTACTGGTGGTTGCGACCGTAGGTCGCATTTACTACCAAAACCTCCACGGGCTGTCTGTGCGTCAGTGAGTCCGTCACACTTTTGCCCTGCTCATATCTCCACAACCGTTGCCCCCATCCATGCCAAATTTTGCACACACACTCCTTGACTGCCAAACTACAACCTCCAAGGACCCCCGGAGCCCCAGGGACCCCCAGGTCCCTGGGGGACCCCCAGATGTAAAAAATGACCAAATGTGCTCACACGTCACACTTTTTCCCTGCTTATATCTCCGCACCCGTTGACCCGATCCATGCCAGATTTTACACACACACTCCTTGCCTGCCAAACTACAACCTCCAAGGACCCCCGGAGCCCCAGGGACCCCCAGGTCCCTGGGGGACCCCCAGATGTAAAAAATGACCAAATGTGCAAAAATGACCAAATGACCACCCCAACGGGGCTGCTCACGGGGAATTCCCGGGGACCACCGACTCCTGGTGCTCCAGAATGGATGCAAAAGTGGTGGCGCCCCCAGTGGAGGACCCCCTGCCACTGCAGCGCACATAAAATGCCGTAACTCGGGCTAGGAGCGTCCGGGAGAGCCGGGGCCGGTACCTATTCGTCCGCCAAGGCAACGCGGAGACCCCACCCCTCATTTCTCACATGGCCCTATTCTAGCGCCACCTTCAGGCCCATTTTTAAAACACATTTTTGGACACTGCTCCTACAGTTTTTGCCCTAAAATCACAAATACCACTACACAGCATGTCTACACTCATGTCATCAACATGGATCAGGAAGATTTTGGAAAAACAAATTTTTGCCCTATTTGTGGAGATAAGCCACCTACGGTCGCTTATCTCCCGATTAGGGAGTCTTACTGGTGTACAGAGCAGTATGCATCTCCACGCTGCTGTATGGATGTGAGGCATGGACCATAGACCATACAGGGGTGGGCAACTTTGATGATGGAAAGGGCCACTATATTTCCACCTTCACTCCAGAGGGCCACATTGCATATTGCTACATCCTACTTTGTCATCTAGTATCTCATACAAAAGAAGCAAAAATAGCCGATCTACAAGCTCAAAACGCATCGCGCTGCAATGCGTTTTGAGCTTGTAGATCGGCTATTTTTGCTTCTTTTGAATTGGAATCCTGAATTATTTTTTGTTATTTTTGAATTGGAATCCTGAAATGTAACATTTTGATTTAATTTCAAACGCATTTATTTATATACTCATGTTAACTTTATGAACCTAAATACAAATTGGACATAAAAAATAAATACATTTTAATACTACTATAGTCATTAAGCTTCTAATATATGTAACAGATGTGATCCGAACCTCCCCACCCGGCTTCGAACCCGGGTGTCCCGCGTAAGAGTCCAATATCTTAACCATTACTCCAAAGGGATATCCCTATGGAACGAGGGCAGATATTAGACTCTTGAAGCTTCAGGCTGGGGCTGCGACTCTCTCCGCCACATATAGACTGACGGATTTAAATTAGGTCATTTTTGGAATTGTAACAGCTGAAATCAATAATATATCAGTATTCAGGTATTAACCTGCGGGCCGCATGAATTGAAGGTGGGGGCCGCATGTGGCCCCCGGGCCGCCAGTTGCCCATGTATGATCTACAGTCACCAGCTCAGAAGGCCTTCCATGTCAGATGTCTCCAGAAGATCCTTGGCATCACCTGGAAGGACAGAGTGCCACACACAGAGGTGCTGCAGTATAGAGTCTGTCCTGAACAGACATCAACTCAGGTGGCTGGGGCATGTAATCTGTATGCCCAGCCACTCCCGCGCAAAGTCCTCTACGGCCAGGCAGCTACACCTTGGCCAACGCAGTGCTGGTGGGCAGAAGAAGCGGTTCAAAGACCAACTGAAGACCACGCTGAAGAGAGGCCGGATCAACCCCTCTTCACTGGAGGAACTTGCTTCCTGCCGCAACCTCTGGCGCTCTCACTCTGCACAGGGAGTGGAGCACATAGAAAGCCAGCGCACACAACACCGTGCAGCGAAGCGTGCAAAGAGGCATGACCGCAAAGCCACCCCTGTGTGTGTGTGTGTGTGTGTGTGTGTGTGTGTGTGTGTGTGTGTGTGTGTGTGTGTGTGTGAGTGAGTGACTGTTTTTATTACCATGTGAGGACCAAATGTCCTCACAAGTATAGTAGAATTGGAAAAAATAGACAATGTGAGGACCAAGAATAGGTCCTAATAAGGATTAGTGTTAAGGTTAGGTTTAGGGTTAGGGTTAGGTTTAGGGATAGAGGTTAGGGTAAGGCCACAGGACTTGCATAAAAAATGAATGGAAGTCTATGTAATGTCCTAAGTAGGTCACAAATGTAGGCTATAGTTTATATATTATAGACTATTACAGTGATACTCAAACTCCGGCCCACGGGCCACTTCCGGCCCGCGGCACAATTTTGCCCACCAGCTTAATGTCCTCGAAGTCACACATCCAACAAGCTTTAAACTGAGCAGATTGGACCTTGCGTTCCAGAGATAACGGCCACAACATCTTGAAAGTGGCCATTGAAATCGCCGATTTTGGTATTTTTTTTTTTGTGCGCGACTAATTATTAGCACACCTAAAACTAATTTAGGTTAATAGTAGGCTTAATGCAAATCAAATCAAATAAAAGAGAGATGTACTGTAGCTCTACTTAAAGGGGTCAGAAACCCCGCCTTTTTATTTGTTTTATCAGACTTGAGATATGAAAAGATTTCTAAAATGTAGGCGTGGTTATCTGCCGTTGTGGGGGGGAGGGGCGGAGTAATGCGTCTTCTATCAGAATCAGAGAGAGACAGAGCGAAGCTGTCAGCAGTGGGCACTGGGCAGTTGCTGTTTCCATTTCGGAAACATTTTTTAAAACCAGCCATTAGAGGTGTAAAAAGTATAAAGATTCGGCAACTCCATGTTCTTTAACGAATTATAATGTGCAAGTATTTTACAAACAAGCCGTCTGAGCTTTTATCCATGGACATAACTTTCTCCAGCTCTGGACTGTTTTACACGGAACCGGAGAAGGACGGACGCTAGGCTAACGCTGATAGCTATTTTCTGTATGTGTGTAGTGTAGCCTGTGTGTGTGTATGTGTGTGTGTGTGTCGTGACAGTGCGCGCGCACACACAACGTCCACACGAAAAATAGCAGATCTACAAGCTCACAACGCGTCGCTTTCGAGACGTGTTGTGAGCTTGTAGATCGGCTATATAGCCAAGCTAAATCAGCTAATAGCCGTAGCCGCTTCTCATGTAAATTGTTTCGGCTATTTTGTGACAGTGTAGTGTGTGTGTGCGTGTGACACGTGTTTGTGTGTGGTGACAGTGCGCGCACGCACGCACGCACACACACGCACGCACAAACACACACTACAGTCACAAAATAGCCGAAACCAACGTGTTCACGAGAAGCTGCTGCTACGGCTGTTAGCTGATTTAGCTTGGCTACATAGCCGATCTACAAGCTCACAACACGTCTCGAAAGCGACGCGTTGTGAGCTTGTAGATCTGCTATTTTTCGTGTGTGGGCGTTGTCACGACGCACACACACACACACACACACACACACACACACACACAGAAAATAGCTATCGGCGATAGCTTAGCGTCCCTTCTTCTTCTGTTCCGTGGTAAACAGTCCAAAGCTGGAGAAAGTGTGTCCATGTATAAAAGCTCAGACAGCTTGTTTGTAAAATACTTGCCCATTTTAACTGGTTATAGAACGTGGAGTTGCCGAATCTAATCAACAAGTGCCCCGGCCGCTGTCTGCGACAGCTCTGAGCCCCACAGTCTATGCTCTGAACAACACCAGACGCCACGACGAGGGCAGAATGAAACGCACTCTTGATACAAATATGGGATATAAACATTAATATTAATTAAATATGCCTACGTCACATTGCACCGTGGAACAATGATAGCTAATATGTAATGAGTGGCGCGAAAGATTTCTTTTCTACCAGAAACCGGAAGTAAACAGAAATAGCTGCATAGACCAGCAGACAGCTCTGAAACCCCAAGCCTATGGGCAAAATGAACCATATTATCGCTCCCTATCACAAGTGACTCATTTATATAATATATATTTATAGAAAAAGTGATTTTGTGTTTCATGCTCCTTTAAGAACTGCATCTAATCTAAACAGTAGATTGTTAATTTTTATTGTATCTTCCTTAGCCATAACTATCTATTTTCACAAGTTAAAAAGAAAAGCCATTTGTGTTGAATGTGGGCCAAGTCACAACATTGAAGCAATTGAAAGAGAGATGTGCTCAGTAGCGAGGCAGATAAAGTGCATATTACAGGTGAATCGTTCACTTGCGGATACAAGCACCAAAATTGGCACACATACTCCTTAGGCATTGCTCTTTTCAGAAAACCATCTGGCCAAAAAAAAAATCAAGATGGCGGCCAATTTTCATGATGGCCGCCATTGAATATACAGTAATCTTGCATTCCGCAATAAAATCCCATAGACTTGTCCTATTTGAATAATTTTGGTGTCAAATCATACATTTATCACTATGTAGAATCCAAATTTGGACCCATGGACTTACTCAATGGCTTCCTTGTACCATATATCAGTCCCGGAATCTTAATATTCTGCTAATAGTGTGGTGCGATGCGTCCAAAAAACAGCTCCCGTAGGATCTTTGTGCTAAAATTGATCTTTTTGCAGATCCTGGTTCTATAGAGTCCAAACTATGAGAAAATGATGGGTGTCAACTTTTCCGGACCCCCACTCCCTTTCTGGGGGTCATCTAGTTTGGGACCTGCATGCCAGAACAGTACGCCAGCCAGTTAATGTCCAATTTTCTTAATATTATGGTTGTTTTGTAGGTTTTAAAACATTCTGAGTTCATTTATTACACTTTTGAAGCAGCCAGAATAAGCTTTCTGACTTTTGGTTGGGGTCTTTCCTCACCTGGGACCCCCCAGATGGACCCCTGAGCCTTTCTCAGTACTCGCTCTGCACCTGCTCCAGAACAATGTCATATTATTAGATCATAATTGAAGCATAAACTTTTTTTCTGAAAACAAAAAAAAAGTAGTAACAAATACCAGGGGTCTTCCACAGGGGCTTCGGGACCCCTGGGGGTCCTCGGAGTTACTACCTAGTGTGATAAGAAGTGTACTTCTAAGGATTTCTTTGCTAAAATGTATTTTTTTACTGCTTTGGCTTTTATAGGGACCAAACTGTCAGAAAATGATGGGTGTCAGATTTTCCTGACCCCAGCCCCCTTTCTGGGGGGTCATCTATGTTAGGACCTCGCAGAACAGTATGTCAACCAGTTAATGTCCAATTCTCATAATATTAGAGTTGTTTTGAAGGTTTTAAAACATTCTAAGTTCATATATTGCACTTTTGAAGCAGCCAGAATAACCTTTATGACTTTTGGTGGGGGTCTCTCCTCACCTGGGACCCCCGGAATGACCCCTGAGCCTATCTCAGTACAGTCCTTGCTCTGCTCCTGCTCCAGAACAATTAGATCATACTTGAAGCATAAAAGCTTTTTTACCTGTACCTGGGCTCTGTAGCTAATACCAGGGGTCTTCCACAGGGTCCGGGACCCCCAGGTGTCCTCAGCGTTACTACAGGGGGCCATCCAAACGGCTGTTTACCCATATATGGAGACCCCCTGGTACCCATATATGGAGGTCCATGTACTGTATATGGAGATATGCTGTGAGAGCCCAAACATGCTTACTCAGTTATTTGTTATGTGAAAGTACTATGATGTCCATGACAACTGACAACATACACTTTTATGCCCATACATGGAGATCCCTGTCTGTAGAACCAGTCACACAGATATGGGCTGTCTTGGCCATCTGTCTTGGCCATATATGGATTCTGTTAGTGTGGTATGTGGCCAATGTGGCCTCCATATATGGGCATTCCCAAGTCCTGTTAGATATGGGCTTAATATTGAAGACATCAGGGAACTCCATATATGGACCTTGTCATACATCTTGAATCTATGACCTCAGCATCAAAGGCTGGATTGGGGTATGTCCCTGTGACAAACTATTATCATGTCCACTAGGGGTACTTAATGTACATCAAGCAGCCTCACAGAAACAGGACATAGACTCCTGCCCTATGAGCCTCAGGGCTGGGCAGTGGGTTGCCTTTGGCCAAAGACAGAACTTAAAGTGGATTCTGTTCATGACCTGTGTTGCACTCCTGCAGAAAAGAGCAAAGGGATGCTCTTCTTCCATGCCTTCACTGGCTGCGATGTTGTTTCAGCATTCCGCGTAAAGGGGAAGAAGTCTGCGTGGCAAACCTGGAATGTTTGTGATGAGGCTTCTGGTGTCTTCAGCAAACTCAGCCATTACCCACCTGTAGTGGATGATGAAGACCTGAAAACCTTGGAGAAGTTTGTGGTCATGATGTACGACCGATCCAGCACAGCTGAAGGTGTCAATGATGCGAGGTTGGACTTGTTTGCTCGGAAGCAGAGGCCATACGAAGCCATTCCTCCAACGCAAGCAGCACTGAAGCAACATGTGAAGCGCGCTTCCTATCAAGCGGCCTGCATCTGGAGTCAGTCAACAGTATGTCAACCAGAAATGCAGACTCCTGACAACTGGGGCTGGACCAAGAAAGGAGATCTGTGGCAGATTGATTGGACTGAGCTCCCACCCATTGCAGAGAGTTGCCAGCAGCTGACCAAGTGTGGATGCAAGTTGGAATGCTGCAGTCGATGCAAATGCTACCACTTTGGTCTGACCTGCACGGCACTGTGCAGCTGCAGGTGCGAGGTTTAGAAGCGTTGTAGTCTAGGCCTACTATACTATTGTACTATAGAGCATCGCAGTGCGGTGTCGGAAGTAAACAACCCATTCATTTTCACCATAGCGTTTTTCATTATCAGCCACAAAGTCGTAGCAATTCAATGTACTCTTACCACTAGGCTGGTGGTTGTAAAATGGTTCTATATGCTCCTGTAGAACCCCCGAGTATGTATGCAATCACTCTAGTTTTAGTAAAAACACGTTTTAATCAAGATCGCACGGAGAAGAACTGCATTTCCCATACTGCTAAACATGTACATCCGGTGAAATTGACGTCTGTGATTGGTCTAGCTTCTTCTTCTTTCATGTATCTTGCGGTTACCGCGGAAGTAGCTACTGCCCCCTGTCTTCCCGGCGGATTATTGCACGTCAGCAAAACTCCCGTGAGCGATCGTCTTTCTTTTACAAATATGAATTATATGATGCACTATGTTAAGGATGACGATAAGAGCGTCCACAGAGATGACAATCACTACATTTCAGGCCATATGCTGGCCTGGATAACTAAACTGAGCGTGATTTAAGGGCTTTATTTCAGGAAACGACAACAACATTCGCAAAGCATTCTGGGAGTGTAGTTTCCGCAATTTTAAAAATAATGATGTACACGGTCTTGTACCCTGCCCTTTATTTCAGCTTTCTAATTAATCTTTGCATTCAAAAAAATGAATATTCATAAAAAGTGAATATTGACATGATCCCTCTCCAGCCGATGTGGCTTTGTCCAAGGATTAAAAACGTTTAAATAAATACTTTATGAAATGTCTATGGAAGAAATGAATGCGGAAAACGCTTCCGACACCAGAGTGAGGACGGGGTGGGGCTTCAACTGCGATGCTCTATACTGCCTAGGCCCAAAAAAAAAAAAAAAGAAAAGACAAAAAAAAACTACCTCCTGCCTCGACGGGATCATCACCTTATCGTGGTGAGGCAGTTTGCGTGTCTCCATGACCCCCAGAGCTATGTCGGCAGGAGTCTTGTACTCCTGTATTCCTGGCAGGGTTACCCAAGTCGAAAAGGTCGAAGAATAGAGACTAGACAAAGAGTGATCCCACGGCGCTATTATATCTACCATGCATTTTAGCCGCGTCAGCCGCTGTGCATTGAAATCCGCTCTGTTGAGTTACTACATTACTACATTACCCCCCCCCCCCCCCCCCACACACACACACACACACACATACACACTATAAACCTCTAACAATACTAAGATATACACTACCACCCATTTTATCCGAGTCAGACATAACACAAACCTCTAATTTAGCAGAATATTAGGATTCCGGGACTGATATATGGTACAAGGAAGCCAGTGAGTAAGTCCATGGGTCCAAATTTGGATTCTACATAGTGAAAAATGTATGATTTGACACCAAGATCATTCAAATAGGACAGGTCTATGGTATTTTATGGCGGCCATCTTGAAAAATGCCCGCCATCTTGAAATTTGATTTGGCCAGATGGTTTTATGAAAAGAGCAATCCCTAAGGAGTATGTGTGCCAATTTTGGTGCTTGTATCCGCAAGTGAACGATTATTTCTGTTATCTGCCCGGCTACAGCTATCTTTAATGTTATCCCTCTTGATAGCAGGCAGACAGATATCAACCCAGACAAATGTACATTAGTTTGTTTTAGTGTTTGTTGGAATATGTAAAATGTATCAAATTACTTTGATTTCAAATTGACATTGCCAGAATCTAAATGCAATTCCAAGCCATAAAATAATGCACATTGCACTTGTCTTAAGTTATGTGGAAATAAAGCAAATAAAAGAGAGAAGTTATCACGTAATGTCATTTTATCAACTGGCCAGCGTCCCCTTGACATTTTTGTAATGTGGCCCAGTTCAGAAGTTTGAGTATCCCTGGATTATTAGACCACACCAATCAGATTATATGTTTGATAAAAGTAGACAATATGTCAAAGGGATCACATTTAGAACACAAAAATTCCATAACACAAATGGATATTATTTTCTACTAAATACTTTCACTGTCATCTCCTTCTTGCTCAAGAACTCTTTAACAATATGCAAATTAACATCAGCTTATTAACCCACAGTGGTGGAAAAAGTACTGTATGAAATGAAAGTAAAGTATAAGTATCAATACTCGTTACAAGTAAAAGTACAAAGTAACTAGTAAACAAAGTTTTCAAATAATTGTTGTGAGTAAAATGTACATTATTTGCTTTTCAGATGTAGTGGAGTTGAAAATTTAAAATACTCCATTAAAGCAAAAAAACAATTTTACTTAAGTACAGCACTTGAGTAAATGTACTTAGTTACTTTCCAATAGTGTTAACCTGATAACATGTTCTGTATGTATTTTATTTATGTAGATAATACAATATATTTACCCGAGCCTTAGCTGTGGAAAATTCATAATAATCTATAATAATAAACACCACATTTGTTGTAACGGTAGCGCCTACACCTCAAAGCTCAGATGTACAACTACAACTAGTAGTCAGACTCAGTGCACGTTCTTCGCTCTGTCATTTACTCTCCACATACAGTACAGTACAGTACAACATGAACCAGCTGGATGTAATCCCTGTACACACAGATCACACTGCAACGTTGACACAGATCTCAGATCAGATCTGACACAGGGACCGCCTCACTGTGACATGCATTACATAGACTATATTCACACAGTGGCCATTTTGTTCTCACGGCATTATTTCATTAACTTTATAGCAAAATGGCCGCTGTGTGAATTTGAGTGGTGATATATGGCTACAATTTACCTTTCTCGTCAAGCTAAGCTAATAGCTATGTTGTTGATGTTTTTGAACCGACAATAAATATATCAATATTCAAGTACTACAGTATAATGCCATTTAGAATATATTATAAGTGATTCCACCACCCATCAGTAAGCAGCTCAGACGGCAGCTCACAGGCCAGATGTCTGCCTTGTCATTCTAACCTCACGTCAGCAGGCTGTCTGCAGTGTTGTGGAAACTAGACTAGTTTCTATTTAGAGTTCCGTTACTGTATCCTTTCATCAGATTCCTACAAAGAAAACTGATCCCAGCCTGATATTGTTCAGTAGGCCTGTCGCACACACTGCCATGCCCAACCCAGAGAAACAGCTGATATATTATTTGTCTTCACAAACTGCTTTCAATAGACTTTATATTTGTATTAAATTAAGACATATCAGCATCCTCTTAAACTACAGTACTATAATGTACAGTCAGTGCTATTGTAGTAACATGTTTAATTTTCAGGTTCAGTCCTTACCTGTCAATGAGTTCTGTCTGTCTGTCTGTCTGTCTGTCTGTCTGTCGGTGTCAACGGTCGTTTTCTGTAGAATGAGCTTTAGTAGACAAACTGCAGTCACGCAGCCTCAGATACAAGTTTCATTTCCTGAAACATTTGTGGTTTGGGTGGAAGTGACTGAGAGAGAGAGAGAGAGAGAGAGAGAGAGAGAGAGAGAGAGAGAGAGAGAGAGAGAGAGAGAGAGAGAGAGAGAGCGAGAGAGAGAGAGAGAGATTTAAACATTATTCTCCAATACTGCTATAGTATAGAATATACAGTATTATATTCTCACATATGTCACAGCAATAATAATATAAAATGCTCCTTGCACTTTTCAAAAACCAAACAACAATAAATCATTTTTCAGTTAAACAATTTGATCAGACTAACTCCTCCCATATTTTAGAACCAAAGAACAAACATTCAATTCATAGGCTCGCAGTACATTATTTTGTATGATTGATTAAATGTATGTCTGTTTCAAATGTATGTTTTTGAAGCGGTGGAAACCGCTTCCAATGAATGGCTTTGTGTGTATCACGCCCATATTATGGTCATTTCAGTCCAGAATGAACAGGCTTTTTCAAAAACAGAATGTCCGTTTAATTACCATATATGGTGATCTCAGTCCAGAATGAACAGGGTTTTTCAAAAACAGAATGTCCGTTACCTTATGTCCATATATGGTCACTCCAGGCCAGAATGAACAGGTTTTTCCTGTCCCGTACGTGTAAAATATCAGTCCAGAATGAATAGGCTTTTTCAAAAAGCAAAATGTGTGTCCCATGTCCATATATGGTCATTTCAGTTCAGAATGAATAGGCTTTATATGTCCTGTACATCTAGAATATGTGTGCGGTGTCCCTCCCGGTCAGATGAATGGATACTTTGAGGATTGGTCAAGCTTCACATGATAATTTGGCCTTCAGGGTTTATCTGTCTTATTTAAACACTTTATATTTATTTATGTATTTATTTAATTACAAATTCTTATTTTAATGTATGTGTTTTAATCTATTTTATTTTTTAAACCTATTATACCAACTGTCATACCAGCTCTCCAAATACATTCAGAATAGAAGTTTTATCTGTCCACCGCTTCAATTCGAACCGAGGTTTGATTTTTAAATGTATGTACAACTTTTATACGAGGACCCCAGGAAGACTAGCTGTGCTTTAGGGCACAGCTAATGGGGATCCTTACAAATAAACAAATAAACAAAAGATCATTCGATGCTGTCACCTCTAAATTCCCTCTCTGCACCAAGTCCTCCTCCACACCCAGCCCACAACACCTGTGCAACAGTTGTTCAGCCACAGAACAGTACATGTCAATGTACCTGACACTGCCATTTCCACTTGTCTCTCAGGACCCTTTGAAACTGATGAAAAGTGATGACTCAGTACTTGTCATCACTAAACCATCGTTTTCTGGGGCCATTTATAGCCCAAGGAATGTTTTTTTGTGCAAAACAAATGCTTGCAATGGATTCAGCATCATGACAAACCCCTAGTTAGACCCCTCACAGCCCACTTAAATACCCAGAAAAAAATGTTTTCTGGGTATTTTCCTCCTGTATAGAAAGTCGATGGGAGACCGACTCTAGCGGCTGATAACATCAATTAAGCTGGGTCTCAGAAAGGGTTATCATACCAAAATGTAAACTGGAGACATGAAGGGAGTAAAACATGTACGGTCACCTCACCTTGGGTGGCACCAATTTGTGAAGATATCAGAATTGGCCCCAGGCCTAATTGTCCAGTCCAACAGTAGCCTCGCAGGCCATCTCGAGTTACGTCATCACCAATGTGTTTCCTTTCTCGGTCTGGTGTCCCTCCCATCGAGCCTCTTTATTAGAACTTTTTTGGCGGTCCCCAGTTCACAAATCGCAAATAAAAGCTGCATTAAGCGAAGTTTTATCTGAAATCAACAGAATCTCAGAACTTAAAAAATAACAGTTTGCGATGTTTTGATGCGCTGATGACTACTGACTGGACCTGTCAGTCAAAGTGAGTAACTACGTCATTGCGTAATGCGTTGTCTATGGAGAACTCCCAGACTCTCCCCTGGGAGAGTCTGTCTGTTGCAAGGCTAGTCCAACAGACCCCATAGAACCTCTTCATGTCCATTAAAATCAAAGCTAGGTGAAAACGAGGACTCAGTGCAGAGAGGGAACCCCAAGACAGCACCAAATAATCCACTAACATGAACTCACTCATATTAATCAGTTCACTTTTCATCAGTGCTTTCCATTTCCTGATTCACCTTCTGTAACTAATTTTTTTCATGTTTATTTTAGCTGATTCAACAAAGGCTTTTTTTCCCTGGGGAAATAACTCGCCACTTTTACCTCCTTTACATTTTTGGTCTTCTGCAAAAACCTTTTCATTACTTCCAGTCCATAATTAGCCAGTTCATCCTCTGACTCCTCGCTCCCCCACCCCTCAGCTTCACCACCGTCTGGAATTGAATCAGCTCTCTGACTGTCACCTGTTTCCTCTGCCACCTTTTTTGGTTGTGAGCCACCTGCATCTTTTTTTTGCCTTCCTTTTATATCTAGTCACCTTTAATCTATCCTCTTAGGCTCTCATGTCTACCTCTGTTACTAGCTGTCCTACTATAGTCTTGCGTAGCCAGACAACTATTCCATAATCTCCGAATGCTATAGAGTCTGGAACAGCAGCTCCCGAACTGGCGAGTATCGGAAGTAGCCAGTGCTGCACTGAACTGTACACTGAACACAATAGCTCAGACAAAGTCATTCGAGAGGCCTATTCTTGTTATGAGTGTACAGTTTAAGAAAACATTTGAAAACATCATGGAAGTAACACCAACAACACCAGAGAAAGACAGAATAATGCCCCAAAAAATAAAGAAAGGAGACATAACGCTTCCAGTAGGACTTGTTATTGCTACTGCACCAAGGGAGCAGTTGCGTCACATCCGCTTTATCTCGCACTCATCATTTCTATTCTGGTTTGCCAGACTGTATGCCGGGAGCATTTGGCCAAATCGCGGAGGCAACAGTCTGGCCACGCAAGACTAGTCCTACTCCAGCCCCACCCCCTTCCACTTGGCTGGCACTGGGGTCGCTGTCCTGTTGTTTATTCAAAACCTCATTGTCAACTTCAAGTTCACCATCCTCCTCCCCTCCGCCATTCTCTTGCTGTTCATTCTCCCCTTCAGTTTCATCCTCCTGTCCAACAACCTCCCCCTCTTCATTCACCTGTCCTGTCTCCCCTGCAGTAGCAGGACATCCCAATGGTGCAGTCCCCCTCCTCCCTTTACCAGCACCACTCAACCCTTCCCCAGACCAAGTGGACTGCTGTTCTGGGCATGACCTGATCAGATGCCCCTCTTCCCCACAGCCAAAACGTTTCATGTTTTCCGTGGTGGTAAACAGTGTGTATTCAAATTAAGCCATCCATAGTTAACTTAAAATGTATTTTCAACTCTCGGGTCCTGTCATTTAATATCATGTACAGCTAGGGTTGCCACCTTTCAGAAACTGAAATAAGGAACACCTCTTCCGGCTGCGCGTTGGCGTGCGTTCTTTAAAAGTCTGCATTTTTTAAAGTCCCGAACTCCTGAAATACATAGAATAGTTATAACTAACACACAATATTGTGAAGCTTTTTGCAGTTTGAAATTGGCAATTGTTTCCAAAATATGAAAAGTTAAATTGTATGAATATCCTACCTGACCTGGCGGAGACCCGTGCTCCGAGGAGCATTTTTCTAGTTTATAGACTATGTATTTTTGCCAAGTCATTCAAGATTTGTGTTGTTAAAATATTTCAAAAATAGAATGTTCAAATTAAAGACATTTTGAAAATGGCAGATCTAAAAGCTCACAACTTGTCACATTGCAACACGACGTGAGCTTAAAATACCTCTCCTGTGTTATTTCAAATTTCCTTCTCGGGATCAATAGAGGTTTATCTCATCTCATGTCACCTTATTTTATCTTATCTTGACCTGGTAGAGGGGTTGCTGGTGGCAGGGACATGCTGGCCAATTGGGAAAAGCGGGACAACTCCCGAACGGCCGGTTCGTTCCCGGCCGGTCCAGGCCTGCCATTAGGAGAAAAAAAAAAGAAAAAAAATGTCGTCCTTCGTTCCATTTTGGGGGCTGGGCGGCCAACAAAGTAAATCGTCACTGTCGGACAGAAACCTTGTATCTCCAAGTTTCAAATGTATACATTTTTTCGCAAAGCAAAGCCCTGCTTCATCGTACAAGGCCGTTGCACAAAAGTAGTGAAAACAGCAGATCTACAAGCACACAACGCCTCGCACCCCGCGAGGCGTTGTGTGCTTGTAGATCGGCTGTTTTCACTAGTTTAAATCATTTGTTAAATGATTTAACAAATGATGAATGAAAAATGAATTGATTGAATTGATGAATTGAATATCAATGAATTGATTGACAATTGATGAATGAAAAATACAGCACAAAACAAACGGTTTTGGACATACAAGGTTTCCACCCGACAATGACGAAATATAACTCATGTACAGTAATTGGCCCACTGGCTTGTCACTTGTCATGATCTGAAATGGCAAATCTTTGAGTAGCAGCAGCGCTATAGAGAGATCGAGATCTCTCTCTATAGCGCACAATGAGGGCCTCTCCAACTCTTTTTTCCCGGGCTGAATCAGGGGTCCAGCACGTCCCTGGGTCCGTGTACCTTTTGATAGTTTGTTATTGGATTTGGTTTTTAAGAACGAAAAACGAAAAAGGAGACAATTAGTTCTGGTTTGCCGTTTTTTGTTTTTGATTAACAAATCGAGAAACTGAATACCAATCCCGGTCCGTCCATTTACACTCTGTTGTTTACACGTGACAAAACCAAAATATCCAATGCAAAAACTGCGAAACCACTCCGCGGTCCGTTCTGGGTCTTGCTTATTCCGTGTATCATTCTCATAATGAAAAATGAAAGAACGCAGAACGGAAGCAGCAGTGACGTAAGTGTCACGTGACCGGAAAATCTGTCGCGGTTGTAGTTCTTTCAGTTTTTTTCAGTCGTGGACTCGTGTACTATATTAAAAGCTTTTATTTGTAGTAGATCTACACATTGTGCAAGTAAGCAGTCATATGGAGTGTAATTTTATTATAGAATTGACCCGATAATTATAGGGGAGAGCCGGGGAGGGAGGGTAGAAACATGGGGGCTTAATCTATTAAGTGCAGCAGGCTAAAAGGTCCGAATTGCAACATTTGCAACATACGTTTCCACTGCAGTTTCAGATGATAATTATATTCATGGCCCTGTCCCCTACAATATAATTATATTCTAGTAGTGTATAACAATATGGGCAACTATTCAGGCATTTAGCAGATGCTCTTAATCCAGAGCAATAAGCAAGGTCAATACATCAATCAAATGCATAGAAATAATAATAATTCTTACATAGTTTAACAATTTATTTAAAGTTTACTTATTCTTTAAACTGATGACACATGGTACATGTGTATAAATACATAACTGGGTGTGCACATTTAATTGGAGACAATAATCCCATTTAGACTGGGAACGCATCTTTTTATGTTAAATTCACCTCTTGAAAAATAATACAATATTAAAACATTTGAGCAATATTAATCTTAGAAACAATTGTTCCTGAAAAACATTAGGATTTAGATTTAGAAGAATTCTTTGTCATTTTTTAAGCTCAAAGCTGTGAGCTTGTAGCCTAGATCTTACAGAAATAACAGGAATTTAAGAGACCTTTTTGTGTGGGCGCTCAAAAATGTAGCACATTCAAAAAATAATTTGAGAATATTTGACATATTCACTCATATAACATTGAATGACAGACAGATAGAACACAGTACTATGCATTATATATTTTAAATTTACACTCCCAGTAGGCTATAAAGTTAGCAACATTTGGCACATCAGAACACTGGTTTTCAATCTATCAATTTGGAATGATCAATCTGAATGGCATATTAAAAACTTATATGTATTTTTGACAAAATTCTGTGACACCATGTATGTACAATCAAGTCTATTGTGTGTCACCTATGAAGCACCACATCCGAAACATTACAAGAAATTAAACAAAAACATGAAAATATAAAGTACAGAAAATGCTGCAACCAAAAAGGTCTCTATTTGGAAGGATGAAAACATAAATGACCAACATCACTATTTTGATTGACAGGGAAGGTCCCGGATCCAATCAAATAGCTGCCGGATCCAATCAGAGACGACAGAGAGGTGGGGGAACATGTTCCCCCTCAAATTAAGCACTTGGTATTTACAATAGAAAGGTCAGGGGAGGTCAAAATTAAGGCTGCCATACACTGACTGCTGAAGATGCTAGGCTCTACAATATATGATCTCACATACTGTATGTGTATTTCCCAGTCAGATTTGTTTCTCAGATCATAAAAGTTGATTTCACTGACACTGGCCAGGAGTTGTACATTAGGGATTAAGGTGTCTGAGAGAATCAGTGTCAGTCTCTGAGCACCATACAATTAAAAAATCGAACCTCTGTTCGAAGTGGAGCTGTGTGTGTGTGTGTGTGTGTGTGTGTGTGTGTGTGTGTGTGTGTGTGTGTGTGTGTGTGTGTGTGTGCGCAACAGCGCCCCTCCCTTAACATGTGTGGTCAGAAAAGGTTACTGCAGGCTACATACAGACAGACAGACAGACAGACAGACACGGACGGAGACAGACCCACACACACGGCCACGTATAGGGAGCTTGTGTTCCACACAGCTCCAAAAAGGGAAGAACAACCGGTGACAGAGTTTCCGAAATGAAGATAAATAATGATGTTAATCTGAATGAGAACAAATATCTGTTTGTCAGTATGCTAATCCTCCTTAAAGGTCCAACCAATAAAACTAGTAAGACGCCCGGGGGGAGACAAGCGACCTCGCCCTAAAGGGCGAAGTCTTGCCATGTCTTGGCCGTCTGGCCAGTGATGTATATCGGACCAGTTACCTTGTACTCGAGATCCATGTACTGTATATGATATGATAGATATGCTGTGAGAGCCCAAACAAGCTTACTCAGGTATTTGTGAAATCTCCATATATGGGCATAAAAGGGATGCTGTTAGAGTGGTTCCCATGACATCACAGTGATGTCAAAGCGTGATGTCAGAGGGGCAAACCCATAGACCACGCCTGACACTGTGGTTCCCCTGACACATCACTGTGACATCACATGTCACAGTGGGGAACCACAGTGTCAGGCGTTACAGAGATACGATTAAGCTGTGACCGTTCGCATACTAAACTGCGACCTACAGTCGCAATGACCAGAAACAAGGTTGGTAATCATGTTAAACTAGTCACTAAGGGCACATTTCCCCCTGATGAAACAATGTTACAATTGTCACCAAGTCAAAGTCAATCCACTTTTTGGAGAACAAGGCAAGAAGACACCCAACAGCAACTCACATTCATAGATTTTATAGCATTTCATGCTTTCATAGGGGCAGATGATGCTCTTGACATGTCAAAGCAACATCGCTGTACCTCAAAGCAGGTGACAAGCTAGTCATTTCACTGCAGATACTTTCTCATCATGCCACCGATACTGTACAGCTACTGTAATAGGCCTATTACTATACTTGTGAAAGTGAGCTATGCTGGCATCTGTCCTGTCCTGCAAAACCATGGCACAGGGTGACACATTTGACATCAACAGTCCCGTCCTCTTAGGACTCTATGCACTCTTTGTATTTTTGCATGTTGCCTTCCTATAATGTTATGTCTGAGTTATCTACTGTGAAGTGAATTATGTCCTGCCTGTGAAGCACTTTGATCTGCAACCCTGGATAAAGATGATTGTTCTAATCTAAACGGATAGTGCCAGACGATGCAAGTTTATCACTGGAAAGGACCTGGCATGTAACTTGGGTCTGTGCAACACATTAGGATCACTGATTTTGATCATTGACCACTGATGATTAACACCATGATAGTCTCTCTATTATATTGTATAACCTCGAAAAAATATGTTTATGAATTGAAATATGTTTAATTGTTTGTAAATGTGCAAACATTTCTACCACATTCTTATTGTAATCCAAAGTATACTTTCCAAGACAATACACAGGAATGACGGTCCAGAATTATCATGCTTTGGGGCCTACATCAGGGGTCTTCAACGTTTTTAGGCAGGACCCCTTGGCTGATAGAGATGAAGCAGGGACTCCCTGCACATATTGTATAAATGCGTGATGCTGATTTTCATCAATGTCATAGATAGATTCATAGACTTGTATGGGGGCTGTTAAGTATGACATCATTTTGTAGGCAGAGGAGAATTTCTGCCCCCAGTTTCCGTGAATCTTTTTACTATTTTTACTATTTACACATCTTTCTTCTCTTTGTTGTTGAAAGGAAAGTGTTAGAATTATACTTTAGTCGTTATTTTTTAGTCGTTGTTTTTTGAAATAGCAAGGGACAGAAAATGCTCTGGGGGCAGATTCTCCTCTGCCTACAAAATGATGTCACGGCTTAAAAGCCCCATGGTGCCGATCTCTTCAGAATAAGAGTACCCCCGAGGCAATTGAAACATGTTGAGCGAGTAATTGTCCCATGATATGCACATTCAAAACATAGATTAAGCATTTAAACGAACACACACAATGCTAATTATGTTTCTGGGTAAAAAAAAAGTTTTATTAACATTAGAAAAACATTATAAATGGATAAATGCAGTTCGCTGGAGTGCATATAACAAATTGGGCACTGGACAGGAGGCGGCTTTTTGTGTCGGCACTTTGAACACACGCACGCGTTCGGGGAGACCTCCTCTATCACACCACACTCTCCGCTAAGCAGGAGAGGTGTAAAATCTATTTCTGTTGGCTTTCCAGTGCAGCCACTCACTCAAAAAAGTGAAATTTTCAGACATTTTCAAACTCTAGTTGGCGCTGGAGAGCAGACGGCTCTTTGCGTCGGCACTTTGAACACACGCACGCATTCGGGGAGACCTCCTCTATCACACCACACACTCTCCACTAAGCAGGAGAGGTGTAAAATCTATTTCTGTTGGCTTTCCAGTGCAGCCACTCACTCAAAAAAGTGACATTTTCAGACATTTTGCTATGCATTCTGTATGTTATGACTCTAAGACAGGGTGGGCAACTTTGATGCTGAAAAGGGCCACTACATTTTCACACACACTCCAGAGGGCCACAATGCATATACCAAAAATAGAAGATCTACAAGCTCTGCTATTCTGCTATTTTTGCAAATATTTTAATTGATATCCTTAAAAGTAATTGTTTTATTTAATGGGCAACTTTGATGCTGAAAAGGGCCACTACATTTTCACACACACTCCAGAGGGCCACAATGCATATACCAAAAATAGAAGATCTACAAGCTCTGCTATTCTGCTATTTTTGCAAATATTTTAATTGATATCCTTAAAAGTAATTGTTTTATTTAATGTCAAATGCATGTACAGGTCAACTTATGTTCTTACTTTATGAACTTAATCACAAATGCATTTGACAAAATAGACTAGTAATAGGCTACTAGTCATCAAGAAGATACTAATATACAGTCGACTGACATAATGAAAGTGGGTCATGTTTTACATTTGGAATTATAACAGCAGAAATCAATATTATATCAGTATTCTGATATTTGCCTGTGGGCCGCATTAAGTGTAGGGCCTGTATGCTCTAAGAACTCATTAATTCTCATTATACTGTGACATGGTTTATAATTAAGTACAACTTGATAGAACATCTGTGTAGATATTTAAAATAACGTTATACTTGATGTTTAACCACTTGATCCCAAATTGGGGGGAATATTAACCAAAAGTGTCCAATCTACTAGCTCACTGTAGATCTGCTATTTTGGCAAGGGAGCAGAAAGTGCATTCCAACTCTAGCCACATATAGGGTACTACTTTTGTGTGTGTGTGTGTGTGTGTGTGTGTGTGTGTGTGTGTGCGTGCGTGCGTGCGTGCGTGCGTGCGTGCGTGCGTGCGTGCGTGCGTGCGTGCGTTTCATATCTAACAGGACTTCATATGGGAATGCCCATATATGGAGGAAGACAGCCCAAATCTGTGTGGCTGGTTCAGACAGGGATCTCCATGTATGGGCATAAAATGGATTGTATGTATGATGTCAGATATGATAGACGTCATAGGATTTTCACAAATAACTGAGTAAGCTTGTTTGGGCTCTCACAGCATATCTATCATATCATATACAGTACATGGATCTCGAGTACAAGGTAACTGGTCCGATATACATCACTGGCCAGACGGCCAAGATATGGCAAGACTTCGCCCTTTAGGGCGAGGTCGCTTGTGTCCCCCCGGGCGTCTTACTAGTTTTATTGGTTGGACCTTTAAGGAGGATTAGCATACTGACAAACAGATATTTGTTCTCATTCAGATTAACATCATTATTTATCTTCATTTCGGAAACTATGTCACCGGACATGAACATTTTGTTCTTCCCTTTTTGCCAGACCCATGAAATGGGTAGGCCTACATAAGCAAATGTCGGTCTGTCCCTTTTCTATATAAAGGGTATATATGATGATGACATGATGATGACATGCCTACAAAAGGCATGATGTCATAAATGATGATGACAGACAGGGGGTTGGGTCTGGCACAACCAGGTTGACCTGGTCTAGTTTAATTGTATGGTGCTCAGAGACTGACACTGATTCTCTCAGACACCTTAATCCCTAATGTACAACTCCTGGCCAGTGTCAGTGAAATCAACTTTTATGATCTAAGAAACAAATCTGACTGGGAAATACACATACAGTATGTGAGATCATATATTGTAGAGCCTAGCTGAGCATCTTCAGCAGTCAGTGTATTGCATGCCTTAATTTTGGCCTCCCCTGACCTTTCTATTGTAAATACCAAGTGCTTAATTTGAGGGGGAACATGTTCCCCCACCTCTCTGTCGTCTCTGATTGGATCCGGCAGCTATTTGATTGGATCCGGGACCTTCCCTGTCAATCAAAATATTTTCTGTACTTTATATTTTCATGTTTTTTTTTTTAATTTCTTGTAATGTTTCTGATGTGGTGCTTCATAGGCGACACACAATAGACATATGATTGTACATACATGGTGTCACAGAATTTTGTCAAAAATACATCTAAGTTTTTAATATGCCATTCAGATTGATCATTCCAAATTGATAGATTGAAAACCAGTGTTCTGATGGGCCACATGTGGCAAATGTTGCTAACTTTATAGCCTACTGGGAGTGTAAATTTAAAATATATAATGCATATATAATGCATAGTACTGTGTTCTATCTGTCTGTCATTCAATGTTATATGAGTTAAATATCTATCATATAGTACTGTGTTCTATCTGTCTGTCTTTCAATGTTATATGAGTTAAATATCTATCATAGTACTGTGTTCTATCTGTCTGTCATTCAATGTTATATGAGTTAAATATCTATCATAGTACTGTGTTCTATCTGTCTGTCATTCAATGTTATATGAGTTAAATATCTATCATAGTACTGTGTTCTATCTGTCTGTCATTCAATGTTATATGAGTTAAATATCTATCATAGTACTGTGTTCTATCTGTCTGTCATTCAATGTTATATGAGTTAAATACTGTATCTATCATAGTACTGTGTTCTGTCTGTCATTCAATGTTATATGAGTTAAATATCTATCATAGCACTGTGTTCTATCTGTCTGTCATTCAATGTTATATGAGTTAAATACTGTATCTATCATAGTACTGTGTTCTATCTGTCTGTCATTCATATCAGTTAAATATCTATCTTAGTACTGTGTTCTATCTGTCTGTCATTCAATGTTATATGAGTTAAATACCTATCATAGTACTGTGTTCTATCTGTCTGTCATTCAATATATGAGTGAATATGTCTAATATTCTCAAATTATTTTTTGAATGTGCTACATTTTCGAGCGCCCACTCAAAAACGTCTCTTAAATTCCTGTTATTTCTGTAAGATCTAGGCTACAAGCTCACAGCTTTGAGCTTGAAAAATGACAAAGAATTCTTCTAAATCTAAATCCTAATGTTTTTCAGGAACAACTGTTTCTAAGATTAATGTTGCTCAAATGTTTTAATATTGTATTATTTTTCAGGAGGTGAATTTAACATAAAAAGATGCGTTCCCAGTCTAAATGGGATTATTGTCTCTAATTAAATGTGCACACCCAGTTATGTATTTATACACATGTACCATGTGTCATCAGTTTAAAGAATATGTACACTTTAAATAAATTGTTAAACTATGTAAGAATTCTCTTCATTTGTATGACAAGGGGATTGTTTGTTTTCCTTAGAATATTATTTCTATGCATTTGATTGATGTATTGACCTTGCTTATTGCTCTGGATTAAGAGCATCTGCTAAATGCCTGAATAGTTGCCCATATTGTTATACACTACTAGAATATAATTATATTGTAGGGGACAGGGCCATGAATATAATTATCATCTGAAACTGCAGTGGAAAACGTGTGTTGCAAATGTTGCAATTACGGACCTTTTAGCCTGCTGCACTTAATAGATTAAGCCCCCATGTTTCTACCCCCCCCCCGGCTCTCCCCTATAATTATCGGGTCAATTCTATAATAAAATTACACTCCATATCACTGCTTACTTGCACAATGTGTAGATCTACTACAAATAAAAGCTTTTAATATAGTACACGGGTCCACGACTGTAAAAACCTGAAAGAACTACAACCGCCACCGATTTTCCGGTCACGTGACACTTACGTCACTGCTGCTTCCGTTCTGCGTTCTTTCATTTTTCATTATGAGAATGATACACGGAATAAGCAAGACCCAGAACGGACCGCGGAGTGGTTTCGCAGTTTTTGCATTGGATATTTTGGTTTTGTCACGTGTAAACAACAGAGTGTAAATGGACGGACCGGGATTGGTATTCCGTTTCTCGATTTGTTAATCAAAAACAAAAAACGTCAAACCAGAACTAATTGTCTCCTTTTTCGTTTTTCGTTCTTAAAAACCAAATCCAATAACAAACTATCAAAAGGTACACGGACCTCCCTGGCTGGTGGCTGCTGGTTCCTCCCACCAACCTGACAGAGGCGCACAGAGAGTTTGGTGCGCTCTACTTTTTGTGTTTTTAATCGTCTCCTATTGAATTTACACATCTCTTCTGTGAACTATTAGAGTGATGTTATTAAATAACAAAACACTCGAGCCTGTAGAGGGTAAATCCGCGGTGCTCACCGCAACGCAGTCTAAATGACTGCAGTCTGAAGTGGAATCCATGGACACAGACAGACAGACAGACAGACAGACAGACAGACAGACAGACAGACAGACAGACAGGCAGACAGGCAGACAGACAGACAGACAGAGCCACCGCACCGAGCCACCGAGCCACTGGATGTTTTATGTTTACGCTCACAGGATGTCCCGCTTGCCTCCCGCGAGTGCCGCGCTGCCAGTTCATTATTGTTAAATTCACTGTTTGAGTGACAGACCTTTATGGGGCATTTGGGAAATACAGAACAAACTGCGTTGGAACGCAATATTTCATTCTTAAATAGCCTACGGGACGAATCTGTATTTTACGGAACGGGTGTCAACCCTATCAGCAGTCATGTCTTGGACAGTTCAGGTGATTTACACCCCGAATGCCAACTTTTGACTGCAGACTCACTCAGAGACAACCCTCCCAAACCTTGACAACTCTTTCACAATGAGTTCATCACTGACACTTAGTGGAACATTTGACAGCAATACTTGTGTTGTTGCCGGGATGGCGACTCGAGCGCAACAGACACAAACGTATCATTTATAACTACGCCGTTTCGTTTGCAACTATAGCGTTTGCCTTCTCTCCCTCCATCAACGAAAAATAACACCACCGTTCATCCTGGCAGCGGACTACACTCGCGGCACCCACCGCTTTTGCAACAGCTTTGCTGCATTCTTCAACTGAACAAGGGAAGCACGGCGAGATCTTAAAGCCGTGTTTCCTTGTCAAAGTTGTAAACTCATTCATGACGCTGACAGCAGCGTGGCCGCCTCCGCGCCGCACCGCACACAGCAGCCAGTCAACACAAAGTCAACGGTCGGTCAACCCCCGCTCACACCGGGGTTTAAACACTAAACAATGAATGAAACAAACGCTTTAACAACGTAATCAAAGCATGAGAAAAGAGATAGAGAAAAGATGGTTACTCAGTCAGGCCGATTATCATACGCAGACTTGTGGAGTAGGCCTACAGACTTGCGTCCTGGGGAGTTCAGACTTGCAAAGGCAGCCAGCCAGTAAATTAAAGGGATATTCCACTTTCAACAGGGAGCAGACACACACACACGCACACGCACACGCGCACACACACACACACACACACACACACACACACACACACACACACACACACACACACACACACACACACACACACACACACACACACACACACACACACACACATAGCCTGATGATCAGTCCGCACATCACGTAGTGAAGAGTCTGACGCTTGCAGTCAGGCTAACACACACACACACACACACACACACACACACACACACACACACACACACACACACACACACACACACACACACACACACACACACACACACACACACACACACACCCATTGTAACTTCAAACTCCATTTTAACCATGATAGTTTCATTAAAAACACCCATTATTTTTTCTGGTGACTCATACTACGCTCATAATAGGCCTACGTGAGTAGGCAGTGTTTTTTTCTATAACCTTTTTTCATTTATTTTCAATAATTATTTGGGAAAATGGAAAAAAATGAAAAACAAGAAATAATTATTAAAAATAAATGAATTATTAAAAATAAATTAAAAAACGTGAAGTTTGAAGTTACAATGGGTGTGTGTGGGGAGAGGCCCTGGGACTGGAGGGCCTGGTAACATTTACATCAAATATCTAAATATTGAATCAAGCAAATTAAAAACTGTTCATTGCTTGCTATTTATTATGTCCATGAATTAAATACTGAGGACTTTCAAAAAAGACCGTAAAAGGTCTTATTTGAGATGTTCCTTTTAGGCAGGGTGTTTAACTTGTACTGTACTACATTTGAACATGGACGGATTAACCCCCGCGAGGGCCCCTGGCCTATAATTTTTAAGGGGCCACCCCACCATAACCCCCCCTCCCTCCCGACACGCACTACCCAGCTCGGATTTTAAGCCATGATGATCATCTGTGGGTCAAGAATCATCTGTAGACAGCAGAGGAGGGGCCCGGCACATTTGATTTTGAATTAACATAATACATTTAATTTAACATATACATTTAATTTTAGTAAGTTGTCAATGTCAATGACCACATGCACGGCCCAGTTCCCCCAAGTTCCCCTGAGAGCCAAGGGCCCCTGGCAATGGCCCTACCGGCCCAATGGTTAATACAGAGACTTGGCTGTGAACCTGGGCTAAGATGACATTTGCCCATTTAGTGGCTAGCCTGCCTGGGGAACCCTTAAGGCCTTCCATAGGGCGTTCCACATTTTAGCAGTACGGCAGGAGAACCAGAATTTGACCCTTTGTTTGAGCCGTCAATGAATTAATTGGCAATTGAAACTTGTTTTCTCAATGCTATTGACGAGGTGATGTCAACTAGGCTTACTGTTTTTGAACTTCTGTGTAATCATTCTGCAGTGGTTGGTATGGAGGTGGACTCCCTGCTATGACATTTAATTAGATCCTGTGGTCAGGTAGGACACCTACTGGCTGACAAGAGGTACTGCATCCCCAGACATGCTCTCTCTCTCCATTCTAGTTGAACAGTGTAAATGTCATCTCTCTCATGGAGGAGCAGGTTCTCCATTCTAGTTGAACAGTGTAAATGTCATCTCTCTCATAGAGGAGCAGGTTCTCCATTCTAGTTGAACAGTAAATGTCATCTCTCTCATAGAGGAGCAGGTTCTCCATTCTAGTTGAACAGTGTAAATGTCATCTCTCTCATAGAGGAGCAGGTTCTCCATTCTAGTTGAACAGTGTAAATGTCATCTCTCTCATAGAGGAGCAGGTTCTCCATTCTAGTTGAACAGTGTAAATGTCATCTCTCTCATAGAGGAGCTGGTTCTCCATTCTAGTTGAACAGTGTAAATGTCATCTCTCTCATAGAGGAGCTGGTTCTCCATTCTAGTTGTTGAACAGTGTAAATGTCAACAGACAACAGTAACATTACAGTAAGTCACAATAATCTGCTATTATTATTGTTTTGTTGTCATTCATTTTATATCATACATTTGACAATATAATAAACAGTGATGGGCACATGCAGTAATCAACCCCAGTATACTCAAGTCAAAGTATATAGATACTCCTGATACTCCATGTTCAAAGAATATCAATACATAGTGAAGATCTACAAGCTCACAACGTTCCCAGCTAGCAGATGTAAGCTGGTCACCAGGCTAACAGAGTGAGGTGTGAGCCTGCTGGCTTGGCCTCCTGACTGCTGCTCCTCCCAGCTGTGCACATCTGGATCTGAAGTGTTAGCAAACACATGCTATGCTTGACAACAGTTCTATCAAAGATGCTCAAATAGCAGATACACTGTTCGTTATAAAACAGTGCTATCAAAGATACTCATCTATAGCAGATACACTGTTCGTTATAAAACAGTGCTATCAAACTCATCAAGCAAACACACAATTCCAAACTGTAGACACAACAACAAACTTCAGTCCCTTAAAGTAATGTACAGTAATAGCTCATAATACTATGGTGATAAATAATGTAGCAGTAAAACATTTCTAAAGGTGTTTGGGGTTGAATCTTGTGCTTCTGAAGCACATTTCACCTTTATTGACTGAATTAGGCTTTTATGTGTCCGCAACCACCTGCTCATTAAGAATACCTATGCCTCGTTGTCAGGTGGGTGGTGACCCAGCTGGAGGAAGCCACATCCAGTATTGTTGTATGATACACGGGGGGATGTTATTGTGATGTCATTATATCGGTGTATTTAGATTGGGCCTTTTGACTCAGGGGGCTGTATTTTGATTGTCTTAAAGGAGTAGTTCACCCCTAAATGACTTTTTTCTATTGATTACTCACCCAATGGAGACTTGAGTTCAATAAATACATAAAAAATCGTATTTGTCGCATTCCTAAGAGAGAAAATTGATTATAGTAAATTTACCCTCATGGGGTGTGTAATCAATAGAAAAAAAGTCATTTTGGGGGTGAGCTACTCCTTTAAAGAGGTGGTGCCATAGTTTTGTACTTTTTCTGTTTTTCATGTATCTAGGAGGTTGAAAGTACCTCATTAGACCCCCTGGTGTGGTTTTTATGAGCAATTATTTATTCACTTGGTATTTGTTTGTTTTCTCTTGGAGGCTGCCACCTCTGGTCAAAAGTGTCAGTTAAAAAACACAGATATGATGACATCACAGAATCAACTCCTCCCCTAATTGCCATTCACCCAACACTGTGGGGTGTGGCTAACTCAGCTAGGTCACCACCCACCATGACATCCATGCATACTTAATGAACTGGGGGTGTGGCCACATAAAAAAACAATTTTAACTCTTTCTGTATACTTTTTTGGACAAAATCTTCCTCCTAGTATAATCATAATACCTGATAATCATGTTTTAGAGGGGGGAAATATCATGGCACCACCTCTTTAAGTACCCGCCCTTATGCCTTAACTTAAAGCCCTGTCCATAATGTCAGGGTAATACTTTTCAGAAGATGCCAGTGAAGTCATTTTGTAGTCTGACGAAAGGTTCGGTGGTCAGAGACAGTATGGACAGGCCTTTAAGTTAAGGAATAATAGATGGAACTTAAAGGGATATTTCACTTTTAAAAAAAAAAGAATTGTAGTCATTTTATAGTCTAATCAGGCTTTTATGAACACCCTGAACAGATTTTCATTTGCTTGATTCAATATTTAGATATTTGATGTAAATGTTATCAGGCCCTCTTCCTCCAAGACCCCTCCCCATACACACCCATTGTAACTTCAAACTCCATTTTAACCATGATAGATTCATTAAAAACACCCATTATTTTTTTTCTGGTGACTCATACTACCCTCCTAATATGTGAGCTGGCTGTGTTTTTACCATAACTTTAATATTATTTTTTTATTGTATTGAATATTTTCCCCAAAGAATAGCTGCCTCTTGTTACAGAAAAAAGCGATAGGCTCCTGCCCTATGGGCCTCATGGCTCGGCCAGGCGTACTTTAAATGATGAAAGTAATGGTATAGGATATTGATGTGTTCCCAGTTTAAATGATGTTGTGATATTGATGGCCAATTGGACATGCAGGTAAACGTGGTTATGAGAGTGTTTAAGTTCATGTGCTGTAACCTTTCAAGCTCTGCAGCTGAATTTTAAGGTATGATGAGAATTCATGTCAAAGAAAATGTATCCTGGTGATTTGCCAGTGTATATAAAACCATATGAATCATTTATGTTAGCAAATATTTTGCCTTAAGAGTTTTAGTCAGCACTGTATACGATGGTGGCATGTCATTTCTATTGTTTATGAATCTTATCTTACTTACTATAGTTTCTGACCAATAGTAATTAAAAAAGCTCTGTTTAATTGTACCTTCATTCTATTTTGCCATACACACCAACTTACTATCATTTTTAAAATGTATGGTGTATATTATGTTAAAATATTGACATGTTTTATTTACATTTATTGTTGATTCATACTCTCCCTTTGTCTAAAACCACCAGCATACAGGATATAGGTCCATTTGGTTACAGTTGTACACTCTTGAAGATAAATAAACTAATTTTACAGTGAACTGTAAAAAGTGTAACTCGATGCAACACGTTGTGAGCTTGTAGATCAGCTATTTTAGAACATTTTAACTGTATGGTTAATGAACACATATTTTGAGTAAATGAAATTAATAAAAACAATAACAATAATATCCTGTATTTACTCTTATATAAATCAGTGATTTATTTACAGATTAGATGGAAAAAGAACAGTGTACATTAATATGCATCATGGAACATAAAATAATATACTTGAGCTAGTACAAATATTGTAATAATGTTGAAATACTGTAATGTGTCAAATATGGCATGTTTAAATCAAAGCCAGACTGATATGGGATATTTATTATTCATGGAAGTCTAATGCCAATTTTAGAGTAAGTAAAATTCACTGAGAACATGTCATCCTTGACTACTGAAAATCAGCCAGATATATAGACTGGGGTTTAGTTTAGTTACATTTTATTCTGTACTTAGAGCTGATTTATCTTTAATGCATACTACATACAATATATAGAATTATTGCACATAAATAATACAATAT
>NC_137825.1:8267821-8295321 GCF_963921795.1 Nannobrachium achirus | reverse complement strand
TGTGTCTGTGTGAAATGACAGGGACAGAGTGACTGTCAATCAACAACAGCCTCGCGGACTGAAGGCGCACAGAATAACGTTCCTATGCTCTTTTACGGCGTGTATTTTTTCTTGGTGTGAATGCAGGTTAACCCTCACCGGTGGTCAGTCACACACATGTCTACCGCCTCGGCTGCCGCGCCGATACGCCACTGTTCTATTTTTCCAGCATTGCCGCGCAGAGAAAATGTTCTCCCCACCGGGGGAAATGGATAGTCTACGCCACGTGGCAGCGCGCCGCATCCAGTTGGTGTTACCACGTGCTTCACAGCCGGACTACACCAGAAAATGTGCACACACGCGTGCGCTGTCCGTAAAGCCCCTGGCTACACCAAGGGGCGGGAGACCTGAGGAGTCTGTGTTCAAAACACATACGTGCGTGTACAAAATAGAACAGCATGCGTATCCGGGGCTCGCGCTATCCGTGAGCCTGGTGTAGCCGGTATCTTGATACGGCCGGGCTACACCAGAAAACGCACACGCATGCGTGTGCTATCTGTGCATGTGCGAAAAGTCCCTGGCTACACCAAGGAGGGGGTATGTGCGGGGGAGACCATGGGATTTTGTGTACAAAACGCATGTACGCGTATGTAAAAAATAGAACCGATCCTATTTTTACGGCCGGGCTACACCAGAAAACGCGCACGCATGCGTGCACTGTCTGTGCGTGTGCGAAAAGCCCCTGGCTACACCAAGGATGGGGTAGGTGCGGGACACCATGGGAGTTTGTGTACAAAACGCATACGCATACGCACCGATCCTATTTTTAGGGAATGCGTATCCGTTGTTCGCGCTATCCGTGTGCCTGGTGTAGCTGGCTGAATTGATATATATTGGATCTTTCCAAAACGCGCATATGTGCGCACAGACCAACAGACAGTTAGGCAGGCAGACAGACAGACATACAGACAGATGGTTAGACAGACAGACAGATAGACAGACAGACTCATAAAATATTCTTTCTTAAAGTAGAACAAAACATACCAACAGCTTTTGGAAGTCCAGTTGATTGTTTCTGAGCGTCTGCCCTCCTTTGTTCTGCTCTTCTTCTGATAGATCTCTCCATCTCCTTCAGTTCCTCTGAGACGTGTTCTTCTGTCTCATAGTGACCATTACTAGTCACCATCTGATCTACCTTCTGCAGCAGCTCTGTGACCTGACTACCATCTCCTCTGTCACTGATGTTAAGAACATGGAAGCGGCCTTCACATTTCTCAGTAAGATATCTTAAGTACGGGTTTGATCTAATGAGATCAGGTCTCATTTTGCTTTTATCAGCTACAGTGAACACCACAATAGTGTGTTTCCACGCTCTATCGCTGAGGAGAAATCTCACATGCTCCTCTGCTGACATCCCTGTTCCTACATATGGGCTGTCCAGTCTCACCACTAGGGCAAAGACATGGGGACCTGGAGGACACAGATTCACACTCTGTTGGATTTCTAACTGAGTCAGTTTTGGGGTCAGATCTAGGGGATGATGAGACTCCCATCCTGGAGTGTCCACTACACTGATCTGTCTCCCTGACACTAACTCTTGTCTCATGACACTCTTAGTGGTTCTGTTTGTTTTAAAAACATCTCTGCCTAAGATTATGTTTCCTACTGAGCTCTTTCCACTGGGTTTAACATCATGTCTTCCCCCGATCAGAACAATTCTCAGTTCTGGCGGGTCGCTGTTCTTCCCTGGTTGGAAAAATAAACATAATATTCATAAAGATCACAGATGTGACTAAAGCAGTATCAGTTTGTTGGTTTCATGTGTTTTAATAGAACTCACCTCTGATGGAAGCTGAGGTTCCACTGGACATCCTGTCTACAGCTGTTGTTTGAACTGTAAAACAGTAACATTACAGTAAGTCACAATAATCTGCTGTTATTATTTTTTTGTTGTCATTACTGTTACATCACACTTTTTAAAATATAATAAACAGTGGTGGACACTGGACAGTACTCAACCCCAGTACTTGATTCTAAGTATAGATACTCCTGGTCACATTTGTAGAGTTTGTATTTTAAAAATACTCTTTCAAAGAATATCAATAAATAGTGAAAATAGCAAATCTACTATACAAGCTCACAACGACTCACCACAGAGCTGTCAGCTGTCAGTGTGTGTGTGTGTGTGTGTGCGCATGTGTGCGCACGCACGCACACACGCACACGCACACACACACACACACACACACACACACACACACACACACACACACACACACACACACACACAGCTTCCTTTTTCCTTTCAAGTAATGATGTTGGTTTTTAATGTAAAATTAAGAAAGATTACAATGCCAATTATTTGTAACCTCATGTTTAAATATAAAATAAATCTTTGTTGGCCACAATTTGTTTTCAATCCAAAGAAAGATTCCATTCCACATTCTGCAGCTGGAATCATTGTGGTTTATGATATGCTGTATCTGATCATAAAACCATGCTGTCACAAGACTAAAATAATAAAATAGTAAATAAACATTTAAAAACAAGTCAGATCAGCATTCTATGTCCAACAGGTAAAGTATCAGGTGCAGTAAAAGACGATTAAACATCAACAGAATGTTCCTGACCTGATTGTATTGATAGTCAATAAAGTTTATCTGGGACTTTGTACTGCTATTTCACTCTGATATCACTGCTACTATGTCAAATGTGCCACTTAATATGTGCAGTAACAGTGAATTTGTATTATTTTGTTCTTCCCCAAAAGAGCTTTGCGGAAGAAAATAAAAAACAGTCAGAATCAAAGTGCCTATAATAGTCACAGCTGACACTGTTTCAACAAGCCTCATTCACCCTCTGTACTTCAATGTAAAGTCCAGCAACAGACAATAAGACTTTACATGTCTGTATGATCAAACAGATATCTAAGCTTTTTATACACAATCTAAATCAAATGTCTCTTTAAAGCGGTACTATGAAACGATTTAATGAATAAAATGTCATTGTTTGTGTTAATACAATGTTAATAAAATATAACTTATACAATAGTGGGGGTTTTATTTTGTCTCCCTGCTCTTCTATTTAGATTGTGTCAAAGGCCAGGTCTCACCTGGACACATTATGACACCAATCTTAACCTGATGGTCAAGATTCAATTTATCCAAAATAAAATGCCTGGGTTTCCGAGGCTAATTTATCCCCTGAGTGAGCAAGCAGGCAGGCTCTATTAGCTCAATGGCAGAACATATTAACTTCCCCGGTTCAAATCCAGGGTAGAAGAGTAAAGTTATATAGTGCATCTTTAACTCAGATCCAAATTCCAGCCGTGCAAACTGAAAATGTTGATATTGCTCATAGAAAACAATGCTACAATATGGTATAGTGCTGCTAGGATCCTGATGAGAGTGTATAGAAACAATGCTACAATATGATATAGTGCTGCTATAGGATCCTGATGAGAGTGTAAACAGCCATGCTCCTCTCACTGCACTGACTCCCATCTCCTCCTGGACACAATACAACATCTCCCTGTTTACCTATTCATGTAACCATGGTAACGCTGACTCCTGTCTTAAGGAACTCCTCAAACTACAAACCTACACTCACACTCTGCTCTGGAAATACTAACCACAATGTCAAGGTCCCCCACATTGACACTTATTAGCCCACGGACCCTCATTTGAAAAGATATGCCAGGGACCCTCCATTGGAGAAGATTTTTACAGCTCTAGCAGAAATTCTCAACAATTTTAATTTTAAGGACCTCCCATTAGGCTACGGTATACAGACCCCCATTTAATGGCATTTCTATCTCTGTAATCAATGTTAATTAACTTAAGTTACAGACCCATAATGGTCCATTTGGTTCCTATCTATGATTTAGCTGGGGACCCCCTGGAACTCCCATCAAGGACCCCTGGGGGTCCCCGGAACCCCACTTTGAGAAACACTGCCTTAGGGACCAGGGCTGACCCATAATGATGACCCTGGTTGTGATGGGCTGTATAGTCTGCTCATAAAAACATGCAGTCACAAGACATTTCAAAACAAGTCAGATCAGCATTCGGTGTCCAACAGGTAAAGTATCAGGTGCAGTAAAAGAAGATTAAACATCAACAGAATGTCCCTGATCTGAATGTATTTATAGTCAATAAAGTCTATCTGGGACTTTGTACTGCTATTTCATTCTGATATCACTGCTAGAGGATTGTTATTTAATTCTTCCCCAAAAGAGCTTTGGGGAAGAAATGAATCAAAGTTTCTTTAGTTACAGCTGACACTGTTTCAACAAGCCTCATTCACCCTCTGTACTTTAATGTAAAGTCCAGCAACAGACAATAAGACTTTACATTTCTGTATGATCAAATACATCTAATATTACATCAAAGGATTTACAAGCAACCCTCTCTGGGATCATGGTAGAGTAGTAATAAATTGGAAATTGCGAGTGTGGTTGCTGACAGTTGCTGACTATATTCTACAGTAAGCTAACTGTCATTGGCCTGGCTCCAGCCCATAGACCCGCCCACTCTCTGAGCGGACTGGTTTTCAGCGCAGCGAGTCTGAAATCAGGCTAAACTGTCATGTGAAGCTCGACCAATTGATTCCCACTCCCATTGATTCCCTACTGATTCCCACTCCCATTGATTCCCTATCCCTGCCATTTCCAATGGCAGCGGAAAAGTTACCCTAGTAATAAATAAAGTTTCCGCAGGACTATAATGTGTTGCCCTGTTGGGCAACCACACTAATAATATAGGCCCCACACCTTGGGGTGTTTTTTGGGGGTCTCTAATTATAATATGATGAGTATTTTGGGGGGTCACAGCCTGAAAAAGTTGAGAACCTGTGTGGTAGAATATGTTAACTTAATCAATTAGGGCGGTTATATTTTGTCTCCCTGCGTTTCTATTGAGGCATTTAGATGGTCAAGATTCAATTAGGGGTCATTTGGTTCCTATCTATGATTCAGCTGGAGACCCCATAGAACTCCATCCAGGACCCCTGGGGGTCCCCGGACCCCACTTTGGGAACCACTGCCATAGGCGAGCGAGCAGGCCTTCTGCTGGGCCACTCCTCCTCTCTGACCGCACAAACAACCGTCTTCCCACCAGACATTCATACAGGAACCTCTTATAAAATACATGGAGACAATCTGTGACTTGCAACAACAGGAATACCCTATAGCACAACCAACATGATATTATGTTTTACAATGGGAAATAATACGTTTAAAAATGTGCATTAATATTGAGCATTTCTAAATTGTGGGAATAAACTGCAAATTGTTTAGCAGAAGGAGCTTTGGTCTTTCATCAATCCTTGTAGAATTGGTTTGAAATGCACAATTAATTATAGCATAATAATTATTATGTTCATAATAATATTCATTCAATAACAGTAATACACCCCACAAAATGTCCCTTCGTTGTAAAATGTCCCTGCACTGAGGATGCATAGGAATGCGTTTCCTTGTTAATTCGCCGCAGGCTGGCAAACACACTGATTTAAAAGGTTGTTTCAACCCGTCAATAACATTTCCCCAGACTGTTGGAATTTTAACACATAATGTTCATAAAGGTAAGAATGTCATCATTTTGCCTCCTCAGACTGATCTTAACCAAACATAATGGAGTCCTGGAGAGTGGAGAAGGAGATATAGTTAAATGTCGAACATATTGAGTACATGACTCTTCACCTGCACATAATTACATTAATAATTACTGTCATTATATGGTCCTCCTTTAAAGGACAACTTTGTTTTTTCGCTTTAGCAGTTTTTAATGACTTTGATTTCAGTGGGTGGGGGCATGCGTACAAGGAATAAATATGTATTTTTAGACACAATAAGCCCATTCCTACGATTAACTGCAATCTTTCATGAGCAGATGTGACTAGTACTGTAAATAGTAATAAAGAAATCACCGGCTTATTGTGTCTAAAAATACATATTTGGCCACTTGTACGCATGCCCCCACCCACTGAAATCAAAATGGCTAAACTCATTAAAATGATAGAAAGCAGTAAATGAAAACATTTTAACACTCATCTTTTCTTTTCTCTGTCTAGTTACTAAAATCTAAATCTAAAATACGAACCCTTTTTGTAAAAAAAGAATCTAAGCTGTCCTTTATGTGTACGGTACCTTGATTTCATAATTATGTTGAAAGACGGAGAGACGATCAAAACAATGTCTCATTCAGAGAGCTTACCTGTCCACCAGGTGTGTGCTAGAAGGAATGAGTCCAGAGTGTAAAGCTGACTCCTCCAGTGTCAACATGCTCTCAGGATCACAGTGCTGCTCGTTAAGCTGCTGTAATGAATAACTGAGGATCAAAGTCCACAGGAGCTGCTTTTACAGCCTGACACCAAATAGTGCTGGGCGTTGAGGGGAGCAAATGCTCATTTCGTGCAAATTTGTCTTAAAGCGCCAAATTTTGCACAGATGTATCCCAGGGCATGCTCTAATGATTTAGCTAGGGCGCCCAAGTTTGCGACCTTCGGGGTCGCCACAGCAGCCAAATCAAGTTGGGCTCCCATCGAGCCCAACGTGGGCACTTCTGGGCATTCAAGTAGGATGTGAGAGGTCTAACTAGGGGTTTGTCATGATGCTGAACCCATTGCAAGCATTTGTTTTGCACAAAAAACATTCCTTGGGCTAGAAATGGCCCCAGAAAACGATGGTTTATTGATGAAAAGTGATGACTCATCACTTTTCATCACTAATCACAGTTTTGTGATTGTGTGATTTGTCAGTTAGGTTGGGACGGATTAATTAGTTTTGTGGTGTTTTTAATTATTTCAAAACATTACAAAAAAATAAAATAAAAATAAAACGTCTCAGAAATATTAATATTAATAATCTAAGAAATTACATAAATTAGAAAAGAAATGTTTAAGAAGAAGTGAAAATAGTCGATCTACAAGCTCGAGCTTGTAGAATCTGTAATTTTCACTAGTTTGGGTGCCAGGCACATTTCTCTTTCGTGTATTGAGCTACAAGGTTTGGGAACCACTGCATTATTGACACAAATGTATAAAACATTGGGTCCAAACATTAATCGAAAACTCATGAACAAAACAGGTGCAATACAGTACAATATAATGCCTTTACTCATACAACAGGAGCTTTCTGTTGCTCCAAAAGCCAGGCATGGAGTAGCATTCCTCTGTTAGAGCCCTCAAAGAGTGAACTCAGACCAGTAAAATCAGGTCCATATTTCGCTCTGATGTCTTGTGTGATGTTTTGTATACCAGTCTCACATTGACATACGCTGCTCAGGTGGTATGCAACTCCACCTCCCCATTTACACACGCAGTCTATAGACCCCTTTTCCACAGACATGGCCCAACACCACACCACCCACTTGTGCCAGGTTTCCACTACAAGGACATGGGTAGAGTGGTGTGAAAGTGGTACTAAATGCGGTACTCTAAAAAGTATCCAATCTAGAGTAGGCTAGGTCTGATGGGTAGACTATGGGGTAGACTTAGCACCCCCAGCTGTAAATGACTTCCCACGGCCCTGTAACTGTATTATAATCACAGATAAAAGGGTCCATTTGTTTTTTACCGATAGGGGTACTTTTGTGTAATGGAAAATGTATATATTTTTATGTGGCACTGTGTAGTGTTGTGTAGTGTGGTGCTAAAGCTGCAGTCGAAAAGGGGCTATGAGAGGAAAACCAAAACCTTGTAAAGGTTAACCTCAAATAGTCCTGCTATAGAGTGGATGAACAGATCAATCTGGGTTGATGGCTTGGATTTTTGAATAATGTCCCTTCGGTCACTTTCAATGATGTTATCGTTTCTCCATTATCTCAGATGAATGAGAATACATGACTTGGGTCTCCTTCTTCAGCAGTTGAAGAACATACCACAAGGGGTCATCAGCCATGCCATTTCACTGCTGTATACAGGCATTACAGTACAATACGTGGACCTAGTAATTATTAAACCACAATATCTAAGGGAATATGTTATATTGCTATGTCCTGTTATTTGACTTTTCTTCCTTTGTTCCTTCTCCAGTCTTATAAGTTATGACATTTTCTGCAAATAGATAACTTATAATAACGTATACAGTATAAAGAGAATACTTTCACTTGTTTGTTCCTTCTTTGTTTGCAAAGTTCGGTATGGTCTTTTATATCAGTGGTTCTCAAACGTTTTCATATCAAGGACAAGGGCCCCCAAATTGATATGCATCTGGCTGTGGACACCCCATTTGAAACGATTTTGTTCCAGGGACCCCCATAAGAGAACATTCTCAAAAACCTTTCAGAAATAGCAGATCTACAAACTCACATCACATTGTGAGCTTGGAACCCCCACAACGACCCCTGGGAGTGTCCAGACACACAGTTTTAGACTGATTTGCATGGAAATATCCCCACAGACTAAACATTATGGTTTGTTGTGGGCACGCGTGTTCATGTTAATTAAGCAAGGTTACATGAGAGGGCGTGTGTTACCATGATTACTGGCACGCCACTGATGTGGCCAGGAATGAGTAGGGCCATGATTATGACATTTTACATGATGATTAATTGTCACTCAGACGGGTGTCAACCCTGTCCCCTGGCTGTGTGACACAAGGGCTCTATTATGATCCAGATCTTATGCCTTAACTTCTTTGCCTTTTTTTTACTATTTTGAAAAACATTTTTAAATACTTCAAATGCTGATCTACATCTGCACGTTGTGAGCTTGCAGATCAGCTATTTGAAATATTAAACAAAATATGTCTATATAGTAAAAAAAGGCAAAGAAGTTAAGGCATAAGACCTGGATCATAATAGAGAACATGTCTTAGTTTAGACAGTTCAGGTGATTTACACCCCGAATGCCAACCTTTTGACTTGATCCAGTCCAGACACAACCTTCCCAAACCTTGACAACTCTTTCACAATGAGTTCATCTCTTAGTGGACATTTGACACCAATACTTGTGTTGCCGGGGTGGCGACTCGAGCGCGACAGACACAAACGTGTCATTTATAACCACGCCGTTTGCAACTAGCGTTTGCCTTCTCTCTCTCCCTCCATCAACGAAAATAACAACACCACCGTTCATCCTGGCAGCGGACTAGACTCGCGGCACCCACCGCTTTTGCAACAGCTTTGCTGCCTTCTTCAACTGAACAAGGGAAGCACGGCGAGATCTTAAAGCCGTGTTTCCTTGTCAAAGTTGTAAACTCATTCATGACGCTGAAAGCAGCGTGGCCGCCTCCGCGCCGCACCGCACACAGCAGCCAGTCAACACAAAGGGCGCGTTCGGAAATGCGCACTCAACGCACTGGTGTGCCATGTTGTCGTTCGTTTATTCGGTGCACTTGGTGCGTTGTCGTTCGGAAATCCAGTGCGCGGCGCACTGGTGTGTTGAGTGCACGCACTCACCAACCCTACTCAGAAGATGGGGTTAGGCGGTGTGGTGCGGTGGTTCGGTGTTCTGATTGGTTGGTTTTCATAGCCATGTCTCGAACGCTTCTCAGCTGTGAACAATGGAGGAAATTACCGCAAAATGCAGCATTTGCAGCTTAATTGGTCGTTTGGCCTTGATAGTTTCACACACATTAACGTGTAAACTAACAGCAGGTGTGCCAATGTTATGAATTACATCTCCTTTCAATAGCAACGTTACGTTAGCATACTTAGCAACTGCTGCTTTTCAGAAAGTTTAGGCTACTTAAAAAGCACACAGCTGCCTCTTAAAACTGGTCGTTCGTAAATAAGCCACACTGAACGCACTATACAACGACACGCCCACTGCACTCACTACACCGAGCACACACCCAGTGCGGGTTTCCGAACGCACCCAAAGTCAACGGTCAACCCCCGCTCACACCGGGGTTTAAACACTAAACAATGAATGAAACAAACGCTTTAACAACGTAATCAAAGCATGAGAAAAGATAGAGAAGAGATAGTTACTCACTCAGGCCGATTATCATACGCAGACTTGTGGAGTACAGACTTGCAAAGACAGCCAGCCAGCAAATTAAAGGGTTATTCCACTTTCAACAGGGAGCAGCTGGGCTTTTCTCCACACACACACACACACACCCATTGTAACCCTAACCCTAGCCCTGAATACATGACTCTCATATACATGAGAGTCATGCTGTGCCCTTAACATGAGGACCAGTGGGGAATCGAGCCCTCAACGGTTTGAGCTAGGAACGTCAGCTTTCAAAAATAAAGTGCTTACCCAAGCCAACCCTGCTAACGATTTGACGCCGTGCAACGTTCATTACACGCCGCTGCCGGATTGTTGAATAAAAAGCATTTTTGTCCGAAATTATTTTGCTTAACATCTAGGACTCCGGTTGATCATTGTAGTGAACGGAGATGATGCGATGACGCGACTGTCCACTAGAGGCGGAAGTACTATGTTAAGCAAAATAATTTCGGACAAAAATGCTTTTTATTCAACAATCCGGCAGCGGCGTGTAATGAACGTTGCACGGCGTCAAATCGTTAGCAGGGTTGGCTTGGGTAAGCACTTTATTTTTGAAATCTGACGTTCCTAGCTCAAACCGTTGAGGGCTCGATTCCCCACTGGTCCTCATGTTAAGGGCACAGCATGACTCTCGTATATGAGAGTCATGTATTCAGGGCTACCCTAACCCTAACCCTAACCCTATTAACCATGATAGATTCATTAAAAACACCCATGTTTTTCTGGTGACTCATACTACCTTCCTAATACGTGAGCAGGCCGTGTTTTTTCTATAATTTTTTTCATTGATTTTTAATAATTATTTGGGAAAATGGAAAAAATGAAATACAAGAAATAATTATTAAAAATACATGAAAAAACATGAAGTTTGAAGTTACAATGGGTGGGGAGAGGCCCTGGGACTGGAGGGCCTGGTAACATTTACATCAAATATCTAAATATTGAATCAAGCAAATTAAAAACTGTTCAGGATGTTCATAAAAGCCTGATTAGACGATAAAATTACCAAAGGTTTTGTTTGAAAGTGAAATATCCCTTTAACAGCCAGCCAGCAAACAAACAAAAAAACAAACAGCCAGCAAACAAACAGGCAGCAAACTGGCAGGCAGAAAACATGCAACATTTTTTGCCTGATTACTGTTACCCACTGGTTTCACCCAGGATTTGAACCCAGGTCTCCCACATGGAAGTCTAACTAGGCCAAAGGGATATGTGGGGGTCCCTCAGTGGCTAGCCTGGGGAACCCTTAAGGCCTTTGGGCGTTCCACATTTGAGCAGTAAAGCAGGAGAACCAGAATTGATTGATTGATTGCGACCGTAGGTCGCATTTACTACAGAAACCTCCACCGGCTGTCTGTCTGTCTGTCTGTCTGTCTGTCTGTCTGTCTGTCTGTCTGTCTGTCTGTCTGTCTCTCCGTCACACGTCACACGTCACACTTTTGCCCTGCTCATATCTCCACAACCGTTGCCCCCATCCATGCCAAATTTTACACACACACACACACACACACACACTCCTTACCTGCCAAACTACAACCTCCAAGGACCCCCGGAGCTTCAGGGACCCCCAGGTCCCTGGAGGACCCCCAGGTGTAAAAAATGACCAAATGTGCAAAAATGACCAAATGACCACCCCAACGGGGCTGCTCACGGGGAATTCCTGGGGACCACCCACTCCTGGTGCTCCAGAACGGATGCAAAAGTGGTGGCGCCCCCAGTGGAGGACCCCCTCCACTGCAGCTCACATAAAATGCCGTAACTCGGGCTAGGAGCGTCCGGGAGAGCCGGGGCCGGTACCTATTCGTCCGCCAAGGCAACGCGGAGACCCCACCCCTCATTTCTCACATGGCCCTCTACTAGCGCCACCTTCAGGCCGATTTTTAAAACACATTTTTGGACACTGCTCCTACAGTTTTTGCCCTCAAATCACGCACATCGCTACACAGTATGTCTACACTCATCCCATCAACATGAATCTGTCCCATATAGCGCCACCTTCAGGCCGATTTTTAAAAACACATTTTTGGACACTGCTCCTACAGATTTTGCCCTAAAATCACGAAAATCACTACACAGCATGTCTACACTCATGTCATCAACATGGATCAGGAAGATTTTGGAAAAACAAATTTTTGCCCTATTTGTGGAAATAAGCGACCTACGGTCGCTTATCTCCCGATTAGGGAGTCTTACTGGTTGATTGAAGGCTTTATTAGAAGTTTGCATAGGAAAAGGTACAGTTTCATGACGGTACAGTTCACTGGTACAAGGTCTACTAAAAGGAGATCCATGAAAAGACTAAGCTTATTTCAACAGGAAACCATTAAAGTATCTCATATAACATTGAATGACAGACAAATAGAACACAGTACTATGCAGTAGATATGTCAAGAAAAGGGGAAAAAAAGAAAACAGTAAGTCTAAACAAACAGTAAGTACAAGGAAGGGGCAGGGGAGGGTAGGGTTGGGCTAGGTTTTTACCAGTTGCGAACGGCTGCTGCCTGTAAGTGGTTTTTCAGGGCAATCTTAAAGGATGCTAGTGATCCACACTCCTTTATGGCCTTCTCACTCCTTTATTGAGCCGTCAATGAATTAATTGGCAATTGAAACTTGTTTTCTCAATGCTATTGACGAGGTGATGTCAACTACGTGTTTTTGATCTACTGTGTAATCATTCTGCAGTGGTTGGTATGGAGGTGGACTCCCTGCTCTGACATTTCATTAGATCCTGTGGTCAGGTAGGACACCTACTGGCTGACAAGAGGTACTGCATCCCCAGACATGCTCTCTCTCCATTCTAGTTGAAAAGTGTAAATGTCATCTCTCTCATGGAGGAGCAGGTTCTCCATTCCAGTTGAACAGTGTAAATGTCAACAGTAACATTACAGTAAGTCACAATAATCTGCTATTATTATTGTTTTGTTGTCGTTCATTTTATATCACACATTTGACAATAATAAACAGTGATGGATACATGCAGTAATCAACCCCAGTATACTCAAGTCAAAGTATATAGATACTCCTGATACTCCATGTTCAAAGAATATCAATACATAGTGAAGATCTACAAGCTCACAACGCTCCCAGCTAGCAGATGTAACCTGGTCACCAGGCTAACAGAGTGAAGTGTGAGCCTGCTGGCTTGACCTCCTGACTGCTACTCCTCCCAGCTGTGCACATCTGGATCTGAAGTGTTAGCAAACACATGCTATGCTTGACAACAGTTCTATCAAAGATGCTCAAATAGCAGATACACTGTTCGTTATAAAACAGTGCTATCAAAGATACTCATCTATAGCAGATACACCGTTCGTTATAAAACAGTGCTATCAAACTCATCTAGCAAACACACAATTCCAAACTGTAGACACAACAACAAACTTCAGTCCCTTAAAGTAATGTACAGTAATAGTTCATAATACTATGGTGATAAATAATGTAGCAGTAAAACATTTCTAAAGGTGTTTGGGGTTGAATCTTGTGCTTCTGAAGCACATTTCACCTTTATTGACTTGTTTCAACTACTGTTTCTGTTTGTGTTAAAAATATGCTTTTATGTGGCCGCAACCACCTGCTCATTAAGGATGCCTATGCCTGGTTGTCAGGTGGGTGGTGACCCAGCTGGAGGAAGCCACATCCAGTATTGTTGTATGATACACGGGGGGATGTTATTGTGATGTCATTATATCGGTGTATTTAGATTGGGCCTTTTGACTCAGAGGGCTGTATTTTGATTGTCTTAAAGGAGTAGTTCACCCCTAAATGACCTTTTTCTATTGATTACTCACCCAATGGAGACTTGAGTTCAATAAAAAAAAAATCGTATTTGTCGCATTCCTAAGAGAGAAAATGTATTATAGTAAATTTACCCTCATGGGGTGTGTAATCAATAGAAAAAAAGTCATTTTGGGGGTGAGCTACTCCTTTAAGTACCCGCTCTTATGCCTTAACTTAAAGCCCTGTCCATAATGTCAGGGTAATACTTTTCAGAAGATGCCAGTGAAGTCATTTTGTAGTCTTGATGAAAGGTTTGGTGGTCGGAGACAGTATGGACAGGCCTTTAAGTTAAGGAATAATAGATGGAACTTAAAGGGATATTTCACTTTAAAAAAAATTGTAGTCATTTTATAGTCTAATCAGGCTTTTATGAACACCCTGAACAGATTTTCATTTGCTTGATTCAATATTTAGATATTTGATGTAAATGTTATCAGGCCCTCTTCCTCCAAGACCCCTCCCCATACACACCCATTGTAACTTCAAACTCCATTCTAACCATGATAGATTCATTAAAAACACCCATTATGTTTTTTCTGGTGACTCATACTACCCTCCTAATATGTGAGCTGGCTGTGTTTTTACCATAACTTTAATAATATTCTTTTATTGTATTGAATATTTTCCCCAAAGAATAGCTGCCTCTTGCTACAGAAAAAAGCGATAGGCTCCTGCCCTATGGGCCTCATGGCTCGGCCAGGCGTACTTTAAATGATGAAAGTAATGGTATAGGATATTGATGTGTTCCCAGTTTAAATGATGTTGTGATATTGATGTGTTCCCAGTTTAAATTATGTTGTGATATTGATGTGTTCCCAGTTTAAATTATGTTGTGATATTGATGTGTTCCCAGTTTAAATTATGTTGTGATATTGATGTGTTCCCAGTTTAAATTATGTTGTGATATTGATGTGTTCCCAGTTTAAATTATGTTGTGATATTGATGTGTTCCCAGTTTAAATTATGTTGTGATATTGATGTGTTCCCAGTTTAAATTATGTTGTGATATTGATGTGTTCCCAGTTTAAATTATGTTGTGATATTGATGTGTTCCCAGGTTAAATTATGTTGTGATATTGATGTGTTCCCAGGTTAAATGATGTGATATTGATGGCCAATTGGACGTGCAGGTAAACGTGGTTATGAGAGTGTTTAAGTTCATGTGCTGTAACCTTTCAAGCTCTGCAGCTAAATTTTAAGGTATGATGAGAATTCATGTCAAAGAAAATGTATCCTGGTGATTTGCCAGTGTATATAAAACCATATGAATCATTTATGTTAGCAAATATTTTGCCTTAAGAGTTTTAGTCAGCACTGTATACGATGGTGGCATGTCATTTCTATTGTTTATGAATCTTATCTTACTTACTATAGTTTCTGACCAATAGTAATTAAAAAAGCTCTGTTTAATTGTACCTTCATTCTATTTTGTCTATACATCAATACACACCAATTTACTATCATTTTTAATATGTATGGTGTATATTATGTTAAAATATTAATTTTAGTTTTATTTATATTCTTCATTGTTGATTCATACTCTCCCTTTGTCTAAAACCACCAGGATACAGGATACACTTTTTACAGTGAACTGTAAAAATCGTAACTCGAACTTGTGAGCTTGTAGATCAGCTATTTTAGAACATTTTAACAACATCTGTATGGTTAATGAACACATATTTTGAGTAAATTAAATGAATGAAAACAATAACAATAATATCCTGTATTTACTCTTATATAAACCAGTGATTTATTTACAGATTAGATGAAACAGAACAGTGTACATTAATATGCATCATGGTCATGGAACATAAAATAATATACTTGATAATATACTTGAGCTTGTACAAATATTGTAATAATGTTGAAATACTGTAATGTGTCAAATATGGCATGTTTAAATCAAAGCCAGACTGATATGGGATATTTATTATTATCATGGAAGTCTAATGCCAATTTTAGAGTAAGTAAAATTCACTGAGAACATGTCATCCTTGACTACTGAAAATCAGCCAGATATATAGACTGGGGTTTAGTTTAGTTACATTTTATTCTGCACTTAGAGATGATTTATCTTTTATACAGTACATAATATAATGTACAACCAATGAAGAAATATATGCTCATATTAACAAGGAACAGTTGTTACAGTGTTCTTACAATGATCATGCATGATGGAGAAATAACATGTGTGTTGTTTGTGACAAGCTAAACTTAGAGACATTTTATCCCATGGCGGATATTCCATGTTCAGCTTCATCCAGCTGAGTGCTTCTCACAGGAGAGGAGGGGCATGTTAGGGGTTAAGTGCCTTGCTAATGGACACCTTGACACATTGCTGGGGGCCGAAAATCAAACCTGGGACCTTCTGCTTCCCAGGCGAGCTCTCTACATATAAAACTGTGACCCCACCCCTAAGTATAAGTTCACGAGACATCATCTCTCACACTCAAATCCTCAAATCCTCAAATGACACAATGTCAGTTTCACTCATGGTGTCACCTCCAATCATGGTGTCAGCTTCAATCATGGTGTCAGCTTCACTCATGGTGTCGACTCCAGAAGAGGACGCTATTGGTCCACGATGTCTCTTCATCAGCCAATCAGAGACCTTGGCAGGTGACCAGCAGTATGAACTTCCTGCTTCAGAGCGTGTTTCACCACTCACTGCAACAGAAGACAACAGACAGCAAGACATTTACAATGACAATAAAAACACTGCAACACAAGACAACAGACAGCAAGACATTTACAATGACAATAAAACACACCTGGATGTGAAAACATCTCTACATGTCTCTGTTCCTCACATATGAACCATGATGGCATTATGACCTTTGAACTCATATATGCCCATCTGTTCAGGACAGCCTCCAAGGTTCATAATAATACACACACACACACACACACACACACACACACACACACACACACACACACACACACACACACACACACACACACACACACACACACACACACACACACACACACAGAGATACTCACTACTAGGAGGAAGCCTGTCCATGCTGTTCCTTCTCCTGACAGGTAGAAAGGTTGGTTCTTCTGGATCCTTCACTGCAAACTTCAACACCCTGTCGATCAGCTCCTCCTCTCTCTTCCTCCATTCTTCTTCTGTCAAAGTCTTCTTTCCTTCCAGAGTCTTCTGTCCAGGAGGTCCAAAGTGTCCTCTGTTCCTCGTCACCATTTCTTCAGTTTTCTCCATCAGCTCTGTCACTTCTGAAATGTCCCACTTCATACCATCCAGAACATGGTACCTGTAGCCACATTTCTCCAGCAGCCACCTCAGAGGTTCTCCTTCAGACTCCATGTACTCCTCAACACGTCTCCCTCCCAGCCAGTATCCCATCATGAACAGAACCAGAGCGTCTCTCCAGACTCTGTCCCCCAGCAGCTCCATCTGTTCCTCCACTGATGTCCTGTCAGCTTCAGAGAAACTGGACCTGACATTAACAGTCACCAGGACAGCATGGGGTCCAGGAGAACAGAGAGTCACACCGTGTAGAAGGACGTCTTTGGTCTTCTGTGATGGAGGTGTAGTCGACCAGTCTGGACAGTTCACCACACTCACTGTTCTGTCAGCGACTCTGCTCTGTTTTCTGACACATTGTGTCAGTTTAGTCTGGGTTTTAAACTCCTGGAATATGAGGTTTAATGTATGTTAGTCAAAATAATCAACTCCAATCTATTCTGTCCTCATTGAAGAGTTTTCTTTGGCTTACCAGAAATGAACTCACTGAATTCATTATTATGCATCACTTTGTCTAACAGAGCAACAGTAACACTACAAACATTACATTAATTATAACTAAATGTATGGAATAATAATTTAACTACTTAACTAGAAAAGGCCAGACAGTAGAGTATAAATGTCCACCAGGGGGCGTGCTCTAATAATAGTTGTGATGTATACAGTCATGTTTAGCTACAGTCATGAAGAAATGAGCACCATGTGACTCTCTCTCTCTCTCTCTCTCTCTCTCTCTCTCTCTCTCTCTCTCTCTCTCTCTCTCTCTCTCTCTCTCTCTCTCTCTCTCTCTCTCCCTCCACATTCATTGTCTATCTCTCGTTATCATCTTTTTCTCTGCTTTGCTGAACATGTGTGTGTATTGATCACTGACAGTTCATTGATCACATGATGTCTCAAACATTCATGACAGCAGATATTTTCACATTATCATCAGAAAACATTTATATTTGATCTCTTTACTGTTTACTTTGATCTCATTCATTATAACATCACATTCATATCATATTACTTTACTGTTTACTTTGAGCTCATTCATTATAACATCACATTCATATCATATTACTCACCTTGCAGTGAGTCCATGGAAACACAGTCTTCTGCAGAATGAGGTCTCCAGCTCTGCTCCTCTCCTTCTGCTTTCCACCAACCAACATCAGCCTGACATCTGCTAGACTCTGATGTTCTCCTGACACACACACACACACACACACACACACACACACACACACACACACACACACACACACACACACACACACACACACACACACACACACACACACACACACACACACACACTTTATCACTTTATCACTTTCACCTTTCAAAATGTTTCAAATATAGATTAAAATAACCGATCTACAAGCTCACAATGTGTCATGATGCAATGCGTTGTGAGCTTGTAGATCTGCTATTTTAGCTTTTTTTCTACTTTCGCTACTTTTGCGTGGCACTATGACAAGGTAGGGAATTAATTATTGAAAAGAAAAGTTAAAATGGAAAAATATTGATATTAAATTATTAAGATATGAAAGGAGAGGCAGGCTAACACAATTACACAATTACACACACACACACACACACACACACACACACACACACACACACACACACACACACACACACACACACACACACACACACACACACACACACACACACACACACACACACATATAATCATCACCTTCAAACAGAGCTTTCAGAGCAGTTCTTTGTCTGTGTGTCTTGGTCATGAATGTGTGGACACGTTCCTGGATGTTCCTCTTCCTCTCTGACATCTTCTCATCTCCATCATCTTCATAGTGTCCACCTGTGTTTCCTGACACCATGTCCTCTACCTTCTCCAGAAGCTGTGTGACCTGAGTGACATCTGTCTTCTGGTTGTTGAGGACATGATACCTGTTTTCACATTTGTCAACAAGCCAGAGGAGGTCTTCACCTTCAGCCTCAATGTACTGCTCAATGCTTCTGTCTCCCAGCAGGTCTCCCCAGGTGAACAGTATCATAGAGTAACTCCACACGCTCTCTGGATGAAGTGACATGTGTTCCTCTATTGCTACTCTCTGTGCTTTGGTGAATGCTTCATGAAGAGGAACCACCAGAAGAACAGCATGTGGTCCAGGAGGACAGAGAAACACACTGTTCTGGATCTCCAGTTTGTCCATCTCTGAGGTGTCCTGTAGTGGACTGTTGTAGTACCAGCCTGGTGAGTCCACCACTGTCACATGTCTCCCTGCTACTTCACCCTGTCTCACCTCACACTGCACTGACCTCTGACCTGCTTTAAAACCACTTCCTGTCAGAATGGTGTTTCCTGCTGAACTCTTCCCAGACTTCTCCACTCCCAACAACACAATCCTGATGTCAGTCAGTCCTGTCAGAGAAAACATTGATTACTCTCACTTTGATGCTTTTTATTTAAACGCTTATGATTAAACTAGACATTTTAACAACAAATAGTTAAACAAGCAGATCTACAAGCTCACAATGTGATGTGACATATATCTTGTATATCTGCTATTTTCAAACATTTTGAACATGTTTTTTTTGTTGTGGTTGAGGAACAAAGCAACAATGTCCAGGTAATTCTATGATGTTGTTAATATGTAATAATCACATTGATACAAGTTAAATGAACACTAAGGTGTGTCCACTAGAGGTCAGTAGAGTACAGTGATGTATGCAGTGACATTATTACCTAGAGTCATGTAACAGTGAAACAATACATCTATACATCTGTGTGTGTGTGTGTGTGTGTGTGTGTGTGTGTGTGTGTGTGTGTGTGTGTGTGTATGTGTGTGTGTGTGTGTGTGTGTGTGTGTGTGTGTGTGTGTGTGTGTGTGTGTGTGTGTGTGTGTGTGTGTGTGTGTGTGTGTGTGTGTATGTGTGCATGCATGTGTATGCTTGCGTGCTCACTCGTTCGTGCGCGCGTGTGCAGATCAGTTTTACGGATTAATTATCTTATCAGATTATCAACTATTTTAATAATCAATTTCATTAATTAAATATGTTTACTTTAACACTACAAGAAACATTTTTTTCTTGTTTTTTTCTTTTCATTAACTCCCTTCAAATTTTATTAAATTTTATTAATCGATATCTTATATCAATTATATTTGTACCACCAGTCAATCAAAGGTAGTGATTTGAACTGTAAGTGTTGGTTTTAACTGTGTGAGTCCTTCATCAGAGGAAGATACACAACATTGTTTTTTGACAGCATTATAATTGGTTAGTATTGTGGATCTCATAGACCGGACATGTAGCCCCCTGATTGGCTAGTCCTGGTCCATTGTCTCAGGATGCCTATCCCATAGCCTGGAGGAACGATTGTGCTACAATTATTAATTCATAAAAACAACAAACATGTAGTTGTTGTTGGTCAATTTGAAAACTATTCTGGAATTGAGGTCCTTGATGACTTTGTGCACAAGAGATATGAGCTCATCTGTAATAGTTTATGAGACTATAATCAAGGGAAACACACCGGATGTGGAGGCGGCGCAGACACAGTGCGTCAAAACATACACCTCATTATTTTCAATGAACTGAAGGTCTATTCACACTACGCTGGTGTTGCGTGTGTGAGCGCACACATCCCATTCATTTCCAATGGAGAATTGTGTGGAGCCCGTCTAGCGCGATACGGAAACAAACGCAGAATTTCACGCTGAGCGCACGCATCAGACCGCGGCGACTGAGAAATTTGAATGAATTTAGTCTCGACCAACATTATTCAAATCTTGTGCGTGCGTGAGCTCTTGAAGCCAATGAAAGCAGTGCTGCTCTGCGTGTAGGTGTGTCTGTGTGAAATGACAGGGACAGAGTGACTGTCAATCAACAATAGCCTCGCGGACTGGAGGCACACAGAATTGAGTTCCTATGCGCTTTTACGGCGTGTATTTTTTCTTGGTGTGAATGCGGGTTAACCCTCACCGGTGGTGTCAGACACAAGCAGGTGCAAGTCTGCCGCCTCGCCTGCTCCGCCGATACACCGCTGTTCTATTTTTCCAGCGTTGCCGCGCAGAGAAAATGTTCTCCCCACCGGGGGGAAATGGATAGTCTACGCCACATGGCAGCGCGCCGCATCCAGTTGGTGTTACCGCCTGCTTCACGGCCGGACTACACCAGAAAATGTGCGCACACGCGTGAGCTGTCCGTAAAGCCCCTGGCTACACCAAGGAGGGAGTATTTGTGTGGGAGACCTGAGGAGTCTGTGTACAAAACGTATACTCGCGTGTACAAAATAGAACAGCATGCGTATCCGGGGCTCGCGCTATCCGTGAGGCTGGTGTAGCCGGTATCATGATACGGCCGGGCTACACAAGAAAACGTGCACGCATGCATGCGCTGTCTGTGCGTGTGCGAAAAGCCCCTGGCTACACCAAGGAGGGGGTAGGTGCGGGAGACCATGGGAGTTTGTGTACCAAACGCATACGCGTATATAAAAAATAGAACCGATCCTATTTTTAGGGAATGCGTATCTGTTGTTCGCACTATCTGTGTGCCTGGTGTAGCCGGCTGAATTGATATATATTGGATCTTTCCAAAACGCGCATACGCACGCACACCCCGCAAACGCAATAACGCGCGTAAAAAGCCTTGGTGCACCCAAAAAAATAATCTCTCAGTTGAACACATTTTAAATGTGTGAAACTTTTCCACCCATTTTATATGAGTAAATTTATATATGGGATATATGTAGTCCCAAGTCAAATCTACATTTAATGCAATGCATGTTGTTCAATTAGTCCAACTCATTTTCATTAACTTAAGCCAAGTTAATTATATGAACTTAATTAATTTACGTTTGTCCAACTCAAACAAATGTTAACGTAAATGTGTTGGTTCAACTCATTTTTATGGAATTAAGCTAAGATAAATAAAATACTTTTACATTTACATAAGAAGAGTTCGGTTTCAGGTTTTCTTCTGGATGATTTGTTTCAAGTTTTACAATATCAACATACAGATGCATAATGGATATATGCAATAGCAGTGATTATTGAATAATCAGAACATTTAAGAGAAAACCAACGCAATAACCTCAAAGTTACCATGAGTTCTTCTCTTTTAGCCTAGCATGGGGAGGGAGCTCAAGCTTAAACTAGCAGCCTAGCAGTTAGGGTTAGGGTTAAGGCTCAAATACTGACAAATCAAATTCTGACATATGACAGTCATCTTGCCAAGGCAGACACATTGATATGATACATTTAGCATTTTTAGCTCCCGAAAGCTTAAACATTTCCCTGAAAACCTAGAAAAATGCTGTTCCCAGCATGCTTTGCATAACATGTGACCAACTTATTTGACCAATCAAGGGAAAGGGCTGGAGTCACTTCTCAGATCTGTAAAATGTACTTAATAAAATTGAGTTGGATTCAAACAATATTCTCAGAATGATTTCAGCCTTAAAAACTACTCAATAAAATTGGTGAGAGGCGTGGTTTATGGGACTCTAGGAGTTTTCATTGGAACTCATTTTCAATGTGTTTTTAAATTCCATTACTAAGATTTGAGTTACATGAATGTAATATAAATGCATAATGTTAAATGAATAGATTTTGTATAAGCACTATTAATTACATTTGAGTTGGAACAATTTAATAAAAATGCATATATTGTAAATGTATATATTTAAGGTAAGCACGATTAATATTTGTTCAGTTACATCAATTCAATACATTTGCATATATTATAATTAAATACATTTAAATAAAGCCAACATAATGTAAATGTATCACATCTGGCACTATTAATAATATTTGAGTTATATCAATTAAATGTATATGCTTATGCCTTGAAGTGAAGTAATTAAATAAAGCAAACATAATTTATATGTGTCACATTTATAGGGGGGTTGAATCAGTTTTTTGGGTGTGTAGCCCAGCCAATAAATATTGGATCTTTCCAAACGCGTTGTGCCCACGCAGTAAAATGCTATGCACTGACGCGAATGAAAAGCCTTGGTGTAGTCCGGCCGACACGCATGTCATACTGTGACGCTGCGCAGCCGCCCGCGTCCGGTGTGTGCTCCTCTTCAGACAGACAGACTGACAGACAGACCAACAGACAGACGGTTAGGCAGACAGACAGACAGACAGATAGACAGACAGACAGACTAATAAAATATTCTTTCTTAAAGTAAAACAAAACATACCAACAGCTTTTGGAAGTCCAGTTGATTGTTTCTGAGCGTCTGCCCTCCTTTGTTCTGCTCTTCTTCTGATAGATCTCTCCATCTCCTTCAGTTCCTCTGAGACGTGTTCTTCTGTCTCATAGTGACCATTACTAGTCACCATCTGATCTACCTTCTGTAGCAGCTCTGTGACCTGACTACCATCTCCTCTGTCACTGATGTTAAGAACATGGAAGCGGCCTTCACATTTCTCAGTAAGATATCTTAAGTCAGGGTTAGATCTAATGAGACTAGGTCTCATTTTGCTTTTATCAGCTACTGTGAACACCACAATAGTGTGTTTCCACGCTCTGTCACTGAGGAGAAATCTCACATGCTCCTCTGCTGACATCCCTGTTCCTACATATGGGCTGTCCAGTCTCACCACTAGGGCAAAGACATGGGGACCTGGAGGACACAGATTCACACTCTGTTGGATTTCTAACTGTGTCAGTTTTGGGGTCAGATCTAGGGGATGAGAAGACACCCATCCTGGAGTGTCCACTACACTGACGTGTCTCCCTGACACTAACTCTTGTCTCATGACACTCTTAGTTGTTATTCTGTTTGTTTTAAAAACATCTCTGCCTAAGATTATGTTTCCTACTGAACTCTTTCCACTGTGTCCACAGAGTCCATCTCTTCCCCCGATCAGAACAATTCTCAGTTCTGACAGGTCGCTGTTCTTCCCTGGTTGGAAAAATAAACATAATATTCATAAAGATCACAGATGTGACTAAAGCAGTATCAGTTTGTTGGTTTCATGTGTTTTAATAGAACTCACCTCTGATGGAAGCTGAGGTTCCACTGGACATCCTGTCTACAGCTGTTGTTTGAACTGTAAAACAGTAACATTACAGTAATCTGCTGTTATTATTGTTTTGTTGTCATTACTGTTATATCACACATTTGACTATAAACAGTAGTGGACACAGTATTCAACCCCAGTACTTGAGTCAAAATATACATTAGATACTCTTGGTCACATTTGCAATGGAGTTAAAGTTAAGTTAAAGTAAAGTGATTACTTGTTTAAAAAAAATATTGCATTGCTGTGTTAATAATTTGAAAATAGCAGATCTACAAGCTCATGCGTTATGCGACGCGTTGTATGTAAAATTGGGTTAATTTAGATATTAAATATGTCTTACAAATGCTTAAATTGTCACTTCACTGTCATCTAGGGACCCCCTGGGGGTCCTGACCCACATGTTGAGAACCACTGCAGTATGTGATAGTCATTAGTCAGAGAACATTCCTCACTGTCAATTATTCCATATGGAGACATGTTGGAATGTAATCAGTGTGAAACCATTTCAACCCAGATCTACCAACAGGTGTGACTTAAACACCAGGTGATGCACAACGTTTGTTCCCGGACGGCTCGCATTGGTTCATCTCAACAAACTAATCTCAGAAGTTAAAGGAGTAGTTCACCCCCAAAATGACTTTTTTTTCTATTGATTACTCACGCCATGGAGACTCCAGTTCAATAATATTTTGTTGCATTACTTTACACCACTGCTAACCTCACCTCACCACCAGGCTGACTGCAGTACCTCACATCACCACCAGGCTGACTGCAGTACCTCACATCACCACCAGGCTGACTGCAGTACCTGACATCACCAGCAGGCTTACTGCAGTACCTGACATCACCAGCAGGCTGACTGCAGTACCTGACATCACCAGCAGGCTAACTGCAGTACCTCACATCACCACCAGGCTAACTGCAGTATGTGTGGGAAGACTAGTTTCTATGTAATATTCAGTGCTCTGATCTGATATGGAGCCTGCCTACTGTATCTGGTCATTTTAACATGAGCATGACTGCCCGCCCACACACACACGCCTGTCCGCCCACACGAATGCACGCTCGCGCACACACACACACACACACACACACACACACACACACACACACACACACACACACACACACACACACACACACACACACAGTGTGTACAGAAAGTACAGCAAACACACTTTCCATATCCTCTCTACAGACCCAGATCAACCTGCAAAGTGAACTGATCCCAGTCCAGTCTATAATGTTCAGAAGCACACACTGCCACACCATCCTAGTGAAACACCTGATATGATCTGTTTTCACAAACTTCTTCTTAAAAGCATGATCTTATACTACCAGTATAATGTACAGTGATACAGTTCTATTGTACAATGTAACACCATCAAACGTGTGTTTGTTTTTTCTTGCCCCAGCAGTACTTTGTCCTCAGGTGAAAGGGACAGAAAGGTACAAATAGAATCACAAGGGATCAGCAAATGGCGACCACAAGGTAGCAATGAGCAGCACCACTGTTGGTCAGTCATCGTATTCAGTAAAAGGGATACACTTGTGGAATGCCCTACCAACTGAAATAAAAATAAATAACTAATTTTGGTTAAAATCAAACCAAAGCTGCGAACATATGTAGGCACATTTTAGAATGTTAATGTACATACTGTGTGACTGCCATAATAGCCATTTTTGTTATTATTTATGTTCTTTATTTGGGCTAAATATAATTTGCCCCTGAACTTGGGTTTCCAATGCATTTGAAGTTTCCCATGTATTTGAGGTACCGGAAGTAGCTAATTAAGGACAGGCTGGAACCCTTTATATGTGGCATAGTTCCTTACTCCCTCAAGTGTGTGACATTCTACACTTCCGCTCACTAAGGAGCGTTGTTTGAACGTGTTGCGGGACGGAACAAGGTACTTGTTGTTTGCTATATGTGAATTGTGTATCCATTATCCAAGTTAATATATGGGTTTGAATATTATGGTTAAGATATTGTATTCTGTTACAGTTGTGCCTTGCTGTTGTCATGGATTCATCCTCTCACTACCTTTGGTTAACATGCAGCCAGCGAGGTGTGTTTTGTATTTATTTGTATATTAAGAATAGATTACATGTTGTATAATTATGTTTATGATGTGTTAAGTTCTATTATTTATGTCTGTGTATTGTTTATGTTTGCTTTATACAGTTTTACGTTGTTGGATCGTTGTTGGGTCTTTTGAGCGGTGAAAGCGCTTCAATAAATCCACCACTAGTATGAGAAACAAGCTGTGTCATTTTTGGACCGAACCGAAGGCAGTGATATACTGTATACAAAAATCCTAAATATGATGAGTCAACAAATACCCTGGCTGAGAAGTGACAGGCATTATGATGAATAAAAGACAGTCTAACAGAATGTCTAGGTCTATGCAGTATGTAGGAGTACAGTATTGTGTAGGCCTACTGTATGTGCCATCGTAGGCAACATAATGTATATGAAAATAAATTCTTGGGTGTCATTATAGATAGCAAATTAAACTGGAAAGCACACGTAGTGAATGTACAATCAAAAATGTCAAAGACAATTGCTATAGTATATAAAATAAAGACCTTGTTAATAATAATTTGTCGCATATACTGTATTGTTCCCTCATACTTCCATTCCTAACTTATTGTGTGGAGGTGTGGGGGAACACATACAAAACAATCATAAAACCAATATTCATGCTGCAAAAAAAGGCTATAAGAATTATAAACAAAGCAGAATATCTTGCAGCTACAAATCCACTCTTCATCTGTAAAAATGCATAGTTAACCTAAACACTGCAGTATTTATGTACAAGGTATACAATAAAACACTACCAACATGTATCCAGGAGATGTTTAAAAAGAGAGAGACCCAGTACAACCTGAAGGGGGACAAGTGTGATGATGGAGGGTAAGGGGGGCAAGGACCAACACGCAAGTCAGATGTATATCTGTAATAGGGGTTGATTTATGGAACAGCCTGGATAAAAAACTAAAACTATGCACATCGATTATACATGTAACTTTTTTTATAAAACAAATCTTAAAATTGTCCTAACTGTTAAATCGCTTAAGTTTTAGAACACCCACTCCATTATTTTCAGCTTCTAAATCCTTCTCTTTATTATGTTTTCTATGATCCTGGCCGGGGACCGGATTTCGCGGAAGAATTACGTCATCTGCATCATCTGTATACGTTGTGTATACGTTGGCCAATCACATCGCGGATCATACACACATGATAAAATACCGGCCAATACGCCACAGCGTATCTGCCATGTCTTCAGGAAGTAGCTTCCCTCAGCTACAGTGTAGGATACAGCTAAGGATTCTTAACCTCTTAATCCCCAAATCCTGGCCAGAAAATTAGTTCTACCCCTCCACGGATTCGTATCGGTCGCGGTGGTTTGCGGCACCGCTCCGGTGGTCCGCGACGACTCCGGGCGAAAAACGGCCGAAAAAAGCAATACCGCTACTGACCACTAGTTTAGCAACTTACACAGTATAGCTTT
>NC_137825.1:8167821-8262821 GCF_963921795.1 Nannobrachium achirus | reverse complement strand
GGGCAGAAGAAGCGGTTCAAAGACCAACTGAAGACCACGCTGAAGAGAGGCCGGATCAACCCCTCTTCACTGGAGGAACTTGCTTCCTGCCGCAACCTCTGGCGCTCTCACTCTGCACAGGGAGTGGAGCACATAGAAAGCCAGTGCACACAACACCGTGCAGCAAAGCGTGCAAAGAGGCATGCCCGCAAAGCCACCCCTGCTCCCCTCAGTACCGCTTTTGTATGCCCGGTCTGTGTGTGTGTGTGTGTGTGTGTGTGCGTGCGTGCGTGCGTGCGTGCGTGCGTGCGTGCGTGCGTGCGTGCGGGTGCGTGTGGGTGGGTGTGTGCGACGTCAAGAAAATAGCACTACCCTTTTGAAAAGATCCTCACGACATCACTGGTTGTGATGCACAACTATACAGAGATATAAACTATAGTTTATATAGTATAGATTATTTATATACCACACCAATCAGATTATATGTTTGATAAAAGTAGACAATATGTCAAAGGGATCACATTTAGAACATAAGAATTCCATAACACTCATGGATATTATTTTCTACTAAATACTTTCACTGTCATCTCCTTCCATCTTGCTCAAGAAGCTCTTGAAGTTTAACAATATGCAAATTAACATCAGCTTATTAACCCACAGTGGTGGAAAAAGTACTGTATGAAATGAAAGTAAAAGTAAAGTAAAAGTATCACAACTCGTTACAAGTAAAAGTACAAAGTAACTAGTAACCAAAGTTTTCAAATAATTGTTGTGGAGTAAAATGTACAATATTTGCTTTTCAGATGTAGTGGAGTTGAAAATGTAAAATACTCCATTAAAGTAAAAAAATAAAAAACAATTGTACTTAAGTACAGCACTTGAGTAAATGTACTTGGTTACTTTCCAATATTGTTAACCTGATAACATGTTCTGTATGTATTTTATTTATGTAGATAATACAATATATTTACCCGAGCCTTAGCTGTGGAAAATACAATTATAATATTCATAATAATCTATAATTATAAACAACACATGTGTTGTAACGGTAGCGTCTCAGATGTACAACTACAACTAGTCAGACTCAGTGCACGTTCTTCACTCTGTCATTTACTCTCCACATACAGTACAGTACAAACATGAACCAGCTGGATGTAATCACTGTACACACAGATCACACTGCAAAGTTGACACAGATCTCAGATCAGATCTGACACAGGGACCGCCTCACTGTGACGTGCATTCACATACACAGACTATATTCACACAGTGGCCATTTTGCTCTCACGGCATTATTTCATTAACTTTACAGCAAAATGGCCGATGTGTGAATATGAGTGGTGATATATGGCTACGATTGACCCATTTCGACAACGTATGTTTTTGAACCAACAATAAATGTATCAATATTCAAGTACTACAGTATAATGCCATTTAGAAGTTATATTATAAGTCAGTAAGCACCCATCAGTAAGCAGCTCAGACAGCAGCTCTCTGGGTTGTGCCTCGATCACGTCTGGATGTCTGCCTTGTCGTTCTAACCTCACGTCAGCAGGCTTTCTGCAGTGTTGTGGAAACTAGACTAGTTTCTATTTAGTGTTCAGTTACTGTATCCTTTCATCAGCTTCCTACAAAGAAAACTGATCTCAGCCTGATATTGTTCAGAAGGCCTGTCACACACACTGCCATGCCCATCCCAGAGAAACAGCTGATATATTATTTGTCTTCACAAACTGCTTTCAATAGACTTTAATTAAGACATATCAACATCGTCTTAGTCTTAGTCAGTGCTATTGTACAGTAACATGTTTGATTTTCTGGTTCAGTCCTTACCTGTCAATGAGTTCTGTCTGTCTGTCGGTGTCAACGGTCGTCTTCTGTAGATTGAGCTTTAGTAGACGAACTGCAGTCAACACAGCCTCAGATACAAGTTTCATTTCCTGAAACATTTGCGGTTTGGGTGGATGTGACTGAGAGAGAGAGAGAGAGAGAGAGAGAGAGAGAGAGAGAGAGAGAGAGAGAGAGAGAGAGAGAGAGAGAGAGAGAGAGAGAGAGAGAGAGAGAGACTTTGACATTTAAAAATCCCTTTTAATTTGAACATTATTCTCCAATACTGCTATAGTATAGAATATACAGTATTATATTCTCACATATGTTACAGCAATATTAAAATAAAATGCTCCAGGCACTTTACAAAAACCAAAAAACAATAAGACATTTTTCAGTTAAACAATTTGATCAGACTAACTCCTCCCATATTTAGAACCAAAGAACAAACATTCTATTCATAGGCTTGCAGTAGATCATTGGATGCTGTCACCTCTAAATTCCCTCTCTGCACCAAGTCCTCCTCCACACCCAGCCCACAACTCCTGTGCAACAGTTTTTCAGCCACAGAACAGTACATGTCAATGTACCTGACACTGCCATATTTCCACTTGTCTCTCAGGACCCTTTGGGTCAGCATACAGCTGCAGCTCTGGGGAACGGCTCTCCACCTCTGAGCTTTTTTCTAGCTCCATGTCCTCTACAGACAGTTTATTAGCACATTGTCTCAGAAAACAATCTTCACAGCGCCCCCATCAGATCAGTTGCTGGCTCCTCATCCAGCAGTCTCCTTACAACATGCACTCCAGTGACCCTTGGCACACAGTCTGTGAGTACCTTACCTTCTGATTGGACTCTATACAGGCCCATCCTGGTCCCACCAACCAGACATATTTTATGTAGCATTAGTCTACGGGCATGCAGCATTCTACCCCATTGTCCAGTCCAACAGTAGCCTCGCAGGCCATCTCGAGCTACGTCATCACCAATGTGCTTCCTTTCTCGGTCTGGTGTCCCTCCCATCGAGCCTCTTTATTAGAACTTGGGTTTCTAATTTCCAATCAAAAGGCTGCATTTCGAGCGAACCCGCCTCACAGCGCTCCTGATTGGTTGAGCGGCTGCTGCAGCTCTCACATTTTGTAAACAAACATGGCGGTCCCCATGCCTGAAATAAAAGCTGCATTTAGTTTGCACTTTTGGAATTTCTGTCTGGAAAAGACGTATTTGATGATCTCCCGACGATGTTTTGATGCACTGATGACTACTGACTGGACCTGTCAGTCAAAGTGAGTAATACGTCATTGCGTAATGCGTTGTCTATGAAGAACTCCCAGACTCTCCCCTGGGAGAGTCTTCATCGTTACTTTCCATTTCCTGATTCACCTTCTGTAACCACTTTTTTCATGTTTAATTTAGTTGATTCAACAAAGGCTTTCTTTTCCTAGGGAAATAACTCGCCACTTTTACGCCCTTTACATTTTTGGTCTTCTGCTAAAACCTTTTCATTGCTTCCAGTCCATAATTAGCCAGTTCATCCTCTGACTCCTCGCTCCCCCACCCCTCAGCTTCACCACCGTCTGGAAGTGAATCAGCTCCCTGACAGTCACCTGTTTCCTCTGCCACCTTTATGTGAGCCACCTGCATCTTTTTTTGCCTCCCTTTTATATCTAGACACCTTTAATCTATCCTCTTCTGCTCTCATGTCATTACTAGCTGTCCTACTCTAGCCCCACCCCCTTCCACTTGACTGGCACTGGGGTCGCTCTCCTGCTGTTTATTCAAAACCTCATTGTCAACTTCAAGTTCACCATCCTCCTCCCCTCCACCATTCTCTTGCTGTTCATTCTCCCCTTCAGTTTCATCCTCCTGTCCAACAACCTCCCCCTCTTCATTCACCTGTCCTGTCTCCCCTGCAGTAGCAGGACATCCCAATGGTGCAGTCCCCCTCCTCCCTTTACCAGCACCACTAAACCCTTCCCCAATCCCCAGACCAAGTGGACTGCTGTTCTGGGCATGACCTGATCAGATGCCCCTCTTCCCCACAGCCAAAACGTTTCATGTTTTCCGTGGTGGCAAACAGCGTGTATTCAAATTAAGCCATCCATAGTTAACTTAAAATGTATTTTCAACTCTCGGGTCCTGTCATTTAATATCATGTACAGCTAGGGTTGCCACCTTTCAGAAACTGAAATAAGGAACACCTCTTCCGGCTGCGCGTTGGCGTGCGTTCTTTAAAAGTCTGCATTTTTTAAAGTCCCGAACTCCTGAAATACATAGAATAGTTATAACTAACACACAATATTGTGAAGCTTTTTGCAGTTTGAAATTGGCAATTGTTTCCAAAATATGAAAAGTTAAATTGTATGAATATCCTACCTGACCTGGCGGAGACCCGTGCTCCGAGGAGCATTTTTCTAGTTTATAGACTATATATTTTTGCCAAGTCATTCAAGATTTGTGTTGTTAAAATATTTCAAAAATAGAATGTTCAAATTAAAGACATTTTGAAAATGGCAGATCTACAAGCTCACAACTTGTCACATTGCAACACAACGTGAGCTTAAAATACCTCTCCTGTGTTATCTCAAATTTCCTTCTCGGGATCAACAGAGGTTTATCTCATCTCATGTCACCTTATTTTATCTTATCTTGACCTGGTAGAGGGGTTGCTGGTGGCAGGGACGTGCTGGCCAATTGGGAAAAGCGGGACAACTCCCAAACGGCCGGTTCATTCCTGGCCGGTCCAGGCCTGCCATTAGGAAAAAAATAAAAATAAAATGTCGTCCTTCGTTCCATTTTGGGGGCTGGGCAGCCAAAAAAGTAAATCGTCACTGTCGGACAGAAACCTTGTATCTCCAAGTTTCAAATGTATACATTTTTTCGCAAAGCAAAGCCCTGCTTCATCATACAAGGCCGTTGCACAAAAGTAGTGAAAACAACTTTACAAACAACGTTGTGTGCTTGTAGATCGGCTGTTTTCACTAGTTTAAATCATTTGTTAAATGATAAATACAAAACAAACGGTTTTGGACATACAAGGTTTCCACCCGACAATGACGAAATATAACTCATGTACATCCCACTGGCTTGTCACTTGTCATGATCTGAAATGGCAAATCTTTGAGTAGCAGCAGCGCTATAGAGAGAGATCTCTCTATAGCGCGCAATGAGGGCCTCTCCAACTCTTTTTTCCCGGGCTGAATCAGGGGTCCAGCACGTCCCTGGCTGCCGTGGCTGGTGGCTGCTGGTTCCTCCCACCAACCTGACAGAGACGCACACAGAGCGTTTGGTGCGCTTGTACTTTGTGTTTTTAATCTTCTCCTATTGAATTGACATATCTCTTCTTTGAACTATTATAGTGTTGTTGTTATTAAATAAAGAAACACTCGAGCTTGTAGAGGGTAAATCCGCGGTGCTCACCGCAACGCAGCGTAAATGACTGCAGTCTGAAGTGGAATCCATGGACACAGACAGACAGACAGACAGACAGACAGACAGACAGACAGACAGACAGACAGACAGACAGACAGACAGACAGTCAGTGACCAGGCGCAGCCACCGCACCGAGCCACTTAACTGGATGTTTTATGTTTACACTCGCAGGATGTCCTGCTTGCCTCCCGCGAGTGCTTGTGCCAGTTCATTATTGTTAAATTCACTGTTTGAGTGACAGACCTTTATGGGGCATTTGTGAAATACAGAACAAACTGCGTTGGAACGCAACATTTCATTCTCAAATACGGGACGAATCTGTATTTTACGGAACGGGTGCCAACCCTATCAGCAGTCATGTCTTGGACAGTTCAGGTGATTTACACCCCGAATGCCAACATTTTGACCGAGTGCAGACACAACCTTCCCAAACCTTGACAACTCTTTCACAATGAGTTCATCACTTAGTGGAACATTTGACAGCAATAATTGTGTTGCCAGGGTGGTGAATCGAGCGCGACAGACACAAACGTGTCATTTATAACCACGCCGTTTGCGTTTGCCTTCTCTACCTCCTCCGTCAACGAAAATAACAGCAGCACCGTTCATCCTGGCAGCGGACTACACTCGCGACACCCACCGCTTTTGCAACAGCTTTGCTGCATTCTTCCACTGAACAAGGGAATCACGGCGAGATCTTAAAGCCGTGTTTCCTTGTCAAAGTTGTAAACTCATTCATGACGCTGACAGCAGCGTGGCCGCCTCCGCGCCGCACCGCACACACAGCAGCCGGTTACACTCCGCCATTCCGAAACATCGCCATTCCGCACATTGACTTACATTGTTAGCCTAACCCTAACCCTAACCCTAACCTAACCCTAACCCTAACCCTAACCCTAACCCTAACCTAACCCTAACCCTAACCCTAACCCTAACCTAACCCTAACCTAACCCTAACCTAACCCTAACCCTAACCCTAACCCTAACCTAACCCTAACCTAACCCTAACCCTAACCCTAACCTAACCCTAACCCTAACCCTAACCCTTTCGGAATGGCGATGTTTCGGAATGGCGGTCTGTTGCCACAGCGGCCAGTCAACACAAAGTCAACGGTCAACCCCCACTCACACCGGGGTTTAAACACTAAACAATGAATGAAACAAACGCTTTAACAATGTAATCAAAGCATGAGAAAAGAAAAGTTAGATAGAGAAAAGATAGTTACTCAGGCTGATTATCATACGCAGACTTGTGGAGTACAGACTTGCGTCCTTGGGAGTTCAGACTTGCAAAGGCAGCCAGCAGGCAAATTAACCAGCCAGCCAGCAAAAAAAAAAAAACAGCCAGCAAACAAACAGGCAGGCAGAAAACATGCAACATTTTTGCCTGATTACTGATTACTGTGTGGTTTCACCCAGGATTTGAACCCAGGATTTGAACCCAGGTCTCCCACATGGAAGTCTAACTAGGCCAAAGGGATATTCTTATGGACTGGGGGAGACCATCAGGCTGAGGCAGTGAGTCACTCTGCTGCACTCACCCACCTTTTGACCTCCTCCCACAGGGAAACCCAACCCGGGTCACTGCACCAATGTAACACCCGAGTTTGAATCCCAGGCATTACAATGTTTTTTCCTGGTTTGTATTTAATAATTAGTATTGCCTATGTATCAGTGAAATACATTATTGGCATTTACAAATGACAAATATTTATGACAGCTCAGTCCTATAATAAAACAATCACTATCACTGGACTGGTGGCTCACAACCTCAGCCTGATGGCCTAAAACCTCTAACTCTCTCCTGATCCATAAAGATACCCCTTTGGTCTAGTGGTTAAGATGTTGACTTATTTCTTAGGAGACCTGGCAGGGTTCGAATCCCGGGCGTTACATATGGATACATTGAAGGTCAACGATGCACATGCTGGCCTTCTTGGCCCCCACCAAAATGACCAACGCCTATATTTGGGCATGTCTTTATAGGAAAAACGTTTTCAACAGATTTTTACAATTGGGGAAATGCAGCTTGTACATCGTAGTTACGACCCCTGTCTAGGGTATAGAGCAACATAAAAATGATTATATACTATTCTCACTTTTTGTGCATGACACATTCCTTGACTACCTCCCTTACAACATGTAGCTCACTGGCATCCTTCAAAACTGCCCTGAAAATTCACCTTTCAGGAGGCCAGAGAAGGAGGTTTGCTTCTCCTAGACAGGCAAGAAGTGAGCCCCCCCCCCTTACCTTAGCCGGAGCCCCACCCCCTTGTTTCCCCGATCCTATATGTTTTTTATAACTGCGATATTATTGAATGTTTTCTTTGCTTGCTAATTTATTATGTCCATGAATTAAATACCGAGGACTTTCAACGTAAAAAAAGACCGTAAAAGGTCTTATTTGAGATGTTCTTTTTAGGCAGGGTGTTTAACTTGTAATGTACTACATTTGAATTGATACTAGTACTATTCTCCATTTTTGTCTAATAAAATAATCAATTAAAAAAAAGACACCATTGTGTGATGAAGTATAAACATAATGCGTAAGTGGTAAATTGTTAATTGTACCTCTTGATTATTCAATTCATTGAAAAGATTATCAATAGAATAATCGCTAAAAACATGTATCAAGTTGCAGCCTGATATTGTGACCAGGCTTTTCTCTTTGCAGATGAGTAAGCCTGGCTACGCGAGGCTAGATACAGTGTGGCCTAACATTGTTGTTTGTAAGGGCACAGTCACACACACTTTTATTCTACCCATAGGCTATGTGATTTTAGCCTCTTTCAGGAGGGGGAAAGATTTTAGTCATTTAGTCATGTAAACACTGAGTTAAAGGTAACACTGGCTTTTGAGTATGGACTGTAGGTTGGAGTCCCAGAGAGGAAAATCATATCAAATGGTCCATAGACTAATTTCTATCAAAAAGGGGGTCTTTGAAATTAAAACGGTTGATAATCACTGTGTTTGGTTAAACTGTAGAATAAGCTATAGTGCACAAACAGAACATAAAAATAACATATAATCATGGAAACAGGGCTTGGTTTAGGAAAGCTTATCATTTTCCATTAGATAAAGTATTGAAATATAGCCTAAAAAGTTTACAAGGCTATATTAGAGAGTTGGATTAATCAGTGGTGTAAAGTGATTTACTTAAGTACAATTTTAAGGTATTTGTACTTAACTCGAGTATTTCGAATTTCCAATAGTTGTACTTCTACTCTGCTACATCGCAGAGGAAAATATTATATATATACTTTTACTCCACCACATTGTGAGCTGGTAGATTATTCTAAATATTTTTAGGTACAACTTGCATCCTTATGTCTATAATGCATTATAAACATTCTTATAATGTATCATAATCTGCTTATAACACTATAGGCCTGGGGTGTGGGAAAAACACTACTAATAATATCCATACTACTTTGTATGTGTATAAACAACACATGTGCTTGTAAGGTTCACTGTCCTGCAGAATACACCAACCTTAATAAAATATAGCACATAAACCATATAACTAGTATTAAAACTGTAATGGTGATAGTCAGTGCACATTCTTCATTGTCTGTTATTTAGGCCACATACGGTACAGACACAATTGTCACTCCCAATAGCACACATATACATACAGTACATTTAACTATTTTATTTGCTTTAATTTGGTAATACAATCAGTTAAACAATGAATCTCTAGATTATAAGTGATTCCACCACCCATCAGTCTGCAGCTCTCTCGTTATGCCTCACAGGCCTCAAGGCCTGGATGTCTGCCTTGTCGTTCTAACCTGCAGTGTTAACTAGACTAGTTTCTATTTAGTGTTCAGTGCTCTGATCCTGTCTAGGGCCCGCCTACTGTATCCTGTCATTTGCACACACACACATACAGTACATGAACACACCGTTTCCCTATCCGTTCTACAGACCCAGAGTGGATCAGCTTCCTGCAAAGCAAACTGATCCCAGCCTGATGTTGTTCAGTATCACACACTGCCACGCCCATTCCAGAGAAACAAACTGCTTTCAATAGACTTTATATTTGTATTATTTAAGACATTTTAAAAAATTTAGTATTACTTAAGCTATGCAGTTCTATTGTACGGTAATATGTTTGATTTTCTGGTTCAGTCCTTACCTGTCAATGAGTTCTGTCTGTCAACAGTTGTCTGTAGATTGAGATTTAGTCTGGTTGTTGTTTTGTAGATGAACTGCAGTCACACAGATACAAGTTTCATTTCCTGTGCAGAGAGAGAGACCGAGAGAGAGAGAGAGAGAGAGAGAGAGAGAGAGCGAGAGAGAGAGAGAGAGAGAGAGAGAGAGAGAGAGAGAGAGACAGACACACACACACACACACACACACACACACACACACACAGAGAGAGAGGTTAACCACATGCTGACACTGATGTTCAAGTTGCAGAGACTACAGCAGGGGCGTCAATTGGGTATGGCAGGGGTATGCAGCTGCCATACCCTGGGTCCAGGGGGGGAGAATAAAAGTTACTTTAAAATATAAACCCATGAATGTCTCTTTGTCTATCTGGGCTGGTTATTATGTTGTTAAATTACATTAAAATAACTACAAATGCAACATTTAACAAGGTATTATAATTATATTCTCCACACTTGTATTCTCCCCATCTTGACAAAATGGTATGTATTCCCAGGTTCCGCAGGTCAGCTCTCAGCTGCAATTCATTATTGTTAATTGTGGCACGTTTACTATATTGGGGGGGGGGAATAGAATGTACTTCTTAAAATAAATGTATCAAATGTATCATGCCTGTTGCTAAGGTATGGCAACATGAAGACACCAGTCATGTTGCCATACCTTACCTTTTTCTGAACTGACGCCACTGGACTACAGAACAGGGAAGTTGTCATTGAAAGAGGAAGTGTCACATAGAAGGTCATGCAGGGATAAATAAGACATTAAAGGGATAGTTCACCCCCAAATGGCTTTCTTTCTATCGACTACCCACTCAACCCTGCAGACTTGAATTAATGGATTTTCTTTTTATATATATATTTTTTAGTTTTTGACGATAATGAATGCTGTGGACCGTAGGTGGTTCAGAGCCCTTGAAATTAAAACATTTGAGAGAGAGAATTTCTCTCAGTGTGTGCGTGTGCGCGTGTGTGTGTGGCCTTCACCTGCCATCACCTGTGAGTACCAAAAGGAGTTGTGGTGGTGACATGTGGGGTCAGTGGGTGACATGTGGGGTCCATAGCCTGGACCCCACAACTTTTGGGGTTAGTTTACGGGTTAGGGTTAGGTTTAGGGTTAGGTTTAGGGTTAGGGTTAGGTTTAGGGTTTAGGGTTAGGGGTTAGGGTAAGGCCACAGGACTTGCATAAAAATGAATGGAAGTCTATGTAATGTCCCCACAAGTGTGTGTGTGTGTGTGTGTGTGTGTGTGTGTGTGTGTGTGTGTGTGTGTGTGTGTGTGTGTGTGTGTGTGTGTGTGTGTGTGTGTGTGTGTGTGTGTGTGTGTGCAAGTTTCTCAACATCCTTGGACAGTTTCATTCCGGGATGATGGCTCGAGTTTGCCTGGCGGTGCCAGACCACCACTACCGCCAGGGGGTGGTGTTGTGCGGTCTGTTTTATTAACCAGGCTAGGCTCGAGTGGTAGTGGGGAGACACAGATCTGAGCCCTTTGGTGTACAGACTGGAGTAAGGCAGCTCCAGTCATGTTCAACATCTTCCTAGTCTGTGTAACAACACTGTTGCATAGGATGATGGAGGAACCTGTTTAACATCAGGAGGTTACAGGCAACCACCAAGCTGACCTCTGAAAGAATCATCGAGCTACAGTATGCCGACCACTGTGCCCTGGTAGCCCACACACCAGAGGCCCTGCAAAGCACTCTCTCTGCAGCAGTAACCGCATACAGCAGAATGGGTCTGACCATCAACACCCAGAAAACAGAGGTCATCTATCAGCTGAGTGCTCTGGTCTCCCATGCCTGCAAACAACCTTCACAGCAGGAGGGCAACAGCTGCTCACAGTACCTACTTTTAAATACCTGGGAAGCATAATGGCTGACACCTGTTCAATGGAGGACGAGATCCAAAACCGCCTTAAACAAGCCTCAACGTCATTTGGTTGTCTACGGAGAAGAGTTTTCCTGAACTCCAATATCAACCTCCATACCAAAGTGCTTGTGTACAGAGCAGTATGCATCTCCAAGCTGCTGTATGGATGTGAGGCATGGACCATCTACAGCAGGGGTGGGCAACTTTGATGATGGCGAGGGCCACTATATTGCCACCTTCACTCCAGAGGGCCACATTGCATATTGCTATGTCCTACTTTGTCATTCTAGTATCTCATACAAAAGAAGCAAAAATAGTAGATCTACAAGCTCAAAACGCATCGCTGCGATGCGTTTTGAGCTTGTAGATCGTCTATTTTTGCTTCTTTTGAATTGGAATCCTGAATTATTTTTTGTTATTTTTTTATTGGAATCCTGAAATGTAACATTTTGATTTAATTTCATTTATATACTCATGTTAACTTTATGAACCTAAATACAAATACATTGGACATAAAAAAAATACATTTTACTAGTCATTAAACTACTAATATAGACTGACGGAATTAAAGTAGGTCACGCTGAAGAGAGGCCGGATCAGCCTCTCTTCACAAGGAGGAACTTGCTTCCTGCTGCAACCTCTGGCGCTCTCACTCTGCACAGGGAGTGGAGCACATAGAAAGCCGGCGCACACAACACCGTGCAGCAAAGCATGCAAAGAGGCATGCCCGCAAAGCCACCCCTGCTCCCCTCAGTACCGCTTTTAAATGCCCGGTCTGCAACCGCAGCTGTGGACCCAGGATGGGACTGTACAGCCACCAGAAGACTCACAAATAGGAGAAGATGGTCATCATCGGACACGATGGACAACCATAAGCAAGCACGCGCATGTGTGTGTGTGTGTACATGTGTGTGCATGTGGGTGTGTGCGACGTCAAGAAAATAGCACTATCCTTTTGAAAAGATACCCACGACACCACTGGTTGTGATGCACAACTATACAGAGATATATAGATAGATTATAGATTATACAGTGATACTCAAACTCCGGCCTGTGGGCCACTTCCGGCCCGTGGCACAATTTTGATTATCAATACTTGTTACAAGTAAAAGTACAAAGTAACTAGTAACCAAAGTTTTCAAATAATTGTTGTGGAGTAAAATGTAAAATATTTGCTTTTCAGATGTAGTGGAGTTGAAAATGTAAAATGCTCCATTCAAGTTTAAAAACAATTGTACTTAAGTACAGCACTTGAGTAAATGTACTTAGTTACTTTCCAATATTTATAACCTAACATGTTCTGTATGTATTTTATTTATGTAGATAATACAATATATTTACCCGAGCCTTAGCTGTGGAAAATACAATTATAATATTCATAATAATCTATAATTATAAACAACACATTTGTTGTAACTGTAGCGCCTCAGATGTACAACTACAACTAATAGTCAGACTCAGTGCTCAGTTTACTCTCAGTTTACTCTCCACATACAGTACAGTACAGTACAGTACAAACATGAACCAGCTGGATGTAATCACTGTACACACAGATCACACTGCAAAGTTGACACAGATCTCAGATCAGATCTGACACAGGGACCGCCTCACTGTCACGTGCATTCACATACATAGACTATATTCACACAGTGGCCATTTTGCTCTCACGGCATTATTTCATTAACTCGATAGCAAAATGGCCGCTGTGTGAATACGAGTGGTGATATGGCTACGATTGACCCATCTCGTCAAGCTAAGCTAATAGCTACGTTGTCAATGTTTTTGAACCAACAATAAATGTATCAATATTCAAGTACTACAGTATAATTCCATTTAGAAGTTATATTATAAGTGATTCCACCACCCATCAGTAAGCAGCTCTCTCGGTTGTGCCTCACAGGCCAGATGTCTGCCTTGTTGTTCTAACCTCACGTCAGCAGGCTTTCTGCAGTGTTGTGGAAACTAGACTAGTTTCTATTTAGTGTTCAGTTACTGTATCCTTTCATCAGCTTCCTACAAAGAAAACTGATCCCAGCCTGATGTTGTTCAGAAGGCCTGTCGCGCACACTGCCATGCCCATCCCAGAGAAACAGCTGATATATTATTTGTCTTCACAAACTGCTTTCAAAAGACTTTATATTTGTATTAAATTAAGACATATCAGCATCGTCTTAAACTACAGTACTATAATGTACAGTCAGTGCTATTGTACAGTAAGATGTTTGATTTTCTGGTTCAGTCCTTACCTGTCAATGAGTTCTGTCTGTCCGTCGGTGTCAACGGTCGTTTTCTGAAGATTGAGCTTTAGTAGACGAACTGCAGTCAACACAGCCTCAGATACAAGTTTCATTTCCTGAAACATTTGTGGTTTGGGTGGATGTGACAGAGAGAGAGAGAGAGAGAGAGAGAGAGAGAGAGAGAGAGAGAGAGAGAGATTTAAACATTATTCTCCAATACTGCTATAGTATAGAATATACAGTATTATATTCTCACATATGTCACAGCAATAATAATATAAAATGCTCCTTGCACTTTTCAAAAACCAAACAACAATAAAACATTTTTCAGTTAAACAATTTGATCAGACTAACTCCTCCCATATTTTAGAACCAAAGAACAAACATTCAATTAACAGGCTCGCCGTACATTTATTTTGTATGATTGATTAAATGTACGTCTGTTTCAAATGTATGTTTTTAAATGTATGTACAACTTTTATATGAGGACCCCAGGAAGACTAGCTGTGCTTTAGGGCACAGCTAATGGGGATCCTAACAAATAAACAAAAGATCATTGGATGCTGTCACCTCTAAATTCCCTCTCTGCACCAAGTCCTCCTCCACACCCAGCCCACAACTCCTGTGCAACAGTTTTTCAGCCACAGAACAGTACATGTCAATGTACCTGACACTGCCATATTTCCACTTGTCTCTCAGAACAGCCCTTTGGGTCAGCATACAGCTCCAGCTCTGGGGAACGGCTCTCCACCTCTGAGCTCTTTTCTAGCTGCATATCCTCTACAGACAGTTTATTAGCACATTATCTAATAGAACCTCTTCGAAAATAACAACACCACCGTTCATCCTGGCAGCTACACTCGCGGCGCCCACCGCTTTTGCAACAGCTTTGCTGCATTCTTCAACTGAACAAGGGAATCACGGCGAGATCTTAAAGCCGTGTTTCCTTGTCAAAGTTGTAAACTCATTCATGACGCTGACAGCAGCGTGGCCGCCTCCGCGCCGCACCGCACACAGCAGTCAGTCAACACAAAGTCAACGGTCAACCCCCGCTCACACCGGGGTTTAAACACTAAACAATTAATGAAACAAACGCTAACAATGTAATCAAAGCATGAGAAAAGATAGAAAAAAGTTAGATAGAGAAGAGATAGTTACTCAGGCCAATTATCATAGCCTACGCAGACTTGTGGAATATGGAGTAGGCTACAGACTTGCTTCCTTGGGAGTTCAGACTGGCTAAGGCAGCCAGCCAGCAAATTAAAGGGATATTCCACTTTAAACAGGGAGCAGCTTAAGGGCTTTTCTCCACACACACACACACACTACCCAGGGGGCAAACCAGCCTTTTTTTAGGAAACCTGCATTTGCCCCGACATACAAAGTTGTCCACCAGAAATATTATCTATGACCCAGTAGGATCACAACCTATATGGACAACCCGGTCAATTTGTACAACAAAGTCCAATATGGCCGCCTTTAATTTTAATGGCGGGGTGAATAGGGCACAATTTTAAACTGAGGGATATTTCCATGAAACTTCACAGGTTGATCAATGGTATACATATGAACATTTTTTGTATTGCAAGTTTCCATGAAATCCAATATGGCCGCCACAATATGGCCGCCATAATGTAAGGACCCAGAAAATAGGTTTTGCCTCTAACTTCTGAACCAGATGAGCTAGAAACGCAAACTTGGTGTCTATTTCATGGTGTCTGACCATGGGAGACTCAATGGAATAGCTAATTTTATTATTGGGTGTGTCTGGACCTTTATTGTGCATATTTGCAAGATGGTGGACTCCCAAAATAGAGCTTTAACATAATTTCTACCATGATTGTTGACTGCTTTTGCAAATACAAGCAATATGAATCCATTTGCTAAGATTTATGGCACAGAAGGGACTTATACCTGTATTATTCTTGAGTTTGCATGTTGTCAAAATGGCTGTAAACGAGATATTATATTTCCTGTCCGATTCTACTGTATGTAGTTGAGACCAAAACAATGTATCTTAGAAATTATTTTTTAATTTAAAAAAAAGAAAAAAAGACATGCACATGCTTTCCAACAACTTCAGCTTCAGGGAAATTATAATGAACACATGATTAAAACAGGCTGCATTATAATGCAAATAATTGCTAGTCACTATCACTGTCATGTGTACCTATCCTGCTGCATCTTGTCTCCAGTCCTTGGCAACGACACCCCAAGTAGCATGCAATTCCCTTCTTCGCACACGAACAGTTTTTCTGGCAGCCTTTTTTTACAGCTACATGATATTGCCTTGTCCATTGATATAGGCCAGGCTGGCTCTGTAGATGGACAAGGGACTGCCTTCCCATCACTGAGAGACCATCCATATTCAGTGAAGCAAGGGATGTCTGGCTTCGCAATGTGTGCAGTTTTATGTATTATGGCTGCTAGAGCAGCTCTTTTCAGGTGCAGGCCAAAGGCATTTTCTGTAGGTGGCAGCAGCTTCAACAGGGCTGATCGGTTATTTAGGAACTTGTACACTCTCAGCTTTGCCAGGTCAAAGTCCTCCAAATGGTCAGCTTTTGATGCATATACAGCTATTGTGAGGTCTCTAGCCTGATTCTTGACATCCTCTGAGAGGGAATAAGAGGAATTTTCACCAAACTTCTGAAGTCGTGGGAGATCTAGACCCATGCTGGTCTTGAACCATGCCTTATTTCCAGTGAAAAAGGGATAGCTGGTGGTATCTCTGCCACTCAGGCTGTGAATCAAGGGCAGGGCAGTGGACCCAGTCTTAAGACAGCTGAGCAGGAACACAGGTATGTCCATTCAAAACCTGCAAAAGAATATGAAGTCTCTGCACAATATACAGCTCCTGATCCTCAAGAGTTTTTTGCTGTCTCTGAAAACAAAGCAAACCTTCTAAGATTCCTCTGTGAAGAATGGTGTCAAAATGAGACACTTAAGTCTGCTCTTGGTACAACCCATCTTTACCTGAGTGGAGGATTTAAAGAAGAGACACGGAGTGTGGTGATCAAGGAGGGGTGTGTTGTTGATGTCCCTGCACTAGAGTCAACACAACAGGAGGCCGACACAAGGGTAATTCTACACACCATCTACAGTGTCCAGGCTCACAAAGTTGACAGAGTTGTCATCCATGCTAATGACACAGACATCATCATCATGTGCCTGTATCATGCTGCCACCCACCTCCTAGACCTTCCAGAGCTGTGGGTGAGAACAGAGCAGGATGCATATCTTCCTATCCACCACATGGTCTCAGCCCTTGGACTCGCACAGTGTCGTGCCCTGCCCTTTATTCACAGCCTGAGTGGCAGAGATACCACCAGCTATCCCTTTTTCACTGGAAAGAAGGCATGGTTCAAGACCAGCATGGGTCTAGATCTCCCTGCACTTCAGGAGTTTGGTGAAAATTCCTCTTATTCCCTCTCAGAGGATGTCAAGAATCAGGCTAGAGACCTCACAATAGCTGTATATGCATCAAAAGCTGACCATTCGGAGGACTTTGACCTGGCAAAGCTGAGAGTGTACAAGTTCCTAAATAACCGATCAACCCTCTTGAAGCTGCTGCCACCTACAGAAAATGCCTTTGGCCTGCACCTGAAAAGAGCTGCTCTAGCAGCCATAATACATAAAACTGCACACATCACGAAGCCATACATCCCTTGCTTCACTGAATATGGATGGTCTCTCAGTGATGGGAAGGCAGTCCCCTGTCCATCTACAGAGCCAGTCTGGCCTATATCAATGGACAAGGCAATATCATGTAGCTGTATCAAAGGCTGCCAGAAAAACTGTTTACTGTCAAGATTCCAGGATGACCTCCCACTTGGGTAATGACGCCCCCTGGCGATCATTCAGAGAAACTACTTCAGCTCCCGTACTAACGTAGGTAGGAAGGGCCTGTCACTCAAACCGGAGTGACCCGCCTCCAGGCTATATAAGCCCCCGGAGGCGGAAGTAACATCCTCTTTTCACTCTCTGCGATATCACATTCAGATAAGTTGAAACTCAGCCTTTGTATTATTATTCTTCGCGCATTAGCCTAAAGCGGTGGCATTGGAGTCGCCCACCGGCGAGTGTTGAATTAACCCGTACTTAAGAATACTTATTCTTGTCCCGTCCTAAAACGACGGTTATTTCCTTCTATAACAAAGGATTATTACTGCTTGTTCAGGCCTCCGCCGAAGCAAGCGTGGCATAGCATTAGCCGTTAGCTTGTTAGCTCGTCTGCTCTTTGTTAACGTTAGCTACACTGCTTACCGCTTGTTCAGGCCCTGCCCGAATCAAGCGTGGCCTAGCTTTAGCTGTTAGCTTGTTAGCTCGTCTGCTCCTTGTTAACTCTAGCTACATTGCTTCGCCATGGATCCTCTGGCCTTCCTGCCGAGGCAATGTCCAGGCTGTCCAGGACTCATCGACGGACAGGATCTTCACCCTCTCTGTGTCGGCTGCATGGGCGTTGCACACGCCTTTTCGGCACTGAGTCCTCAGGGGAGAGCAGGACCCTTCTGTGACTTCTGCGTGGCCTACGACCACGATGTACTGGTACACCGCTTCTACCTAGCCAGGGCAGGCCTCGGGGCCTGCGCTCCACCAGGTGGGTCCACTGCTCTCAACCCCACAGCCCAGTCTTTCCTTCCCCAGGCGGCCCGCACCGTTGGTCAAGGTGCGGCGCTGCCTTCCGGAGATCCGTTTGGCAAACAGCGCGCCATTCCAAGTCAAGATGGCGCCGTGCTACATGAGACACCGCCTGCCGCGCAACCGACCGCAGCTAGCTCCACTGTCACTGGAGCTGGCGGGTCTGGTGAAGTCGCCGCTAAGAAGGCGACCAAGAAGGCTAACATCCCTCCGGTAGCCTTTTCCCCTACGGGCGCGGTGCCCAAAAAGAAACGCTCGGATGTGACCGTCGGGGACGTTCCCCTCAACGTGAGCATCACCAAAACAGTCCAGACCTTCAGGCGCGAGTCGGACCTGAGCTCCTGTCAGAGCGAGGGTTCTGGTTCTGAATACTCTGGATACACGGGCGAGGAGGAGGAGGAGGACTCCGTCGAGGACGATGGTTCTCGACTCACGGTCACAGTGAAAGGTAATGCCCCTGCGGCTCCAGCACGTCAACTGGACGCCGCAGGGAGCTCCCAGTCCTCCTCAGGCGCCACTGCCCCTCCACCCGCCAGTCAAGCGGGTGAAGCGGGAGCAGAGGACGTCGATTCTGCAGCAGAAATGCTGGATCATCTCACGGTCTACATGAGAGCTCTTGCCAGAGTTGGAGAGGAGTTGCCACCTCCTCTCCCCTCTGAAGAGGCCGAGGATGATGACGAAATGCCCGGGCAGGAGCCTTCGGTTCCCGCCCCGTATGTCCTCTCCAGGCTGCCACTGGTGAAAGGATTCACCAAGGCCCTCCATTCCTCATGGAAGACACACAAAGACCCCAGGAAGCTGCCTTTTTCTGTGTTGGATGTGGTTGGCGGTGCGGAGGCAGGCATGTCCACCTGCCCTAACCTGGACCACCTGTTGGCACAATCCTTTCTGAGTTCCGTCAGACCCCAGTACAAGGATGTGGGCACGGCTAAAAACGGGCCGTTTGTCGGCCCCGTCGGCACCAACCCGCCGGGGTTCACTGTCCTGGAGGACAAGATGCAGTCGGACAGGGCTCGTAACGCCTACCGGTCCGCTGCTCTGGCTGCTAAGGACCTTAATCTTATCCAGCTCTTGCTAGCTTCCACCAAGGACCTGGTCAAAGGTCTGCCCACGGGGGAGCACACTGCGGAGCTAAACACCCTATTCGACATCATGCTGAAGGTCAATTGGCATGCGGTCAAGTGGATGGGCAGGTCCATGGATTATAACCTCCAAGCTGAGAGAGCCCGCTGGCTCGACTATGTCGACCTCGAGCCTAAGAGGGACGTGGGCGAGAAGCCTCTGGGTCCTCGCGGGGAGATGTATAAATCCCTCATCAACATGGAGAACAGTCCCACCACCCTCATGGGCGGCGGTTTGGAGCTGCTGCAGGGCAGAGTCACGTTCTTTAAGGCTGCTAAGGACATTGTCGAGTCCACCACAGTGCCACAGGAAGAACCGCAGCAAGCTAGGAGGGCGTCCCGCTCCTCCCGCGTCAAGGAAAGGGGCCGCTCTGCTTCTTATAAGAAGCACTCGTCTTCCTCCAGGGGAGCCTCTGCAGCCAGGGCGCCTGACAGGCCCCGCAGCAAGGTTGTGGTTACCGAGCGCACTCAGCCGCGCCGCCCGTCCAAGGAGGGCAGGCAGCCGTCTTCCTACCGCGGTGGCCGCGGTAGGGGACAGCGAAAATGACACTCGGAAGAGGGGGATTGTGCTGGGGCGGGGGTCCGAGGTGTCTCTCGGTCCCCCTCCCCCAAACGAGGGCGTTTTTCTGTACCCCGTGTCGGGGAAATGAAAATGTTGAATTTGATGCCTCCTGTGTCAGCAATAAATATGTTGAAAGAGCAAAGTCTGTCTCTGTCCAACTCTCTCGCACTAGCACAGACGACCCCATCATGCATGCCTCCTGTAGTAATGATGAAGTCCTGTCAGGACTCGATAATCAATCACAGGTTTTATCAGCAACCAGTAATGTTATTGTCAAACAATTATGTGGTTCCTCAAGCGCGCGAGTGGGATATCCCTCGCGTCGACAATATGACTCCTTTATGCATGCCTCCTGTAAGAATGATGAAGTCCCGTCAGGACTCTTTAATCAGTCACAGGTTTTATCAGCAACCAGTAATGTTAACGTCAAACAATTATGTGGTTCCTCATGCGCGCGAGTGGATTTTCCCTCGCGTGAGCGATGCTATGAATTTAACTTTGAGTCAGAAATTCTGTCGGCCTACTATGAGCCCGGGTCAAGGGACAAGCATAAAGGCCTTAGAGCAGGTATTAAACGTAAAAGTTCCTCTCCTGTCAGGGGAGAATGCTTTAGTTGTGGGCGAGTCTGTTTATCAGTCGAATCGCTTTGCTCTTCCTGTTGCTCTATCGAGCGAAAACCGAACGCTTCCGGTTTCACCGGATACGGATTCGTTAGCTCCCCGCTTCCGGTCCGGCCGCAAAAAAGCTCCGCTAGTCAAGCGGTACAATCAGAAGGTGTTCCCGCCTTGCGGCCTATTGAACCCCTGCGCTCCGCATCCGGGTGTTCCGGATACGGATACGCAGGTTCCCCACTTCCGGTCCGGCCGCCAAAAAGCTCCGCCGTCACGGAAGCACAGTGGTGGGGTTTCTCTCGCTCAAAACACGCTAGCACGCTGCGCGCGCCAGTGGAAGTTATGCAACCCGAGCCATTGGGTATTTCGAACGATAACCAGGGGTTACAGGTTACAGTTCGCAGACATACCCCCGCTTTCGAGCAGGGTTATTCATACCAGGGCGCGTGGTTTAAAAGCAAATCTTTTGAGAGAAGAGATCAGCTCCTTGCTAAGCAAGGGTGCTATAGTGGAGCTGGACAGGACCCAATCCCGCATGGGATTTTGGAGCCGTTATTTCCTGGTGCCCAAAAAGGGGGGGGGGCTACGTCCCATCCTGGACCTAAAGGCACTAAACGTGTACCTGAAGAAATACGTTTTCAGGATGCTAACTGTACCCACCATGTTACGGTCAGTCAGGCAAGGGGATTTCCACTGTTCAGTGGATCTGAAGGATGCTTATCAGCACGTCCAGATTTATCCCCCACACAGGAAATTCCTACGGTTCGCCTTCGAGGGTCGCCTGTACGAGTATACAGTACTCCCTTTCGGTCTGTCACTGAGCCCGAGGGTTTTCGTGAAAGTGACCGAAGCAGCCATCGCCCCGCTGAGACAGCAGGGCGTCAGGTTGGCGACGTACATCGACGATTGGATGATTTCAGCAAGCTCCGCCCACGAAGTGGCGCGTCACACACAAGTGGTTTTGGCTCACCTGAAGGCCTTAGGTTTCATAGTCAACCACGGCAAGAGCATGCTGACTCCAGCAAGTCGTCTTACATTCATTGGGGTCCTTCTGGACTCATCCGACATGTCGGCCCGTCTCTCAGAGGAGAGGGTGGACAGGTTTCGGGAATGTCTCGACTCCTTTCAAGTGGGCCAGGAGGTCACTTACAGGAGTTGCATGGTACTGACGGGAATGATGGCTTCCGCAGTACATCTGTTGCGTTTGGGCAGGTTTCATATGAGACCTTTTCAAAGATGGATGTTATCCCTCGGGATCCCGCCCTCCTTGAAGTACAAGAAGGTTACGGTTTCCCCTTCCTGCGCGATCGCCCTGTCTCCGTGGCTGGTGGAGGGGTTCCTCACCAGCGGAGTCTCGATTGGCGAGGTGGTTTCCCGCAAGTCGATCACGACAGACGCCAGTCTCAGTGGATGGGGAGCCACTTTCGAGGGGCGCACAGCGCAGGGGCTTTGGCCTCTGGAGATGAGGGGTCGTCACATCAACTATTTGGAGTTGATGGCTATACTCCTGGCGCTCAAGCATTTCGAGCCTTGGATTTTGCATTGTCACGTCCTGGTCAGGACAGACAATACGACGGCCATGTTTTATGTCAACAAACAGGGGGGCCTGTCGTCGTTGCCACTGGACCGTCTGGCTCGAGAATTGACGGTTTGGTGCTTGTCGCGCCTCAAGTCGATCAGGGCCTTACACGTCCCAGGTCTCCTCAACAGCGGAGCAGATCTCCTGTCCAGGGGAGGTTCTCGCTACGAGGATTGGTCTCTCCACCCCAGGGTGGCGAGCCAGATTTTTCGCAAGTTCGGTCAGCCAGTGGTGGACCTGTTTGCGTCAGCGGAGAATACGAAGTGTCCGTTGTTCTTCGCGGTGAAGGGCAGTCCTCCCTTGGGGTTGGACGCCTTAGCGCACACGTGGCCGAGAGGTCTACTGTACGCGTTTCCCCCCTTCGACTTAATCCGACCCACTCTGGAGAGAGTCAGGAGGTTCGGTCTGGAGATGCTCCTGGTGGCTCCCTACAAGGGCACGTGGAGGTCGGCGATCGCCCCTCTCCTTTGCGAACCGGGTTGGCAGCTGCCTCAGTGCAGGGATCTGTTGAGTCAGGCCAGGGGGGAGATCTTCCACCAAGACCTGCAGGTCCTAGACCTGTGGGTTTGGCACGTGAAAGGTTAAACCTGCTGGCGGCTGGTTTTTCTTCTGAAGTGGTTGCTACCATTCAGAGTGCTAAGGCGCCTTCTACGAGGGCGTCTTATGATGGAAGGTGGAATGCCTTTGAGGACTGGTGTGAGTCGCGTGTTCCACCGGTGGTGGCCCATGTGGCATCAGCCCAGGAAATTCTGGAATTTATGCAGGACCGCTTGAGAAGTGGTCTTGCATTTTCTACCCTTAGGGGGTATTTGGCGGCTATTAATGCCTGTCACCTGGGGGTGGCGGGCAAGGCACCTTCTAAAGTCCCGGAGGTCATCAAGTTCATGCAAGGAGTTGAACGTTTGAGGCCGGTGACTAGGTCTTTGTTCCCAGTTTGGGATCTGCAGGTGGTTCTAGGGGGCCTATGTCGGGCTCCCTTTGAGCCGCTTGTAGGGATGCCTTTGAAACTTTTGAGTTTCAAGACGGCTCTTTTGCTGGCTTTGGCCACGGCTAAAAGAGTTGGTGACCTGCAAGCTCTCTCGGTGTCTGCGGAGTGCATGCAGTTTATGAACAATGATCTCAAGGTGTTGCTCAAGCCTCATCTTAAGTTTGTTCCTAAGAACATGGTGGTTCCTAAGGAGCCTGTTGTTCTTCTGGCTTTTCATCCTCCTCCGTTTGTCTCGGTGGAGGATGAACGGCTGAATTGCCTTTGTCCTGTCAGGGCATTGAAGGCCTACTGTGACAGGACTGCTGGTTCTAGAGCTTCTTCTCAGCTCTTCGTGGAAATGGGCAATGTTCTTGTCAGAAAGCCGGTGTCTAGACCCACTCTTTCGAGGTGGATTGTGGATGCTATTAGGCTGGCTTACTCTAGTGCGGGTGTGGAAGTGCCGGCGGCACTTAAAGCCCATAGCACTAGAGGTGTGGCTACTTCGTGGGCACTGGCAAAGGGAGTCTCCGTTCAGGAGATTTGTGTTTCGGCGAATTGGTCTTCGCCTTCTACCTTTGCAGCCTACTATCACCTGGATATCGAATCCTCTTCGCTAGCGCATTCGGTTCTGGGTGCAGTTGCCTCCTCTACGTCATAGAGGAGTCGGATCTTCCCCTCCCACAGGTGGGCATGTAGCCACCTGGGGTATTTTGGGGGGGACCCTGTGTTTTCCTTATATAGTGTGTCTTACTTATAAGGCGGACTTGTCCTTTTCATTTAGTTGAATGAGGCGGACTTCGGTCTGTCAGGGTCTCTCCTTATTTTATCATGCCTTCACACCCAGGTCCGGTGGGCCTGGGACCTTCTGGGTGATGGGTCACGCCCGTTTGGGCTGTGCTCACCCGTATGAGGGGTGTGTGGGGGTATGAGAGTAGGTTGTGGCTTAGAGGGGAGTTTAAGAATCCCAAGTGGGAGGTCATCCTGGAATCTTGACAGTAAACGGTAGGTTCCGTACGGAACCATTGTTTACTTAGAGATGGAAGGATGACCTCCCACGTAATGCCCCTCTGTTTCACTGAATGTGGCAGAGAGTGGTATTAAGAGGATGTTACTTCCGCCTCCGGGGGCTTATATAGCCTGGAGGCGGGTCACTCCGGTTTGAGTGACAGGCCCTTCCTACCTACGTTAGTACGGGAGCTGAAGTAGTTTCTCTGAATGATCGCCAGGGGGCGTCATTACCCAAGTGGGAGGTCATCCTTCCATCTCTAAGTAAACAATGGTTCCGTACGGAACCTACCGTTCATGTGCGAAGAAGGGAATTGCATGCTACTTGGGGTGTCGTTGCCAAGGACTGGAGACAAGATGCAGCAGGATAGGTACACATGACAGTGATAGTGACTAGCAATTATTTGCATTATAATGCAGCCTGTTTTAATCATGTGTTCATTATAATTTCCCTGAAGCTGAAGTTGTTGGAAAGCATGTGCATGTCTATGTGTGAAAGACCCAAAAGGGCAGTTGCATTCATTTCATTGAGATAATCTCTCTCTTTTTTTCTTCTTTTTTAATTAAAAAATAATTTCTAAGATACCTTGTTTTGGTCTCTGATTTTATCTGAAGTCATTGCTACAACTACATACAGTAGAATCGGACAGGAAATATAATATCTCGTTTACAGCCATTTTGACAACATGCAAACTCAAGAATAATACAGGTATAAGTCCCTTCTGTGCCATAAATCTTAGCAAATGGATTCATATTGCTTGTATTTGCAAAAGCAGTCAACAATCATGGTAGAAGCTCTATTTTGGGAGTCCACCATCTGGCAAATATGCACAATAAAGGTCCAGACACACCCAATAATAAAATTAGCTATTCCATTGAGTCTCCCATGGTCAGACACCATGAAATAGACACCAAGTTTGCGTTTCTAGCTCATCTGGTTCAGAAATTAGAGGCAAAACCTATTTTCTGTGTCCTTACATTATGGCGGCCATATTGTGGCGGCCATATTGGATTTCATGGAAACTTGCAATACAAAAAATGTTCATATGTATACCATTGATCAACCTGTGAAGTTTCGTGGAAATATCCCTCAGTTTAAAATTTTGCCCTATTCACCCCGCCATTAAAACTAAAGGCGGCCATATTGGACTTTGTTGTACAAATTGACCGGGTTGTCCATATAGGTTGTGATCCTACTGGGTCATAGATAATATTTCTGGTGGACAACTTTGTATGTCGGGGCAAATGCAGCACACCTTCCTTTGCCCCCTGGGTACACCCATTGTAACTTCAAACTCCATTTTAACCATGAATGTTTCATTAAAAACACCCATTATTTTTTCAGGTGACTCATACTACCTTCCTAATACGTGAGCAGGCCGTGTTTTTTCTATATATTTTTTTTCATTTATTTTTAATTATTTGGGAAAATGGAAAAAATGAAATACAAGAAATAATTATTAAAAATACATGAAAAAACATGAAGTTTGAAGTTACAATGGGTGGGGAGAGGCCCTGGGACTGGAGGGCCTGGTAACATTTACATCAAATATCTAAATATTGAATCAAGCAAATTAAAAACTGTTCAGGATGTTCATAAAAGCCTGATTAGACTATAAAATGACCAAAGTTTGAAATATCCCTTTAACAGCCAGCCAGCAAACAAACAGGCAGCAAACTGGCAGGCAGAAAACATGCAACATTTTTGCCTGATTACTGTGTGGTTTCACCCAGGATTTGAACCCAGGTCTCCCACATGGAAGTCTAACTAGGCCAAAGGGATATTCTTATGGACTGGGGGAGATCATCAGGCTGAGGCAGTGAGTCACTCTGCTACACTCACCCACCTTTTGACCTCCTCCCACAGGCAAACCCGACCCGGGTCACTGCACCAATGTAACACCCGAGTTTGAATCCCAGGCATTACAATGTTTTTCCTGGTTTGTATTTAATAATTAGTATTGCCTATGTATCAGTGAAATACATTATTGGCATTTAGCCTACAAATGACAAATATTTATGACAGCTCAGTCCTATAAAACAATCACTATCACTGGACTGGTGGCTCACAACCTCAACCTGATGGCCTAAAACCTCTAACTCTCCCCTGATCCATAAAGATACTCCTTTGGTCTAGTGGTTAAGATGTTGACTTTTTTCTTGGGAGACGTGGCAGGGTTCGAATCCCGGGCGTTACATATGGATACATTGAAGGTCAACGATGCACATGCTGGCCTTCTTGGCCCCCACCAAAATGACCAACACCTATTTTGGGCATGTCTTTATAGGAAAAATGTTTTCAACAGATTTTTACAATTGGGGAAATGCAGCTTGTACATCGTTGTTATGACCCCTGTCTAGGGTATAAAGCAACATAAAAATATTATATACTATTCTCACTTTTTGTGCATGACACATTCCTTGACTACCTCCCTTACAACATGTAGCTCACTGGCATCCTTCAAAACTGCCCTGAAAATTCACCTTTCAGGAGGCCAGAGAAGGAGGTTTGCTTCTCCCATAGCCCCCCCCCCCCCCCCCCCCCCCTTACCTTAGCCGGAGCCCCACCCCCTTGTTTCCCCGATCCTATACAGTATATGTTTTTTATAACTGCGATATTATTGAATGTTTTCTTTGCTTGCTATTTATTATGTCCATGAATTAAATACAGAGGGCTTCCAACGTAAAAAAAGACCGTAAAAGGTCTTATTTAGGATGTTCCTTTATAGGCAGGGTGTTTAACTTGTAATGTACTACATTTGAATTGATTGACTATACTAGTACTATTCTCCATTTTTGTCTAATAAAATAATCAATCAAAAAAAAAAGACACCATTGTGTGATGAAGTATAAACATAATGCTTAAGTTGTTAATTGTACCTCTTGATTATTCAATTCATTGAAAAGATTATCAATAGAATAATCGCTAAAAACATGTATCAAGTTGCAGCCTGATCAAAACCTAACTCTGTATCTCTTGAATAGCTGCTTACTGTCAGGTGTCAGGAATCAGGATACAGTGCACCCTGGCCACAATATGACTTCCGGTTGGTTCTAGCGTTAGTGGCGGAAGTGCTGTGTTTAACGGAAGTTACGTCATGCGTTGTAGTCTGCCGGTGAAATTCTCGCGGCGGAAGTTGAACGGTCTCTGCCTGATACCAGGCTTTTCTCTTTGCAGATGAGTAAGCCTGGCTACGCGAGGCTAGATACAGTGTGGCCTAACATTGTTGTTTGTAAGGGCACAGTCACACACACTTTTATTCTACCCATAGGCTATGTGATTTTAGCCTCTTTCAGGAGGGGGAAAGATTTTAGTCATTTAGTCATGTAAACAATGAGTTAAAGGTAACACTGGCTTTTGAGCATGTACTGTAGATTGGAGTCCCAGAGAGGAAAATCATATCAAATGGCCCATAGACTAATTTCTATCAAAAAGGGGGTCTTTGAAATTAAAACAGTTGATAATCACTGTGTTTGGTTAAACTGAAGAATAAGCTATAGTGCAGAACATAAACATAAACATACAGGTAATATATAATCATGGAAACAGGGCTTGGTTTAGGAAAGCTTATCATTTTCCATTAAATAATGTATTGAAATATAGCCTAAAAATAAACATTAAGTTTAGTTGGATAATCAGTGGTGTGATTTACTTACTTACATTTACTTAAGTATTGCACTTAAGTACAATTTTAAGGTATTTGTACTTAACTTGAGTATTTCCAATTTCCAATACTTGTACTTCTACTCTGCTACCAAAGGAAAATATTGTACTTTTACTCCACCACATTGTGAGCTGGTAGATTTTTCTAAATATGCTTAGGTAACACTTGCTAAGAACCCTTATGTCTATAATGCATTATTCTTATATGTATTATATTCTGCTTATAACACTATAGTCCTGGGGTGTGGGAAAAACACTACTAATAATATCCATAATACTTCGTATGTGTATAAACAACACATGTGCTTGTAAGGTTCACTGTCCTGCAGAATACCAACCATTAGTTAATAAAATAAGTACATAAACCATAACTAATAATAAAACTGTAACGCTGATAGTCAGTGCACATTCTTCATTATCTCTCATTTATGCCACATACAGACACAATTTCACTCCCAATAACAGACACATACACACAGTACAGAACATTTATCTATTATCTATTTGCTTTCATTTGGTAATACAATCAGTTAAACGATGAATTTCTATATTATAAGTGACTCCACAACCATCAGTCTGCAGCTCTCTGGGTTGGGCCTCACAGGCCTCAAGGCCTGGATGTCTGCCTTGTCGTTCTAACCTCACGTCAGCAGGCTTTCTGCAGTGTTGTGGAAACTAGACTAGTTTCTATTTAGTGTTCAGTGCTCTGATCCTGTCTAGAGCCCGCCTACTGTATCCTGTCATTTGCACACACACACATACAGTACATGAACACACCGTTTCCCTATCCGTTCTACAGACCCAGAGTGGATCAGCTTCCTGCAAAGCAAACTGATCCCAGCCTGATGTCGTTCAGTATCACACACTGCCACGCCCATCCCAGAGAAACATATTATTTTCCTAACCAAACTGCTTTCAATAGACTTTATATTTGTATTATTAAAGATATTTTAAAATTTAGGATTAGGATTAGGATAAACTATGCAGTTCTATTGTACAGTAACATGTTTGATTTTCTGGTTCAGTCCTTACCTGTCAATGAGTTCTGTCTGTCAACAGTTGTCTGTAGATTGAGATTTAGTCTGGTTGTTGTTTTGTAGATTGTAAAACTGCAGTCACACAGATACAAGTTTCATTTCCTGTGCAGAGAGAGAGACAGAGAGAGAGAGAGAGAGAGAGAGAGAGAGAGAGAGAGAGAGAGAGAGAGAGAGAGAGAGAGAGAGAGAGACAGACAGACAGACAGACAGACAGACAGACAGACAGACAGACAGACAGACAGACAGAAAGAGACAGACAGACAGAAAGAGAGAGAGAGAGACAGAGAGAGAGAGAGGTTAACCACATGCTGACACTGATGTTCAAGTTGCAGAGACTCTACAGAACAGGGAAGTTGAGTCATTGAAAGAGGAAGTGTCACATGGAAGGTTATGCAGGGCCATTAATGGATAAATAAGACATTAAAGGGATAGTTCACCCCCAAATGGCTTTCTTTCTATCGACTACCCACTCAACCCTGCAGACTTGAATTCGTGGATTTTCTTTTTATATATATTTTTTTTAGTTTTTGACGATAATGAATGCTGTGGACCGTAGGTGTTCAAAGTGGTTCAGAGCCCTTGAAATTAAAACATTTGAGAGAGAGAATTTTGAGTGTGTGTGTGTGCGTGCGTGCGTGCGTGCGTGCGTGCGCAAGTTTCTCAACATCCTTGGACAGTTTCATTCCGGGATGATGGCTCGAGTGGTAGTGGGGAGACACAGATCTGAGCCCTTTGGTGTACAGACTGGAGTAAGGCAGCTCCAGTCATGTTCAACATCTTCCTATAGTCTGTGTAACAACACTGTTGCATAGGATGATGGAGGAACAGGCTGGAGTCACCGTTGACTTCAGGTTGGATGGTAACCTGTTTAACATCAGGAGGTTACAGGCAACCACCAAGCTGACCTCTGAAAGAATCATGGAGCTACAGTATGCCAACCACTGTGCCCTGGTAGCCCACACACCAGAGGCCCTGCAAAGCACTCTCTCTGCAGCTGTAACCGCATACAGCAGAATGGGTCTGACCATAAACACCCAGAGGTCATCTGTCAGTTGAGTGCCTCCCATGCCTGTGTAGTGATACGCGGAAGCGGGGATTGAACCCGGGACTCCCACTCGCCAGTCCAACACACAACCAGTCGTGCTAATAGGGCTGAGCCCGATTAGCAGGGCTGTTGTCCCTGGTTCATGGCTGATACTAACTGTGGGGTGCTACATTAATGTAGCAGCCACGTCGTGTGCGGCGGTCCGCGGCCGCGGCGGTCCGCGGCGTGATGTGTGAAGCGCGAGGGCGCGCTCCAAAAGACCTGGGGGGTGAATGTAGCACCCCACAGTTAGTATCAGCCATGAACCAGCGACAACAGCCCTGCTAATCGGGCTCAGCCCTATTAGCACGACTGGTTGTGCGTTGGACTGGCGAGTGGGAGTCCCGGGTTCAATCCCCGCTTCCGCGTATCACTACATCTGTAAACAACCTTCACAGCAGGAGGGCAACAGCTGCTCACAGTACCTACTTTTAAATGCCTGGGAAGCATAACGGCTGACACCTGTTCAATGGAGGACGAGATCCAAAACAAGCTTCAACATCATTTGGTTATTATTTAAAAAAACTTGGGACAGTTAGGCCTACTTGAAGTAGTGAACAATTATAGCCTACAGAGGTATACGAGTTGTACAACATATTACGGTAGGCTGCTTGAAGTCATGGGCAGTCATAGTCATAAAGAGTCGAGATGACCCGTAATAGGACCCCAGATGTATTCATATGTTGCAAGACTGTCCTGTCTGTGGCATCGCAGCCTCTCCAAATGTATTAATGATACGAACTCATTAAGCCATTTAGTGAAACTTGGAGGACGAGATCCAAAACAAGCCTCAGCATCATTTGGTTGTCTACGGAGAAGAGTTTTCCTGAACTCCAATATCAACCTCCATACCAAAGTGCTTGTGTACAGAGCAGTATGCATCTCCACGCTGCTGTATGGATGTGAGGCATGGACCATCTACAGCAGGGGTGGGCAACTGTGATGATGGCGAGGGCCACTATATTTTCCACCTTCACTCCAGAGGGACACATTGCATATTGCTACGTCCTACTTTGCCATTCTAGTATCTCATACAAAAGAAGAAAAATAGCCGATCTACAAGCTCAAAACGCATCGCGCTGGGATGCGTTTTGAGCTTGTAGATCGGCTATTTTTGCTTCTTTTGAATTGGAATCCTGAATTATTTTTTGTTATTTTTTAATTGGAATCCTGAAATGTAACATTTTGATTTAATTGCGACCGTCAGGGAGCAGTTTACTATGAAAACCTCCACCGGCCGTCCGTCCGTCCGTCCGTCCGTCCGTCACACGTCACACGTCACACCTTTGCCCTGCTCATATCTCCGCATCAGTATGACATCACACCACATGTGTACACAAACCTTTCTGTACGTTGCTGTGGCAACAGTCTGTTGTTGCTGGTTTGTTAGTGTACGTTAGCAACCACCTTAGCAACCATGGTTTTACCCTAGCAACCAACTGTTTACCCTAGCAACCAACTGTTTACCATAGCAACCATGTTTTTTTACCCTAGCAACCAACTGTTTACCATAGCAACCAGATACGCAGAGCAGGGATCTCCATATATGGGCATAAACAGGTGACATCACACTGATGTCAGATACTCAGAGCAGGGATTTCTCCATAATATATGGGCATAAAAGGGATTCTGTTAGGGATCTCCATATATGGGCATAAAAGGGATTCTGTTAGGGATCTCCATATATGGGCATAAAAGGGATTCTGTTAGGGATCTCCATATATGGGCATAAAAGGGATTCTGTTAGGGATCTCCATATATGGGCATAAAAGGGATTCTGTTAGCTGTTAGTGATCTCCATATATGGGCATAAAAGGGATGCTGTTAGGGATCTCCATATATGGGCATAAAAGGGATTCTGTTAGGGATCTCCATATATGGGCATGAAAGGGATTCTGTTAGGGATCTCCATATATGGGCATAAAAGGGATGGTATCCCAGATGATGCCCTGTTAGGAGATCCACACTAACAGAATCCATATATGGTCCTACCGACAGCTGCTATAAGCCAACCCTGGCGATAAGGTCTGAGTCGAAGAAATGCTTCTTTCCTGGCAAGAATTGCCCCTTTATTAGGGATGGGTATCGTTCACCTCTGAATCGATACGATACCTTTTTCGATACCTGGGAATCGATACGATACCTTTTTCGATACCGTTTTCGATACTTTTTTATTTCTTATTTTTATTATTATTATTATTATTACCCTTATTAACTTTTTTCTATAGGCTATTTTACACACCACAATAGGTTATTAAGGCCCTCTACAGTGGTTCAGCCATTGTCATGTCAAGTATAGTAGTAGGCTTACTGTAGTTGATGGAACTACTATTACTGCTACTATGGCTGCTATTTTATATACAAGTGTTTGTCTGCAATAGAACACATTCTTTATACAGCTATTCTATGGCTATACTGTTGACGTTTTTAATTTTTTATTATTATTGTTATTTATTATCATCATCATCATCATCATCTTAGCCTACAGTACCTTATCTTAGTTTTTCTTATTATTATTATCACCTCAATCACAACATTGCATCTTGCTTCTTGTCCCTGTAGACTAGAGCAGTGGTTCTCAACCTGTGGGTCGGGACCCCCAGAGGGGTCCCCAAATTATTTTGGGGGGTCCCCAGATGATTAATTTAATGTGCAACATTGTTTTCTCACTCAACAGTTAACAAACCAACATTAAGTTTAAGGGTATAGAGGGTTTATGCACATTTCTAAAGTGACACTTTAAGGAAATTTTAATACCTCTAAAATGACAAATTAAATGTTGGCCAAATTGTCAAATATTAGAGGCAGAAATTGTGAAAAAAAATTCACAATAGAACCAACCGTGTTATACAAAATGTAATCCCTCAACTCTTAGTGCTCGTTAGGGTAGGGGGTCCCCAGATACAATATGATTATTTTGGGGGTCGCGGCCTGAAAAGGTTGAGAACCACTGGACTAGAGTAGCTAGTGACAATAAGACCTTGCTTCTCTTTATTCTTAAACCTCACATCAACAATTTGCGCTGTTGAATGCAACTACATTGAACGTGAATGCGTGTTCGCGTCTACTGCATACATGAACGCGCAGCGGCAGCATGGAGTTACAGAGGCAGGGTGGCTGTGCTGGCGAAACAAACACAAACATGCTTAAAAAGTTTGTTTCAACCGATCAATTACTTTTTCTAGGCGGTCGGAACTAAAGACACATGTACCATACTACACATCTCTCCCGGGACTGTATTCTTTTTTTTAATACAACACAGAAAAAGGCTTTCACGGAAAGGGTGACAGTCCTTTGCTGCCTGAAGACAGAGCAGCGAGCGGAGGGGGAGAGGCTATGGGGAGAGTAGCTCTGGTCCAGAGCGTTAGCGTGGGGACTGGGGACTGGGGAGAGGTGACGATCGATGCTCACACAGTGTCACAGCCGGAGATCATAGACGTTGGATCATCATAATAACATCGTTGGCTATTGTCGGATGTTTTCAGTTGTGGGCCATTTTCACAGTAACGCAACTACGCAAGTTTACTAAAGCAATTCAATGTTGTTACGGATGCGACCGGCCACGGGTGCGTTCAAGAGTACCGAAACTTGGTACCGTTCGTTTTTAATTCAATCGATACTCGGTAGTACCGACGTGATTCGGTCGATACCATTAAAAGTACCGACTTCGGTACCCAACCCTACCCTTTATACTGTAGGGCTCGTTTGTGTATTGTATGACATCACGCCACATCATCGGCTGAGGACTGTGTGATGTCATCATATCTCCATATATGGAGACATAAGTTGCTCATGCCCAAATATGGGCTGGTGAGGTCAGACTTAGTGTGATGCGTAGGTTATCTCCATATATGGAGATTCAACTTCAATGAGTAACCATGGCAAACTGTCAACTGCCCGTATGTCTTGATAATTGGTAAAACAAACCTTTGGCCTATTTGTGGAGATAAGCGACCAACGGTTGCTTATCTCCCGATTAGGGAGTCTTACTGGTTTCAAACGCATTTATTTATTGCGACCGTCAGGGAGCAGTTTACTATGAAAACCTCCACCGGCCGTCCGTCCGTCCGTCCGTCCGTCGGTCACACGTCACACGTCACACCTTTGCCCTGCTCATATCTCCGCATCAGTATGACATCACACCACATGTGTACACAAACCTTTGTGTACGTTGCTGTGGCAACAGTCTGTTGTTGCTGGTCTGTTAGTGTACGTTAGCAACCACCTTAGCAACCATGGTTTTACCCTAGCAACCAACTGTTTACCCTAGCAACCAACTGTTTACCATAGCAACCATGTTTTTTTACCCTAGCAACCAACTGTTTACCATAGCAACCAGATACGCAGAGCAGGGATCTCCATATATGGGCATAAACAGGTGACATCACACTGATGTCAGATACTCAGAGCAGGGATTTCTCCATAATATATGGGCATAAAAGGGATTCTGTTAGGGATCTCCATATATGGGCATAAAGGGATTCTGTTAGGGATCTCCATATACTGTATGGGCATACAAGGGATTCTGTTAGGGATCTCCATATATGGGCATAAAAGGGATTCTGTTAGGGATCTCCATATATGGGCATAAAAGGGATTCTGTTAGGGATCTCCATATATGGGCATAAAAGGGATTCTGTTAGGGATCTCCATATATGGGCATAAAAGGGATTCTGTTAGCTGTTGGTGATCTCCATATATGGGCATAAAAGGGATGCTGTTAGGGATCTCCATATATGGGCATAAAAGGGATTCTGTTAGGGATCTCCATATATGGGCATGAAAGGGATTCTGTTAGGGATCTCCATATATGGGCATAAAAGGGATTGTATCCCAGATGATGCCCTGTTAGGAGATCCACACTAACAGAATCCATATATGGTCCTACCGACAGCTGCTATAAGCCAGCCCTGGCGATAAGGTCTGAGTCGAAGAAATGCTTATTTCCTGGCAAGAATTGCCCCTTTAGGGCTTGTTTGTGTATTGTATGACATCACGCCACACCATCGGCTGAGGACTGTGTGATGTCATCATATCTCCATATATGGAGACATAAGTTGCTCATGCCCAAATATGGGCTGGTGAGGTCAGACTTAGTGTGATGCGTAGGTTATCTCCATATATGGAGATTCAACGTCAATGAGTAACCATGGCAAACTGTCAACTGCCCGTATTCTTGATAATTGGTAAAACAAACTTTTGGCCTATTTGATTAGGGAGTCTTACTGGTATATATACTCATGTTAACTTTATGAACCTAAATACAAATACATTGGACATAAAAAAAATACATTTTAATACTACTATACTAGTCATTAAGCTACTAATATAGACTGACTGAATTAAAGTAGGTCATGTTTGGAATTGTAACAGCTGAAATCAATAATATATCAGTATTCAGGTATCAACCTGCGGGCCGCATGAATTGAAGGTGGGGGCCGCATGTGGCCCCCGGGCCACCAGTTGCCCATGTATAATCTACAGTCACCAGCTCAGAAGCCTGGGGGCCTTCCATGTCAGATGTCTCCAGAAGGACAGAGTGCCACACACAGAGGTGCTGGAACGGGAAGGCAGCTGCAGTATAGAGTCTGTCCTGAACAGACATCAACTCTGGCTGGGGCATGTCATCCGTATGCCCAGCCATAGACTCCCGCACAAAGTCCTCTACGGCCAGGCAGCTACACCTTGGCCAACGCAGTGCTGGTGGGCAGAAGAAGCGGTTCAAAGACCAACTGAAGACCACGCTGAAGAGAGGCCGGATCAACCCCTCTTCACTGGAGGAACTTGCTTCCTGCTGCAACCTCTGGCGCTCTCACTCTGCACAGGGAGTGGAGCACATAGAAAGCCAGCGCACACAACACCGTGCAGCAAAGTGTGCAAAGAGGCATGCCCGCAAAGCCACCCCTGCTCCCCTCAGTACCGCTTTTGAATGCCCGGTCTGCAACCGCAGCTGTGGACCCAGGATGGGACTGTACAGCCACCAGAAGACTCACAAATAGGAGAAGATGGTCATCATTGTGTGTGTGTGTGTGTGTGTGTGTGTGTGTGTGTGTGTGTGTGTGTGTGTGTGTGTGTGTGTGTGTGTGTGTGTGTGTGTGTGTGTGTGTGTGTGTGTGTGTGTGTGTGTGGGTGTGTGCGACGTCAAGAAAATAGCACTACCCTTTTGAAAAGATCCCCACGACACCACTGGTTGTGATGCACAACTATACAGAGATATTAACTATAGTTTATATATTATAGATTATTAGTGATATTCAAACTCCGGCCCGCGGGCCACTTCCGACCCGCGGCACAATTTTGACTGGCCCACCAGCTTAATGTCCTCGAAGTCACGCATCCAACACGCTTTAAACTGAGCAGATTGGACCTTGCGTTCCAGAGATAACGGCCAAAACATCTTGAAAGTGGCCATTGAAATCGCCGATTTTTTTGCTCGACTAATTATTAGCACACCTAAAACTAATTTAGGTTAATAGTAGGTCTTATGCAAATCAAATAAAAGAGAGATGTACTGTAGCTCTACTTAAGAACTGCATCTAATATAAACAGTAGATTGTTAATTTTTATTGTGTCTTCCTTAGCCATAACTATCTAGTTTAAAAAAAAAAAAAGCCATTTGTGTTGAATGTGGGCCAAGTCACAAATAACATTGAAGCAATTGAAAGAGAGATGTGCTCAGCTATCTTTAATGTTATCCCTCTTGATAGCAGGCAGACAGATATCAACCCAGACAAATAGCAGAAAAATGTACATTAGCTTGTTTTAGTGTTTGTTTGGAATATTCTAATTGCACAGAATTATTAAAAAGAGAGAAAATGTAGCAAATTACTTTGATTTCAAATTGTCATTGCCAGAATCTAAATGCAATTCCAAGCCATAAAATAATGCACATTGCACTTGTCTTAAGTTACCGGTATGTGGAAATAAAGCAAATAAAAGAGAGAAGTTATCACGTAATGTCATTTTATCAACTGGCCCGCGGCCCCTTGACATTTTTGTAATGTGGCCCACTGGTTCAGAAGTTTGAGTATCCCTGGATTATTAGACCACACCAATCAGATTATATGTTTGATAAAAGTAGACAATATGTCAAAGGGATCACATTTAGAACATAAAACATTAAAGATTCCATAACACAAATGGATATTATGTAAGGGATAAATACTGGCTCCGCGGGGGTTGTCCATATATAACATCCCGACGGACTGATAACTCCCGAGGCGCCAGCCGAGGGAGTTATCAGTTCGAAGGGATGTTATATATGGACAACCCAGCTACTAAATAAAATTTAAATTTAGACTCAAAACTAAAAACAAAATGAAGTATTTCCTTGTTTACAGACGGCTGGAAGTGTTCCACAAGTGTTGCGCTGGGCGTCCTCCCAGCGCGACACGGTCGCCTTGAAAAACAAGGAAGTGCTGATTAGATAGAATCCATTTTCTGATACTAGGTCGTCTATTTCTCGCTTAAAATAATTTTAAAAACATTCTTGAGATCAACGTTTAGTTCTAAATGTTGCTGTGTGGTTGTTTACATGGCTGACGTGTTGGATACGGCACTAAATTCATGCAGCGCAGACTGCGCAGTTTGACTGCAGCAGGTGCTCTGAGTCTTTGATTAGCCATCGGTCTGTTATTGAGCCGAGCGGTCTGCTAATCAGAAATAACAGACCGCTGATTTCAGCAACTGACCAATCAGAATCAAGCATTCAAACGAGCCGGGTAATAATTTCTACTAAATACTTTCACTCTCATCTCCTCCCATCTTGCACAAGAAGCTCTTGAAGTTTAACAATATGCAAATTAACATCAGCTTATTAACCCACAGTGGTGGAAAAAGTACTGTATGAAATGAAAGTAAAAGTAAAGTAAAAGTATCAATACTCGTTACAAGTAAAATTTCAAATAATTGTCGTGGAGTAAAATGTACAATATTTGTTTTTCAGATGTAGTGGAGTTGAAAATGTAAAATACTCCATTAAAGTAAAAAAAAAAACAATTTTACTTAAGTACAGCACTTGAGTAAATGTACTTAGTTACTTTCCAATATTGTTAACCTGATAACATGTTCTGTATGTATTTTATTTATGTAGATAATACAATATATTTACCCGAGCCTTAGCTGTGGAAAATACAATTATAATATTCATAATAATCTATAATTATAAACAACACACTTGTCGTAACGGTAGCGCCTGCACCTCAAAGCTCAGATGTACAACTACAACTAATAGTCAGACTCAGTGCACGTTCTTCACTCTGTCATTTACTCTCCACATACAGTACAGTACAACATGAACCAGCTGGATGTAATCACTGTACACACAGATCACACTGCAAAGTTGACACAGATCTCAGATCAGATCTGACACAGGGACCGCCTCACTGTGACGTGCATTCACTTACATAGTCTATATTCACACAGTGGCCATTTTGCTCTCACGGCATTATTTCATTAACTTTATAACAAAATGGCCGCTGTGTGAATATGAGTGGTGATATGGCTACGATAGACCCATCTCGTCAAGCTAAGCTAATAGCTACTTTGTCGATGTTTTTGAATCAACAATAAATGTATCAATATTCAAGTACTACAGTATAATGCCATTTAGAAGTTATATTATAAGTGATTCCACCACCCATCAGTAAGCAGCTCAGACGGCAGCTCTCTGCGTTGTGCCTCACATGTCTGGATGTCTGCCTTGTCGTTCTAACCTCACGTCAGCAGGCTTTCTGCAGTGTTGTGGAAACTAGACTAGTTTCTATTTAGTGTTCAGTTACTGTATCCTTTCATCAGCTTCCTGCAAAGAAAACTGATCTCAGCCTGATATTGTTCAGAAGGCCTGTCGTGCACACTGCCATGCCCATCCCAGAGAAACAGCTGATATATTATTTGTCTTCACAAACTGCTTTCATTAGACTTTATATTTGTATTAAATTAAGACATATCAGCATCGTCTTAAACTACAGTAATATAATGTACAGTCAGTGCTATTGTACAGTAACATGTTTGATTTTCTGGTTCAGTCCTTACCTGTCAATGAGTTCTGTCTGTCGGTGTCAACGGTCGTTTTCTGAAGATTGACGAACTGCAGTCACACAGCCTCAGATACAAGTTTCATTTCCTGAAACATTTGTGGTTTGGGTGGAAGTGACTGAGAGAGAGAAAGAGAGAGAGAGAGACTTTGACTTTTAAAAATCCCTTTTCATTTAAACATTATTTTCCAATACTGCTAGTATACAATATACAGTATTATATTCTCACATATGTCACAGCAATAATAATATAAAATGTTCCAGGCATTTTTCAAAAACCAAACAACAATAAAACATTTTTCAGTTAAACAATTTGATCAGACTAACTCCTCCCATATTTTAGAACCAAAGAACAAACATTCAATTCATAGGCTTGCAGTATATCTTTCGATGCTGTCACCTCTAAATTCCCTCTCTGCACCAAGTCCTCCTCCACACCCAGCCCACAACACCTGTGCAACAGTTGTTCAGCCACAGAACAGTGCATGTCAAATTTCCACTCGTCTCTCAGAACAGCCCTTTGGGTCAGAATACAGCTCCAGCTCTGGGGAATGGCTCTCCACCTCTGAGCTCTTTTCAAGCTCCATGTCCTCCACAGACAGTTTATTGTCTCAGAAAACAATCTTCACAAACTGATCACAGCGCCCCAATCAGATCGGTTCCTGGCTCCTCATCCAGCAGTCTCCTTACAACATGCACTCCAGTGACCCTTGGCACACAGTCTGTGAGTACCTTGTGATTGGACTCTAGTAGTAGTACAGGCCCATCCTGGTCCCACCAACCAGACGTTATTTTATGTAGCATTAGTCTACGGGCATCAGGGCCGGACTTACCATAGGGCAAGGGTGGGCACGCGCCCGGGGGCCTCAGGGGAGGGGGGCCTAAAAAAATAATAATAATAATAATCAAAAAATGTAGTAGGCATGATCGCAATCGCGAAATTCCATGTTTAACCCCCATACCAACACCATCTTTCAAACATGGCAGCCATGATTGTTTACATTTCAAGAAAACATAATGGCTGCTAGCTCATGAATGCCTGAACGGATTTCCATTCGGATTTTTTTGTTTGAAAGCTGTGAACAGTGTGCACACACGTGGTGCATGATCTAGGCATGGGCATGCATGATCCGTGCACTATGAATTACATGGAAGTCTATGGAGAGGGAGGCGGTGTGGAACTTGGAAGCCATTTTGAAAAGACCCTGAATGAGTTAATTTAATGATGACATTTTAAAGTATTGCAATCCAAATAAAGTGATATTTGTGTTTAGTTACAGTACATTTTGTTTTATTATGGTAATAACATTGAGAGCTTCTGCTCTGCTGGCCGCACTGCATGTAGCTGCTCGTAAGCTTAGTGCAGTCTAAAGCCCGCCCACTCTATGTATCCGGTACTTTCCACACACATAGGCTACACACATGCACGCAAATTCCAATTCTGTATCCGCTTTAGACCCTTCCAATGAGTCAGATAATGCACGGGCCGGTCCGGAGGTGAGGTCACGGTGTGGTCAGGTGGACCGGAGGTGGAATTTTTGCGCGCACATGAGGGCCTCTTTATTTCCCCTTGCCCAGGGGCCTCATGTCATATAAATCCGGGCCTGACGGGCATGCAGCATTGTACCCCATTGTCCAGTCCAACAGACCCCATAGAACCTCTTTATGTCCATTAAAAGCAAAGCTAGGTGAAAACGAGGACTCGGTGCAGAGAGGGCCCCAAGACAGCACCAAATAATCCACTAACATGAACTCACTCATATTAATCAGTTCACTTTCCATTTCCTGATTCACCTTCTGTAACCACTTCTTTCATGTTTAATTTAACTGATTCAACAAAGGGTTTTTTTCCCTGGGGAAATAACTCGCCACTTTTACCTCCTTTACATTTTTGGTCTTCTGCAAAAACCTTTTCATTACTTCCAGTCCATAATTAGCCAGTTCATCCTCTGACTCCTCGCTCCCCCACCCCTCAGCTTCACCACCGTCTGGAATTGAATCAGCTCTCTGACTGTCACCTGTTTCCTCTGCCACCTTTTTTGGTTGTGAGCCACCTGCATCTTTTTTTTTGCCTTCCTTTTATATCTTACATTACATTACATTGCATTAATTCACATTTGCACATTAATATGATATAGCTTAAATAAATACTAGCAGGAAATAACTTTTACAAATTAATTTCTCCTGAAGTTATTTATAACTGGTTCCCAGTAAATACCTCAGCACTTTTTTATTAAAAGCTGATTTATTTTGAGTTAGACGAATGTTAAGTGGTAAAATGTTCCAATAGTCAATGGCTCTATAAATTACCGTTTTTGAATTAATGTTTGAACTAGGTGCAATAATATGACCATTAACAGCATATCTAGTATTGTAAGCATGTCTGTTTTTTGGTTGTGAGCCACCTGCATCTTTTTTTTGCCTTCCTTTTATATCTAGTCACCTTTAATCTATCCTCTTAGGCTCTCATGTCTACCTCTGTTACTAGCTGTCCTACTATAGTCTCGCGTAGCCAGACAACTATTCCATAATCTCCGAATGCTATAGAGTCTGGAACAGCAGCTCCCGAACTGGCGAGTATCGGAAGTAGCCAGTGCTGCACTGAACTGTAGTCCCACTGGAAACATAACAGAAACACAATAGCTCAGACAAAGTCATTCGATAGTTTATTTTGTTTATTTGAAAAGGATCCCCATTAGCTGATGCCGTAGCAATCAGCTAGTCTTCCTGGGGTCCATACAAGTCATATTACAAATACATTAAAAAAAAAGCAATACAATAAAACTACAACAACATTACATTGCATTAATTCACATTTGCACATTAATATGATATAGCTTAAATAAATACTAGCAGGAAATAACTTTTACAAATTAATTTCTCCTGAAGTTATTTATAACTGGTTCCCAGTAAATACCTCAGCACTTTTTTCTTAAAAGCTGATTTATTTTGAGTTAGACGAATGTTAAGTGGTAAAATGTTTCAATAGTCAATGGCTCTATAAATTACAGTTTTTGAATTAATGTTTGAACTAGGTGCAATAATATGACCATTAACAGCATATCTAGTATTGTAAGCATGTCTGTTATTACAATAATCCACCTGGTCAAACAGAAACAAGGGAGTCTTTGAATTAACAATACAACAGAGAAACGTAGCCAAGCCCGAAGAAATCCTTTGTTCAATAGTGAGCCATGAGAGGCTGGAGTGCATCTTTTCAATACTAGTTCTCATAGAACAACCCAGGACAAGCCTAGCCGCCCTGTTTTGTGCAACCTGTAATTTAGCGAGATTTGTCTTAGATGCACATGACCATACTGTTGAACAATAATCTAAGTGACACAAGATTAAAGATTTTGAAACTTGTCCCAGGATACTAGAAGGTACATAAGATGAACACTTTCTAGTGACTGCAATACCTCTCCCCATTTTACTAACTACTGTATTTATGTGCTCAGTCCACGATAATTGACTGTCCAGGACAACGCCCAGCAATTTAGTGCTGTTTACCTGTTGTATGGGCTCACCAGATATTGATAAATTAAGTTTGGGTGTATCTGCCAATTTGTGTCGTGTCCCAAAGACAATACTTTTAGTTTTGGATATATTTAAGACTAATTTGTTTGTACTTATCCAATCATGTACTATTTTCAATTCACTAGACAAAACTTGATTTAATTCTAGGCATGAACTTGCAGTATAATGTACAGTGGAATCATCTGCGTACATCGTTATACCTGCATTATTGAGGGCAGAGGGCAAGTCATTTGTAAAAATTGAAAACAGGAGAGGTCCTAGACAACTTCCCTGAGGAATCCCGCATGATAACATACTACCTTCAGATAAGCTCCCATTATAAAATACCTTCTGTGTTCTAGAAGATAGATAACTCTTCATAAGAGTAATCACAGTTTGGTTAAAACCATAACACATAAGTTTATCAAGCAGAATGTCATAATCAATAACATCAAATGCGGCACTGAAATCTAACAAAACCGCACCTGCAATTTTTGAGTCATCAATCCCCCTAAACCACTCATCAGTCATTTGAATAAGAGCTGTAGCAGTCAAGTGACCCTTTCTATAGGCATGTTGATATTTGGTAGTCAGACCATTGTAGTTAAAATAATCCTGTACCTGAACATGAATAATTCTCTGCATAACTTTGCTGAGTGCAGGGAGAATACTTATAGGTCGACTATTTGGACCACAGAATCGACTATTTGGACCACAGAATCGACTATTTGGACCACAGATAGGCCTATTCTTGTTATGAGTGTACAGTTTAAGAAAACATTTGAAAACATCATGGAAGTAACACCAACAACACCAGAGAAAGACAGAATAATGCCCCAAAAAATAAAGAAAGGAGACATAACGCTTCCAGTAGGACTTGTTATTGCTACTGCACCAAGGGAGCAGTTGCGTCACATCCGCTTTATCTCGCACTCATCATTTCTATTCTGGTTTGCCATACTGTATGCCGAGACCATTTGGCCAAATCGCGGAGGCAACAGTCTGGCCACGCGAGACTAGTCCTACTCCAGCCCCACCCCCTTCCACTTGGCTGGCACTGGGGTCGCTGTCCTGTTGTTTATTCAAAACCTCATTGTCAACTTCAAGTTCACCATCCTCCTCCCCTCCACCATTATCTTGCTGTTCATTCTCCCCTTCAGTTTCATCCTCCTGTCCAACAACCTCACCCTCTTCATTCACCTGTCCTGTCTGCCCTGCAGTAGCAGGACATCCCAATGGTGCAGTCCCCCTCCTCCCTTTTCCAACACCACTCAATCCTTCCCCAATCCCCAGACCAAGTGGACTGCTGTTCTGGGCATGACCTGATCAGTTCCCCACAGCCAAAACATTTCATGTTTTCTGTGGTGGCAAACAGCGTGTATTCAAATTAAGCCATCCATAGTTAACTTAAAATGTATTTTCAACTCTCGGGTCCTGTCATTTAATATCATGTACAGCTAGGGTTGCCACCTTTCAGAAACTGAAATAAGGGACACCTCTTCCGGCTGCGCGTTGTGTGCGTTCTTTAAAAGTCTGCGTTTTTTAAAGTCCCGAACCCCTGAAATACATAGAATAGTTATAACTAACACACAATATTGTGAAGCTTTTTGCAGTTTGAAATTGGCAATTGTTTCCAAAATATGAAAAGTTAAATTGTATGAATATCCTACCTGACCTGGCGGAGACCCGTGCTCCGAGGAGCATTTTTCTAGTTTATAGACTATGTATTTTTGCCAAGTCATTCAAGATTTGTGTTGTCAAAATATTTCAAAAATAAAATGTTCAAATTCAAAGACATTTTGAAAATGGCAGATCTACAAGCTCACAACGTGTCACATTGCAACACGACGTGAGCTTAAAATACCTCTCCTGTGTTATCTCAAATTTCCTTCTCGGGATCAACAGAGGTTTATCTCATCTCATGTCACCTTATTTTATCTTATCTTGACCTGGTAGAGGGGTTGCTGGTGGCAGGGACGTGCTGGCCATTGGGAAAAGCGGGACAACTCCCGAACGGCCGGTTCATTCCCGGCCGGTCCAGGCCTGCCATTAGGAAAAAAATAAAAATAAAATGTCGTCCTTCGTTCCATTTTGGAGGCTGGGCAGCCAAAAAAGTAAATCGTCACTGTCGGACAGAAACCTTGTATCTCCAACTTTCAATAAATTTTTTCGCAAAGCAAATAAGCCCTGCTTCATCATACAAGGCTGTTGCACAAAAGTAGTGAAAACAGCAGATCTACAAGCACACAACGCCTCGCACCCCGCGAGGCGTTGTGTGCTTGTAGATCGGCTGTTTTCACTAGTTTAAATCATTTGTTAAATGATTTAACAAATGATGAATGAAAAATGAATTGATTGAATTGATGAATTGAATATCAATGAATTGATTGACAAATGATGAATGAAAAATACAGCACAAAACAAACGGTTTTGGACATACAAGGTTTCCACCCGACAATGACGAAATATAACTCATGTACAGTAATTGGCCCACTGGCTTGTCACTTGTCATGATCTGAAATGGCAAATCTTTGAGTAGCAGCAGCGCTATAGAGAGAGATCTCTCTCTATAGCGCGCAATGAGGGCCTCTCCAACTATTTTTTCCCGGGCTGAATCAGGGGTCCAGCACGTCCCTGGCTGGTGGCTGCTGGTTCCTCCCACCAACCTGACAGAGGCGCACAGAGAGTTTGGTGCGCTCTACTTTTTGTGTTTTTAATCGTCTCCTATTGAATTTACACATCTCTTCTGTGAACTATTAGAGTGATGTTATTAAATAACAAAACACTCTAGCCTGTAGAGGGTAAATCCGCGGTGCTCACCGCAACGCAGTGTAAATGACTGCAGTCTGAAGTGGAATCCATGGACACAGACAGACAGACAGACAGACAGACAGACAGACAGACAGACAGACAGACAGACAGACAGTGACCAGACGCAGCCACCGCACCGAGCCACTGGATGTTTTATGTTTACGCTCGCAGAATGTCCTGCTTGCCTCCCGCGAGTGCTGCCAGTTCATTATTTGAGTGACAGACCTTTATGGGGCATTTGGGAAATACAGAACAAACTGCGTTGGAACGCAATATTTCATTCTTAAATACGGGACGAATCTGTATTTTACGGAACAGGTGCAGGGCCGGCTGGTGCCCATAATGGCTGAGGGTGCCCCCCTTTTAAGTGAGGTTGCCCATATATTTAAAAATGTTTTATGTCCAATAAAGCGCGGCAGCTGCAGCGGCGCCCCCTGTAGCCTGTCTATATCTGACTGTGCCCACTGTGCCCACTGCGCAGGCAATGACAGCCAGACAATTAAACCAACCATCACTATTAGCAAAACAATCGGAAGCTTTGTTTTATTATTCAGGCATGCAAACTTGTAGCTTTTCGGCGAAAATCGCTGTTTTGAATCCAAATTGATCGTTTGTGTGATTCGTTCAGATTCGATGTAAAAATATTTAGGGGGGGTGGGGGGGGTGTCATGTCATCTAGGCTGCGTTGAGCAGCAGTGAGAAGAGGAGCGCTTTTTTTCTCTTCTTGGCTCCGTCCGGTTTGTCAGTGCAGTAGTGGTGAAGGTGGATGGGGAATATGGTAGTTTTATTTTTGAACAAATCAAGCGCTCGCTTTCTCTTGCCTGTGACGTCAACACCAGGGGGTTATTATCGTAAATGAACACGAACGAAAAAACGAAAACTAGAATGGAAAAACATTGTCGTTAACTGAAATAAAAATAAAAACTAAGCTTTTTAAAAAAAACGATAACTAAACTGAAACGGTATTGTGTGTTTGCAAAACTAACTAAAACTAACTAAAATGATAGAGAAAATGTCCTTAGTTTTCGTCTTTGTCAATTTAATTTGGATGGATGTCCAATCTATTTTCATTAGAGATGTGCCGGTCAATCGGCCGCCGAAAGCGGCCGCATCAGTAACCAGCGTCCACTGACATAAATTCTCAGTACTGTTCACTCAGCATGCATGATGCTCTGGGACCACCAGCTGCAGGACTGCGACTTGTAGGCTACTTAGCAGCCAGTCTGACAAATGGTGCTGATTACCTTTGCAATGTAAGGATATATTCCATAATCCTGTGTCAATGTCGTCTCAAAAAAGAAGGGGAAAAAAAGCGTTGCATCATGCTTTCCTGCCTCCTGTCCAGACGGTCCATGCAGAAGGAGTTTAGGCTACTTAACTTTCATTTAACAGAATGCAACAGCATTGCAAAAGCTTTTGCAAGCTACAGAAAAAGCCATTAGTCCCTTTATTTTAGCCAGTTTAAAAGGAAAATCAGCTCCAGTGTCTCTGTTGCTGAAAAGAAACGTTGTGGTGTATCCAGTCCACACGCTGGATTAATGAATGTCCACAGGTGAAGCCCGTTATAGGTCGTTAATAGTCTCCTCTGATAGTTTCACAAAGTACACTAAGCAACAGAAATGTAGGCTATATGTAACATTTAAGTGACTAAGTCCCTGACAGAGGTTTTACAAGCAAAACAACAGCAGCAGTCATGAGGTAATTTTTGCCCTTAAATATTTGAAAGGAACAGACTTTAAGACATTCGTTTTGCAAGATAAGATTTTGCTTGTTAAAATATATATTCAATACTATTAATAATATTTTAAATAAATGATCTCAATATGTACTATTATTGTATTACTGTATTATTTCATGTTAGCAAAACAAACACATTAAAAATGGTCTTTGGGCTTGTTTAAATTGGTGTCCTTTTTAAACTAGTTTAAATTGAATGACAAATAAAACACAGTAGGCTATTGGCTACTATGTAGAAAGCATTCCAAAGACAAATTGCAAAAGGAATGGTATTTCATATTTCATACTGCTACTTTATAGCCTGTATATTGACTATTAACATGTACATTAGGACAACATGTGACATAGTCCTGTTTACACAATGCTGTACCCCCTGCCCCCTCCAACTGTACAGGTATAAAAGTAGAAAAAGGTCCCCTTTTTCTACTTTTTTTATTGTATTACTATTTTGATACTTGCTTAGGCAATGTAAACTTATGTTTCTCATGCCAAAGGCTCCTTTACATTGAATTGGTATAATTGACAAGAAAATGTTGAGAAAAATATTAAACATAGGTCTCTAACCTGGGGGGGGCTAAGTTAACCTATAGTCAGCCCCCCACACGTCACACGTGCGTGCATGCATGTCATGTGCATGCAAATGTAGGAGCCAAACAAAAGCTTTGTTTGCCGTTGGCCGACTATTAACACCTTTTGGCTTCACTAATGAGTGGGGAGGGGAGGCGCAAGCTGCAGGTTCTCTCAAAGCTAACATGCCATTGTTAGCTAACTTAGAAGACAAAACGAAAAAATAAATAAAATAAAAAAGAGAACTTTTTCTAAATCTCATCTGAGGGTGCTCCACTGGAAAACTGAGGGTGCTTAGCAGGACTGAGCACCCCCGTGGAACCGGGCCTGAACAGGTGTCAACCCTATGTACAGCAGTCCCCTGCCTGTGTGACACAACATGTCTTGGACAGTTCAGGTGATTTACACCCCGAATGCCAACCTTTTGACTGCAGACTCAGAGACAACCCTCCCAAACCTTGACAACTCTTTCACAATGAGTTCATCACTGACACTTAGTGGAACATTTGACAGCAATACTTGTGTTGTTGCCGGGATGGCGACTCGAGCGCAACAGACACAAACGTGTCATTTATAACTACGCCGTTTCGTTTGCAACTATAGCGTTTGCCTTCTCTCCCTCCATCAACGAAAATAACACCACCGTTCATCCTGGCAGCGGACTACACTCGCGGCACCCACCGCTTTTGCAGCAGCTTTGCTGCATTCTTCAACTGAACAAGGGAAGCACGGCGAGATCTTAAAGCCGTGTTTCCTTGTCAAAGTTGTAAACTCATTCATGACGCTGACAGCAGCGTGGCCGCCTCCGCGCCGCACCGCACACAGCAGCCAGTCAACACAAAGTCAACGGTCAACCCCCGCTCACACCGGGGTTTAAACACTAAACAATGAATGAAACAAACGCTTTAACAACGTAATCAAAGCATGAGAAAAGATAGAAAAAAAGTTAAGATAGAGAAAAGATAGTTACTCAGGCCGATTATCATACGCAGACTTGTGGAGTTCAGACTTGCAAAGACAGCCAGCCAGCAAATTAAAGGGATATTCCACTTTCAACAGGGAGCAGCTGGGCTTTTCTCCACACACACACCCATTGTAACTTCAAACTCCATTTTAACCATGAATGTTTCATTAAAAACACCCATTATTTTTTCAGTTGACTCATACCTTCCTAATACGTGAGCAGGCCGTGTTTTTTCTATAATCTTTTTCATTTATTTTTAATAATTATTTGGGAAAATGGAAAAAATGAAATACAAGAAATAATTATTAAAAATACATGAAAAAACATGAAGTTTGAAGTTACAATGGGTGGGGAGAGGCCCTGGGACTGGAGGGCCTGGTAACATTTACATCAAATATCTAAATATTGAATCAAGCAAATTAAAAACTGTTCAGGATGTTCATAAAAGCCTGATTAGACGATACAATTACCAAAGGTTTTGTTTGAAAGTGAAATATCCCTTTAACAGCCAGCCAGCAAACAAACAAACAAAAAAACAAACAGCCAGCAAACAAACAGGCAGCAAACTGGCAGGCAGAAAACATGCAACATTTTTTGCCTGATTACTGAAGTGATTACTGTGTGGTTTCACCCAGGATTTGAACCCAGGTCTCCCACATGGAAGTCTAACTAGGCCAAAGGGATATGTGGGGGTCCCTCAGTGGCTAGCCTGGGGAACCCTTAAGGCCTTTGGGCGTTCCACATTTGAGCAGTACAGCAGGAGAACCAGAATTTGACCATTTGTTTGAGCCGTCAATGAATTAATTGGCAACTGAAACTTGTTTTCTCAATGCTATTGACAGGTGATGTCAACTACGTGTTTTTGAACTTCTGTGTAATCATTCTGCAGTGGTTGGTATGGAGGTGGACTCCCTGCTCTGACATTTAATTAGATCCCGTGGTCAGGTAGGACACCTACTGGCTGACAAGAGGTACTGCATCCCCAGACATGCTCTCTCTCCATTCTAGTTGAACAGTGTGTCATCTCTCTCATAGAGGAGCAGGTTCTCCATTCTAGTTGAACAGTGTAAATGTCATCTCTCTCATAGAGGAGCAGGTTCTCCATTCTAGTTGAACAGTGTAAATGTCATCTCTCTCATAGAGGAGCAGGTTCTCCATTCTAGTTGAACAGTGTAAATGTCATCTCTCTCATAGAGGAGCAGGTTCCAGTCCCAGCTAGCAGATGTAACCTGGTCACCAGGCTAACAGAGTGAGGTGTGAGCCTGCTGGCTTGACGGCCAGCGCTGGAACATGTCCTGACTCCTGCTCCTCCCTACCTCTCTAAAGTGTTTTCATTCAAAAAATCATTATACAGTAAAACAGTGCTGTGAAAGCTACTCATCTAGCAATACTAATCATTATAAAACAGTGCTATCAATACTCATCTAGCACAGTGGTTCTCAACCTTTTCAAGGCAGCGACCCCCAAAATAATCATATTTTAACTGGGGCCCCCACCCTGCACAAGCACCGTAGGAATTGTAGGAGTTGGCATTACATTTATTTTGACTATCTATTCCATTGTGAGAATAGCCAATCTACATGCTCACAACGCCTCGCAACGTGAGGCGTTGTGAGCCTGTACATCTGCTATTTGCAGAATTTCTGCCTCTAATATTTGGCAATTTAAAAAATGTTTGACCAGAGGTACTAAAAAGGTCTTTAAAGTCCTTAGATTGTCACTTTAGAAATGTGCAGATACCCTGTAGCCTATACACTTATACCGTATGTTGGTCTGTTATTAACATTTGGCTATCTGGTGACCCCCTAAAATAATTTGGGGACCCCTCTGGTGAGAACCACTGATCTTGCAGATACACGACTCATTATAAAACAGTGCTATCAAAGCTACTCATCTAGCAAATACACTATTACCAGCAACTGTAGACACAACAAAATAGAAGCAGTCCCTCAAAGTAATTTACAGTAATAAAGTAGTTCATAATACTATGGTGATAAATAATGTAGCAGTAAAACAAGTGTTTGGGGTTGAGTCTTGTGCATCTGAAGCAAATTCCACCTATTGACTTGTTTCAAACTACTACTGTGTGTGTGTGTGTGTGTGTGTGTGTGTGTGTGTGTGTGTGTGTGTGTGTGTGTGTGTGTGTGTGTGTGTGTGTGTGTGTCCTTGTATCAGAAAGAGGTTAAATACTTTGCCCTGATGAAAACAAACAATTGTATAGAGCCTTGTACTAAATTATTGTAATATTGTTGATGTTCTTTCTCTTCAGTGAACTGAAAGCTCACATGATTGTGAATATAGGCATTAACATGTTAAGAGCCTGACTGATGTGGTATTGTTTCATCAATAGAGATTTAAGAAAGGGAGAATTCACCGTCAACATGTCATCCTGCAAATATCAGCCTGATATATCAGCTGGATGATGTATCGGTCAGGCTCTAGGTTAGATACATGATTCTGTACTTAAGCTGACTTATTTACACCAACATTATAGAAATATATACATGATTATATACATTTTTGTAAAAGAAATAATCAACAGATGAATCAAAATGCCTAAATTGCCTGATGAAGACCTAAGAGGTTGAAACGTTAAATAAAATGTTTGGAGCTTGAAATCACTGTGTGGATTTTTTTTATCTCCTCCTTGATTGTCACCTTGATGCCTTGATGACCTGCACCTGGCCTAATAAATAAATAAAAGCATTAGATATGCACACAATCCTCTCTGAGAAATGGCTAAATAAACCTAAACTGATCCAAACACCAACTTTATTCATGAATAAAATTAAATATATTATTAAATCAATTAATAAAGTAGTGAAAATCGTCTTTGTGTTGTTTCTTTGTAATATTGATCCAATGAAAAGTATTATATTATATTATATAATTAAAGCTTGTGATTAAATAAAAACCTGTTGAAACACTTTTCTCTGCAGGCTTTGTGTTGAAATGTCCCTGAGGAAGTCTCTTAACCAATGTTTAGTTGAACTCTTGTTTTAAAATTAAAACATTTCAAAAGGCATTTCTAAAATGCTTGTTGTGTCCTCAAGTCACAGTCAAAACACCATGTTGATCATAGACACAAAATTATGTTTAACCCGACATTTAAGTTGAAAATAAAGAACTTTTTAATAAAAGATGGGGAAAACGGTTATTATAAGTTAAAAAAAGGAGAGATATTAAAAAAAGGGAAAGTGCATAAATGTGAATCCCTGTACATTTTTGTTTAATTTATTTTGTATTTGATTTCGATTTGACAGTATTTATTTTTATTATTGGTGTGTCTTGTCAAGTTTGTTTAATTTGTGCAATCTAAAATAAAGACAAGTTCAACAAATATATGTTTAATCCCTCAAACAGCCAATGAGTGTCCAGCATCATGAGTTTAATCCTGAAACGGCCAATGAGTGTCCAGCATCACGTGTTTATCTTAGCTGCCATGGACGAGTATACTCATCAACTCGTCTGGGGTCCACGGCACGGCACGCTGCCAAAGACGAACGCTCGTCAAAACCTTATTTGGGTGGTTTATGATAGAAGGAGCTTGTTCGCAGTCTGTGAATGATCCCAGCATCACCGACGAAGAGTAGGCCTACAACTAAAAATCACGGTATCTCAACAAAACCAACATGGTTTACTCTCACTTAAAAAAAAAAGGAAAGAAATGAGACCGCGTTTGTCTTTTTAGACCCCCTGTGGAAAGATCATCGCGATGCACAATATTCTATGATACTGTATATATCTAAGGTACCTGAAAATGCTCAAATTTGCTGGCAAGGGCAGCAATAGACAGTGTTTTAAATCTGGCAGTTAAAGAGTCCAACATCATGTCATCATGTGTTTAATCCTGAAACGGCTGTAGAGTGTCCATGCAACAGCCAAGCACCCTGTTGAAGTGTCCTTGAGCAAGGCATTGGGCACTGGTAATTGCTCATTTCCTTTGAAGTATAGCTCTGGAAGACTGTGTCTTAAAAATAATAACAGTTCAATGTACAACTTCAATGTGTCTAACTTGTATTTTAATTAAGGAATTTAAAAACAAAACAGAACCAGGATACTGAAGGTATTTTATGTACATCAGTCCGGCCACTTTTACATCAACCCAAGATGTTCAGAAAGGTACGGGTCCAGATCACGGAGAATCACTATCATGCTTGACCTTGCATCAGGACCTTTGAGCCTCACTGTGTCGATGACAAAACGTGCCTTGTCATTTCTAAATTTTATCCCAGCCGTCTCCAGCTCAGCTTCGGTTAACAGCTTCATCTTAAAGAGTTTGTCCAGGAGAGAGTTGAGACTGGGGTCTGAAATGCTGTCAATGAAGCTGCTCCGCACAGAGAGCAGTTTATCTTCTGCTGCAAGACTCGGTGTGCACTGAGCTTGTTGGCTTTGTTGTCTTCTTATAGCAGGAACTTCTGCTGCAAGACTCGGTGTGCACTGAGCTTGTTGGCTTGGTTGTCTTCTTATAGAGGGAACTTCTGCTGCAAGACTCGGTGTGCACTGAGCTTGTTGGCTTTGTTGTCTTCTTATAGCAGGAACTTCTGCTGCAAGACTCGGTGTGCACTGAGCTTGTTGGCTTGGTTGTCTTCTTATAGCGGGAGATGAAAAGTCGACACGGCCTTCCCACACACAGATAGAGCTGTTATTGTCTCTTAGAAGGAGCTCAACACTCTTAAACCTTTTCTTTAAAGTCACTTCAAAGGTTGAGATGGAATTGGGATTGGATGATTCATGAACTTCAAACTTTGCCTCGGTTTTGGGTTCAATCGTAATGGAATCTTGAGGGGAAGTGGAGAGGTTATACTCTTTCTTTAGGATTAGTTCACAGGATGGCTTTGGAATGTAAATCTCTTCTCCATATATTTTCTTCCTTTGTTTTATCACTTCATCCAGCACAACATTCCTAGGTAGCAGCATTACATTCAGAATTGATATGGGTTCATCATCATCAATCGGTGGTGTATAAAACAGTGACACCAATGCCTGGACAGGACTGGGCCCGAACAACATGTCTTTGATGATACCAAAACAACATAATTTGGTTACATCTATGATGACATGGGTTTCTGTGATCGTATGGGGTTTGATCAGCTCAAAGACATCATCATCCATCACATGGACAACAGACAAGGATTTGCCTGCTCCCGTGGAGAGGATCTCACAATGTGGAAGGCGTAGCTGACACAAAGACCCCTGAGAGCCATTTATGTCAAACAGTGTTCCTGCAGGCCTCTTGTCAAGCTGGGATAAAATCCCTCGGTGCCATGGGACTGTCCTGTAAGTCACATCTCCCTCTGCCTCCATCTTAAACACCAGGTCGGTCACGCTGCATTGGAAAAGTCCTGTTTGGGTAGAGCGGAACCTGTAGCTTTCCTGGTTTTCTACAACAATGATATCAGGTGTAATTCTCTGTGTTTTGTCCAGTAGTGTAACATCATTTAAGCTACTACTGAGATCAGTTTCGTCTTGGAGCTCCAATGAAGGATGTGGAGAGGACCGTGACTCTGTAACAGGATGTTCTTCCATCTCACCATGCAAAGGAACAGTTCCCTGAAAACAAAGAAAATTAAATACATTCAAGGATATTAAATAGACATAAATAAAGAGTAACAAAATAATTAGGCGTTTAGCAGATGCTCTTTCCCAGAGTGAGATAAACATACTGTACATAGAAGCAGAGAGAGTGTGGGTCCTCAGTATAGGACCACGGGTAAAGAATCAAACCAGCGGTTCTCAAACTATGGGTTGCGACCCAAATTGTATCCGCAGGAAGGTAGCCTGGCATGGCAGAGGGCTTTTTTGTTGTTGTTTTTTTTTGCACTAGCAGATTCCTCTGGTTTCCAGGCTAGTGCGTAGTTGGGATTGTGCATTGAGAACAATTTTTAAATATATATTTAAATATAAAAAAGGAAAAGAGAGAGAGAGAGAGAAAATTAGCAATTTTGGGAAATTGCAATTGTGGCTGCCCAACTTGCTGCCCAACTTGTTGGGACATATAATATTAAGGACGAACGGTAAGGACCATCAAACATTTGGTTGAATATGTTTATCGCATGGGTCCAGAGATCATGTGTACCGATTTCTTTGAGAAAAATTAAATGTAGGAAAAGGAACAAAAAGTGTGTTTTGAAGAAAATTCAAAATGGAGGAAAATCTGGGCGTGGAGAGATTCATCACATCCCAAGGAATCCAGGGAAAATGACATTTAGATTTTCCAAAATACGGTTCAAGAGTTATAGGTCAAAACGTAAAGTGGTCTGTTATAGAGCCACCATGAGATCGAATTATATAATATTTTTTTACTTAATTTTCGTAATTATTAGGCTACTAACCTCCCCTCCAAGTTTAGAAACCCTTTCTGAGAGAAAAAACTGGACAATTTTCGATTCCCATAAGCCAAAGGGGATAATTAATTCACTAATAAATGTATATCAATTAAAATGTACAACTTTTCTCTTAGCAAAATGCTAGCACACGATTCACGATGAAGCTGGTCGATTTGACATATGGCTCGAGAGCATGCCACAAAAACTGTGGGAGGAGTAGTGCACCAAAATAAAGTTTATCTGGAAGAATAAAATCGGACAAGTACTATAGTCTGGTTGTTAGGGCAACCACACTAATAACTAAAAGCAGTGCTCGTCCGAGCACAGGTCTCTGCCAGGTCAGTTATTGTGGCCTCCTGGTGGCGCTATAATAGGCCAATGTGAAAAGGGTGGCATGTGTTCTTCGCCAATCTTAGGCCTTTCACGGCAATTGGATGCTGCATGCATGATTTGAGGACAGAAAAGAGGACAGATCCATGTCGATCACATGACTGTAGAGATACTGTCTACCAATTTGCATGATTTGTGGACAAAATCTGTCGGAGTATAGTCAGTAGTGTCTAAAACTGTGTTTTGAAAACATCTGCCTCATGGTGGTGCTAGAACAGGGCCATGTGAGAAATGTGGGGCAGAGGTTCTGAATTGGTATCCAGGGAGTGTGTGTGTACAGTTTGGCCGCTGACCGGGCGACGGTGCTGGAGATTAGGCCAGGCGTCCTGGTGGTGCTATAATAGGCCAATGTAAAAAGGGTGGCATTTGTTCCTTGACCTAATGGGAAAATGTGTGGTATATTGCACTGTAATCGCAAGCGGCATTGATGATTTGAGGCATTTTGTTCAAAAAATAACTTTGGAAGCCAATTAGGATGGAATATGAAATAGCAGATGCAATGGTCTTGATCACTTGACTATAGAGATACTGTGTACTGATTTGCTGATTACTGATTTACTGATTTGATACGTTTTCCACTTATCGGTGGAGTTAAAGGTAAAACACAAATTGGCCTGGTATAGCGCCACCATGAGTTTTGAGATTTGAGAAATTTGTATTTCTTCCTCTGCCTAGTGGGAATATGCGTGCCCAATTTCACAAAGATTGCATGCTGTTGCAAATGCTGTTGCAAACATCAGCCTCATGGTGGCACTAAAAACGGGCCATGTGAAAAATGGACGGCAGAGGTTCTGAATTGGCATTCACGGAGTGTGTGTGCAGTCTGGCAGAGAACAAGCCAACGGCGCCGGAGATTAGCTAGTAACAAGACGGACGGATGGATGCATAGATGGACGGACAGGGGCGAAAACATACTCTCCCCCATGCCTTCGGCTGGTGGAGACAACCAGTGTATAAATATGTAGTGAACTGATTTGAATGCTTCATTATACTGAAAACAACAACAATGCATATTAAATCGTGTGAGCTTGTAGATCTGCTACTTTGGCGTGTGACACTGGCCTGCAACAAAGTATAAATCAAGCCTAAAGTTTAATCTATGAAACATCTTCATCTCTCACACTCATCACATCAGAGTCTGCCTGGCTGGGAGCTAGACTCATGCTGTCATATCCTGAAGAGGGCGCTATTGGTCCAAAATGAGTTGTCAGCCAATCGGAGACCTTGGCAGGTGACCAGCAGTATAAACGTTCTGTTTCACCACTCACTGCAACAGAAGACAACAGACAGCAAGACATTTACAATTAGAATAAAAACCATGAATGAACCATGATGTAATTTTCACCTTTGACACCCGATAGTTCATCATTTCTTTAGTTGATCATTCCCTCCTAGTTTCATGAAAATACACAAATCCAATCTTGTTATTTTATAGCCTAGTACAGGGGTTCCCAAACCTTTTTGTCTCAGGGCACCCCATGAATATTGTTTTAATCCGAGTCACCCTAACATTATATTTTTTACTCCCAGCACCTTATGTATCGCCGTTGTCGGGTGGAAACTTTGTATGTTTTGTATTTATCATCTATAAAATTTACTAAACTAGTGAAAACAGTTGATCTACAGGTGTTGTGTGCTTGTAGATCGGTTGTAGTTTAGTGCGACAATCTTGTATGAAGCAGGGCTTTGCTTTACCAAAAGACGTACTTGGAGATACGAGGTTTCTGCCCGACAGTGACGATATTTTAGTGATTATGTTGCAAGGAAAACGTTGAGATAATAGCCATTTTGGTTAGAACTGACTGAAAAAAACTTTAAAATGATACTAAATATTTTTTCAAGTGTCCAAATAAAATATTATCACATTATCTCGCGGCACCCCTGGACTGCCGTCACGGCACCCCAGGGTGCCCCGTCACCCACTTTGAAAACCCCTGGCCTAGTAAACTGACTCATCCCATGTTCTGTTCGAATGAAAGCAGGAGGAGGAGTCTGGTTTACGAGGCTAGTTATTTTATGCATGAAGGCCCAAACACAATACACTTTTATTTGTGTCCACATAAGAGAATGAAAGTTAGACTCACTTGGTTCTTGTGTCTCCATCATCACAAACTTCAACATCCTCTCTATCACCTCCTCCTCTCTCTTCTTCCATTCTTCTGCTGTTACAGTTCTCCTTCCTGTCAGTCTTTCAAACAGGGTCCTCGGTCGTGTCTCCTGTCACAATATCAAGCAAGAGAGGGAAAACTCACTGAATCTTTGTACATATACTGTTGTATTTGTTGATTACATACTATAGGAGCCAGGGAGGAAAAAGGAACAAATTACTGTGTTCTTACATTGATCATAGAAATAACGTCAATAATAATGATACGAAATACAATCTGTTACAAGGATCATGTATGATGACAAATATAAGGTAAAGAAATAAGTCAAATTAAGTTTAATCTATGAAACATCTTCCTCTCTCTCACTTACATCAATGTCTGCCAGGCTGGAGACTTCACTCATGGTGTCTGAAGAGCGTGTTTCACCACTCACTGCAACACAAGACAACAGACAACAAGACATTTACAATGACAATATGAACCATGATGTCATTTCGACCTTGACCTCTTTCACACAAAAGATAATATTTTCATGGCAGCCGACTGATCATTCCGTAAAATGTGTGTACAGTACACACAGACATGCAACATGCACACACACAGTACTCGACTACAAAATCATTGCTGTGAGGCAGAAGCTTTATCTAAATATTTCAACTTTTTATGTTTTTTCATAATAATAAATACATTCCATAAGTAGTGAAAATAGTCTATTTTTTTGTATAAATGTTGATCCAATGAAAACAAGAGCTAATAGGTGCGTATGTGCATGCATGAAGTGTATGGAAAATCGAGTGGCAAAGTGAGTTTATGTAGTTTAATGAAATCAGGTCTGGGACTTCTCTGTTTGGATGTATGAGCTGTCAGGCCATAAGTCGTTTTTTTTGCCACTCAGTAGGCGTTCCCGCATAACTTCCTGCTATGATGATGTCATGTGCATAGCCTACAGGCCTAAATACATTGGATCCATTAAAACACAGTTCTGTTTGTTTTTCCATGTCCTGAAAAGTTTACATTATTGAACATCCAGTGTTTCCAGCTGCCAGTGATGATATGCAGTAAACAGGATATTGATACTCACTGCTTGGAGGAATCAGTTCCATGCTGTTCCTTCTCCTGACAGCTGGTAGAGTTGATTCTACTGGATCCTTCACCACAGACTGAAAATAAGAGATATATCATGAAATAAATAATTAAAACGTGAAATTGAAACAAAAACCTCCACTGTATGAAGATGCAATGAAACATTCTCTTCATCTCTCATTCTTACATCAGCATCAGCCTGGCTGGAAACTTCACTCATGGTTCCAACTCCTGTAGAGCGAGTTCCACCACTCACTGGAACACAAGACAACACACATCATTACAGTACCTCCAGGTTTTATCAAAATACACCCAGACATTCTTATGTTCATGAACACAAACACGCACGCACGCGCACACACACGCACGCACGCACGCACACGCGCACACACACACACACACACACACACACACACACACACACACACACACACACACACACACACACACACACACACAATTATAAAGTCATCACTGTCGGGCAGAAGCCAATATCTCCATATTTGAACGTGTCAAACTAAAGTAGTGAAAATAGTTTGTCTGTGGGTTTTATAAATATTGAACCAATCCAAGTGACTGAATAAAAACTACATTGAAACACAGGTTTTCTTCTCTTTTTGTTTTTATTTTGTAACATTATTGAACATCCAGTGTTTCCAGCTGCCAGTGATGATATGCAGTAAACAGGATATTGATACTCACTGCTTGGAGGCATCAGTTCCATGCTGTTCCTTCTCCTGACAGCTGGTAGAGTTGATTCTACTGGATCCTTCAGCACAGACTGAAAATAACACATAAAGTAAAGAAATAAGAATTACAATGTGTGTGATTAATGTCAGACTAAAGTTTCATCCATGAAACATCTTCATCTCTCACACTCACATCAGCCTGGGTAGGAGCTTCACTGGTGGTGTGATATCCTGAAGAGCTTCTTCCACCACTCACTGCAACACAAGACAACAGACAGCAAGACATTTACAATGACAATAAAAACACAACTGGATGTGAAAACATCTCTACATGTCTCTGTTCCTCACATTATGAACCATGATGACATTTTCACCTTGACCTCTGCACGCACGCACGCACGCACGCACGCACGCACGCACGCACACACACACACACACACACACACACACACACACACAGGAACACAGGAATAATGCCAATATGCTACAGACAAAAAAAATAATACTCACTACTAGGAGGAAGCCCCTGTATGCTGTTCCTTCTCCTGACATCTGGCAGGGTTGGTTCTTCTGGCTCCGTCACCACAAACCTCATCATCCTCTCTATGATCTCCTGCTCTCTCTTCTTCCACTGTTCTTCTGTTACTCCTCTCAGTCTTTCAAACAGTGGCATCTGCCCAAAGTGTCCTCTGTTCCTCATCACCATGTCTTCGGTTTTCACCATCAGCTCTTTTACTTCTGAAATGTCCTTGTTACCATCCAGAACATGGTACCTGTAGCCACATTTCTCCAGGAGCCACCTCAGAGGTTCTCCTTCAGACTCAATGTACTCCTCAACACGTCTCCCTCCCAGCCAGAATCCACACATGAACAGAACCAGAGCGTCTCTCCAGACTCTGTCCCCCAGCAGCTCCATCTGTTCCTCCACTGATCTCCTGTCAGCTTCAGAGAAACTGGACCTGACATCAACAGTCACCAGGACAGCATGGGGTCCAGGAGAACACAGAGTCACACCATGTAGAAGGACGTCTTTGGTCTTCTGTGATGGAGGTGTAGTCGACCAGTCTGGACAGATCACCACACTCACTGTTCTGTCAGCAACTCGTCTCTGTTGTCTGACACATTGTGTCAGTTTAGTCTGGGTTTTAAACTCCTGGAACATGAGGTTTAATGTATGTTAGTCATAATAATCAACTCCAATCTATTCTGTCCTCATTGAAGAGTTTTCTCTGGCTTACCAGAAATGAACTCACTGAATTCATTAGTATGCATCACTTTGTCTAACAGAGCAACAGTAACACTACAAACATTACATTAATTATAACTAATTGTATGGAATAATAATTTAACTACTTAAATAGAAAAGGCCAGACAGTAAAGCATAAATGTCCACCAGGGGGCGTGCTCTAATAATAGTTGTGATGTATACAGTCATGTTTATCTACAGTCATGAAGAACTGAGCACCATGTGACTCTGTCTGTCTGTCTGTCTGTCTGTCTGTCTGTCTGTCTGTCTGTCTGTCTGTCTGTCTGTCTGTCTGTCTGTCTGTCTGTCTCTCTCTCTCTCTCTCTCTCTCTCTCTCTCTCTCTCTCTCTCTCTCTCTCTCTCTCTATCCACATTCATTGTCTATCTCTGCTTTGCTGAACATGTGTGTGTATTGATCACTGACAGTTCATTGATCACATGATGTCTCAAACATTCATGACAGCAGATACTTTTACATTATCATCAGAAAACATTTATATTTGATCTCTTTACTGTTTACTTTGAGCTCATTCATTATAACATCACATTCATATCATATTACTCACCTTCCATACAGTGTATGGAAACACATTCTGGTCCAGAATGATGTCTCCAGCTCTGCTCCTCTCATTCTGCTTTCCACCAACCAACATCAGCCTGACATCTGCTAGACTCTGATGTTCTCCTGACACACACACACACACACACACACACACACACACACACACACACACACACACACACACACACACACACACACACACACACAATCACTTTCACCTTTCAAAATGTTTCAAATATAGATTAAAATGACCGATCTACAAGCTCACAATGTGTCATGATGCTTGTAGATTTGCTATTTTAGCTTTTTTTCTACTTTCGCTACTTTTGCGTGGCACTATGACAAGGTAGGGAATTAATTATTGAAAAGAAAAGTTAAAAAGGTTCCTGACAGACAGCAACAATGTATTAAAATGGAAAAATATTGATATTAAATTATTAAGATATGAAAGGAGAGGCAGGCTAACACAATCACACACACACACACACACACACACACACACACACACACACACACACACATACACACACACACACACACACACACACAGGGCCGTCGAGAGTATTTTTGGCAAGGGGGTCAATATCAAAGAGCTGGCCGGGGCCCCCCTCCACGCGGGCCCCCCTCCACGCGTGGAGGGGTGTATTTCACAGGAAATTACTCATTTTCAAAGTAAAAGAATTGTTAAAAGTGGTTCTACATGGCGGCATAACCGTTCAGAGATTGTGCTAGGGTTTTAAACTGGGTTTTAAACTGTTGATCACTGTAACTGGCATGGTTAAAATTTACCGGACATCTGATAAAAATATCGGTCATAGATATTTGTATGCATTAATGACAAGCAGGTCGGGTAAATGCAGCACACAGCCCTAAGCATGACCTTTGTTTTGGGTTGAGATTGGCACATTTCCTGGGGCAATCTGCCCAGATCATGTATGCCACACGTGTCTTCTTCTTCTTTTTTAGTTTTTTACTCTAAAAAAAAGCATCTGCAATGCAGTGCATTTGAAACGACATTGCAGTGCACATCATGGGGTGATCACTGCTATGTTGTTGCTGAGTGAGGTCAGCAGACAAATTGACATTAGTGAGATGAAAAAAAAAATGAGTGAAATGTGCCAATGTGAACCAGAGACATCGGTACATGTTGGATTGTACTGTTTGAACATAAGTATGTACACAAATGTTAGGGCCATCTTGCAAAAATACATTAATTAACCACGTTACCATTTGCGCATGCATCGGTGTGCGTAAATGGTTGCTCAATAACCTGAACATTGCATTACTTTGAGAACACATTTCCTTCATAATAAGAAACAAAGCATATAGCCTGCTGCACAGAAATATGTATTTCAGATTAATCCTTCAAAATACGGCTCAGCTTTCAGCTGACATAAGGTAATAAAGTATATAGGCTTAGGCTACTCACAAGCTACTGTAATAGATAAAGGCGTCCCTGCATCTGGTTTAGGACAGCTGTTTGGGACAGTTCAGTTGATAAGCATTTGTGCCTCCTCGGATATATTCCACTCAAGCCACGGTGACATTTTAACGTGGGACAGCCCAGCCCAGTCCATTTTTTTCCATCTTCAAATGCGTGTGCAGTGGCTGGACAACTTAGCCAACTTTACTCACACAAGTGCCCTCTTGTTTCAAAGTGTCTGTAACATACTCTAACTAATAATACAGCTTTGACTGTCCATCTTTCACGTGCAACTTAAACTGTGCCCTATTCCAAAGCCATCATGAAGCCAGCGACAGAGGTACAGTATAACATTCAGTGACTGTGAGACAACTAGGACCCAGCAACACACAACTATCTATTCTGGTCTTCTTACATTCACAATAAAGTGTTTCCCGTTTACCTCCCAATGCAGCTTATTTTACTCAGGTTAATATTAAAAGGAAATATGTACTGTATAACTTATTTTGTGCAACTTCGCTTCGCTTGCGTCTCTCTGGGAGGGAGAGAGAGAGAGAGAGAGAGAGAGAGAGAGAGAGATGTCGCTTATATTAATGAGCTGCCGCTCCAAACATGTACAATTATGCAATATATAAGGTGCTCACCGCATTGTCGAAACTCTTTCTACCGACCCGCAAACTCCTCGTCCTCGCCATGTGTTAATCCATATGTTTCCAATAAATTAATGTTTACTCAAACTTGTCTCGGAGTCTATAGCGTTGCACTGTAGCTTCTTCCGCAAACAAAACATGTGCTATGAGAGCGAATAGCGAAGGAGATAAATGTCATGTGGGCCATCTTGACCCAATGAGATTACAAGATTCCGCAGTGGAAACGTAATGACATCACAGCCTGCCTACCGTAACTGACAGTGTAATTGCGCCCTCCAAATCTTTCCTAGGGGGGCCCAGGTCGGAGGGAGGGGGCCCGGGCCGGGGCCCCCACTCCACCGGGCCCCCCCACTCCCGGAAGGGGGTAAAGAGTACCCTTTACCCCACCCTATCGGCGGGCCTGCACACACACAAACGCGCACGCACACGCACAAACACACACACACACACACACACACACACACACACACACACACACACACACACACACACACACACACACACACACACACACACACACACACACGCGCGCGCGCGCACACACACACACACACATCATCATCATCACCTTCAAACAGAGCTTTCAGAGCAGTTCTTTGTCTGTGTGCCTTGGTCATGAATGTGTGGACACGTTCCTGGATGTTCCTCTTCCTCTCTGACATCTTCTCATCTCCATCATCTTCATAGTGTCCACCTGTGTTTCCTGACACCATGTCCTCTACCTTCTCCAGAAGCTGTGTGACCTGAGTGACATCTGTCTTCTGGTTGTTGAGGACATGATACCTGTTTCCACATTTGTCAACAAGCCAGAGGAGGTCTTCACCTTCAGCCTCAATGTGCTCCTCAATGCTTCTGTCTCCCAGCAGGTCTCCACAGGTGAACAGTATCATAGAGTAACTCCACACACTCTCTGGATGAAGTGACATGTGTTCCTCTAATGCTACTCTCTGTGCTTTGGTGAATGCTCTATCAAGAGGAACCGCCAGAAGAACAGCATGTGGTCCAGGAGGACAGAGAGACACACTGTTCTGGATCTCCAGTTTGTCCATCTCTGAGGTGTCCTGTAGTGGACTGTCAGACTGCCAGCCTGGTGAGTCCACCACTGTCACATGTCTCCCTGCTACTTCACCCTGTCTCACCTCACACTGCACTGAGTCCCGACCTGTCTGACCTGCTTTAAAACCACTTCCTGTCAGAATGGTGTTTCCTGCTGAACTCTTCCCAGAGTCATGCTCTCCCAACAACACAATCCTGATGTCAGTCAGTCCTGTCAGAGAAAACATTGATTACTCTCACTTTGATGCTTTTTATTTAAACGCTTATGATTAAACTACACATTTTAACAACACATTGTTAAACAAGCAGATCTACAAGCTCATGATGTGATGTGACACATTGTGAGCTTGTAGATCTGCTATTTTCAAACATTTTGAAAGTGTGTTTTTGTTGTGGTTGAGGAACAAAGCAACAATGTCCAGGTAACTCTATGATGTTGTTAATATGTAATAATCACATTGATACAAGTTAAATGAACACCAAGGTGTGTCCACTAGAGGTCAGTAGAGTACAGTGATGTATGCAGTGACATTATTACCTAGAGTCATGTAACAGTGGAACAATACATCTACAATACATCTGAGTGTGTGTGTGTGTGTGTGTGTGTGTGTGTGTGTGTGTGTGTGTGTGTGTGTGTGTGTGTGTGTGTGTGTGTGTGTGTGTGTGTGTGTGTGTGTGTGTGTGCGCGCGCGCGCATGTGCTTGTGTGCTCACTCGTTCGTGCGCGCGTGTGCAGATCAGCTTCACGGATTCATTATATTATCAGATTATCAACTATTTTAATAATCAATTCCATTAATTAAATAATGTTTACTTTAATTGTTACACTACAAGAAAAGTTTTTTTTCTTGTTTTTTTTTTTTACTTTCTTTTAACTCCCTACAAATTTCTTTAATTTTATTAAACAATTTCTTATATCAATTATATTTGTATCACCAGTCAATCAAAGCTATTGAACTGTAAGTGTTGGTTTTAACTGTGTGAGTCCTTCATCAGAATAAGATACACAACATTGTTTTTGACAGCATTATAATTGGTTAGTATTGAGGATCTCATAGACCGGACATGTAGCCCCCTGATTGGCTAGTCCTGGTCCATTGTCTCAGGATGCCTATCCCATAGCCTGGAGGAACGATTGTGCTACAGTTATTCATTTCCAAAAACAACAAACATGTAGTTGTTGGTCAATTTGAAAACTATTCTGGAATTGAGGTCCTTGGCTTGATGACATTGTGCACAAGAGATATGATGCTCATCTGTCTAATAGTTTATGAGACTATAATCAAGGGAAACACACCGGACGTGGAGGCGGCGCAGACACGGTGCGTCAAAACATACACAACATACACCCCATTATTTTCAATGAACTAACCCTCACCGGTGGTGTCAGACACACGCAGGTGCGAGTCTGCCGCCTCGCCGTACCAGTTGGTGTAAACCCACATTCACACCAAGAAAAAATACACAGCGTAAAAGCGCGTAGGAACACAATTCTGTGCGCCTTCAATCCGATTGACGCAACACCAGTGTAGTGTGAATATTCATGCACAGCACGTGTTGCATGTGTGAGCGCACGCATCCCATTCATTTCAAATAGAGAATTAGGTGGAGCCTGTTTAGTGCGATACGGCAAAAAACGCCCAATTTCTCGCTGAGCGCACGCATCAGACCGACAGAGATTTGAATGAAGTTCGTCTCGTCCAACATTATTCAAATCTTGTGCGTGCGTGAGCTCTTGAAGCCAATGAAAGCAGTGCTGCTCTGCGTGTAGGTGTGTCTGTGTGAAATGACAGGGACAGAGTGACTGTCAATCAACAACAGCCTCACGGACTGAAGTCACGCAGAATTGCGTTCCTATGTGCTTTTACGCCGTGTATTTTTTCTTGGTGTAAATGCGGGTTAACCCTCACCGGTGGTGTCAGACACACGCAGGTGCGAGTCTGCCGCCTCGCCTGCCGCGTCGATACGCCGCTGTTCTATTTTTCCAGCGTTGCTGCGCAGAGAGAATGTTCTCCCCACCGGGGGAAATGGATATCCTACACTACGTGGCAGCGCGCCACATCCAGTTGGTGTTACCGCGTGACACTTCAAGGCCGGACTACACCAGAAAATGTGCGCACACTCGTGCGCTGTCCGTAAAGCCCCTGGCTACACCAAGGAGGGAGTATTTGTGCGGGAGACCTGAGGAGTTTGTGTACAAAACGCATACGCGCGTTTACAAAATAGAACAGCATGCGTATCCGGGGCTTGCGCTATCCGTGAGCCTGGTGTAGCCGGTATCATGATACGGCCGGGCTACACCAGAAAATGTGCACGCATGCGCGCGCTGTCTGTGCATGTGCGAAAAGCCCCTGGCTACACCGAGGAGGGGGTAGGTGCGGGAGACCATGGGAGTTTGTGTACAAAATGCATACGTGTATATAACAAATAGAACCGATCCTATTTTTAGGGAATGCGTGTCCGTTGTTCACTGGTGTAGCCGGCTGAATTGATATATATTGGATCTTTCCAAAACGCGCACAGCCGCACACGCCCCGCATACGCACTAACACGCGCAAAAAGCCTTGGTGTAGCCCAGCCGATATATATTGGATCTTTCCAAACGCCTTGTGCCCACGCAGTAAATGCTACGCACTGACCCGAGTGAAAAGCCTTGGTGTAGTCCGGCCGTCACGCGTGTCAATACTGCGACGCTGCGCAGCCGCCCGCGTCCGGTGTGTGCTCCTCTTCAGACAGGCAGGCAGACAGACAGACTGACAGACAGACCAACAGACAGACAGTTAGGCAGTTAGGCAGGCAGGCAGACAGACAGATGGTTAGACAGGCAGGCAGACAGACAGACAGACAGACAGACAGACTAATAAAATATTCTTTCTTAAAGTAAAACAAAACATACCAGTATCTTTTGGAAGTCCAGTTGATTGTTTCTGAGCGTCTGCCCTCCTTTGTTCTGCTCTTCTTCTGATAGATCTCTCCATCTCCTTCAGTTCCTCTGAGACGTGTTCTTCTGTCTCATAGTGACCATTACTAGTCACCATCTGATCTACCTTCTGCAGCAGCTCTGTGACCTGACTACCATCTCCTCTGTCACTGATGTTAAGAACATGGAAGCGGCCTTCACATTTCTCAGTAAGATATCTTAATTCAGGGTCAGATCTAATGAGATCAGGTCTCATTTTGCTTTTATCAGCTACAGTGAACACCACAATAGTGTGTTTCCACGCTCTGTCACTGTGGAGAAATCTCACATGTTCCTCTGCTGACATACCTGTTCCTAGATATGGGCTGTCCAGTCTCACCACCAGGGCAAAGACATGGGGACCTGGAGGACACAGATTCACACTCTGTTGGATTTCTAAATGAGTCAGTTTTGGGGTCAGATCTAGGGGATGATGAGACCTCCATCCTGGAGTGTCCACTACACTGATCTGTCTCCCTGACACTAACTCTTGTCTCATGACACTCTTAGTGGTTTTGTTTGTTTTAAAAACATCTCTGCCTAAGATTATGTTTCCTACTGAGCTCTTTCCACTGGGTTTAACATCATGTCTTCCCCCGATCAGAACAATTCTCAGTTCTGGCGGGTCGCTGTTCTTCCCTGGTTGGAAAAATAAACATAATATTCATAAAGATCACAGATGTGACTAAAGCAGTATCAGTTTGTTGGTTTCATGTGTTTTAATAGAACTCACCTCTGATGGAAGCTGAGGTTCCACTGGACATCCTGTCTGCAGCTGTTGTTTGAACTGTAAAACAGTAACATTACAGTAAGTCACAATAATCTGCTGTTATTATTGTTTTGTTGTCATTACTGTTAGATCACACATTTGACTATATAATAAACAGTGGTGGACACTGGACACTCAACCCCAGTACTTGAGTCTAAGTATACAGTAGATACTCTTGGTCATGTTTGTAATGGAGTTTAAGTGAAGTTAAAGTAAAGTTAGTACTTGTTTAGACAAGTAACACAGTGTTGCATTGCTGTGTTAATAATTAGACAATTGCAAAACAATTCAGATATTTTCCAGACATTTTCAAAAACTAACAATACATATTAAAAATAGCAGATCTACAAGCTCACAACGCGTTACATCGCAACACCTTGTATGTGAAGCGTTGTATGCAATGCGTATGCTTCTAGATCTGCTATTTTCACTATATTTAAAAAAGGGGTTTAGTAGTGCTTAATGTGCATGAGTCTCAAAAGTACAATATTTGTCTAATATTTATCTAGTGAAAGTATCCCAAAATGTAAATACAATTCTAAAGTACAGATACTTTAGATACAGATATACTTTAGAAAAAATGCAATTAGTAAGACGCGAGGCAATTAGTAAAGGGCGAGGTTGCGCCAATTCTTGGCCATCTGGCCAGTGATGTATATCGGACTAGTTACCCATATATGGAGACCCCTGCATGATAGTCAACAATGTTATGTCAAAACATGTCCATATATGGCCATTCCCAGATGTGTCCTTAATATTGATGACTTTGGGACAGGGATCTCCAAATATGGGCATAAAACATCAACCATCATCATTCTCACATGTAACGCTTCTCTGACATTATATTAGTGTGTTGACACTAGACCTACTGATTTAACTATTTACAACCTGGATTCACAAATTCAGACTCTCTGTGTGTCTGTGTGTTCATTGGGGTTTAAATTGGGTTCATTTAGGTAATAGGTTAATAGGTAATATTAGATAATTAATAGGCATTACAAATCCTTAAATTGTCATTTCACTGTCATCTGGGGACCCCCTGGGGGTCCCGATCCACATGTTGAGAACCACTGCATATGTGATAGTCAGTCAGAGCACATTCCTCACTGTCTGTCATTTACTGAATGGAAACATCAACCTGTTGGAATGTAATCAGTGAACACATCACTGTGAAACCATTTCAACCCAGATCTACCGACAGGAGTGACTTAAACACCAGGTGATGCACGTTCGTTCCGGACGGCTCGCATTGGTTCATCTCAACAAACTAATCTCAGAAGTTAAAGGAGTAGTTCACCCCGCAAATTACTTTTTTTCTATTGATTACTCACGCCATGGAGACTTGAGTTAAATAATATTTCTTTGTATTTGTCGCATTCCTAAGACAACAAATTGATTACAGTACATTTACCCCCATTGATTACGGATGGACACTGGAATCAACGGGGGGTTTCTATGTAATATTCAGTGCTCTGATCTGATATGGAGCCCGCCTACTGTACCTGGTCATTTGAACATGCGCACGCCTGCCACCCACACGCCCACGCACCTGCCCGCCCACCTACACGCACGCACACACACACACATCTGCCCGCCCACACGCCCACGCACCTGCCTGCACGCACGCACACACGCACAGTGTGTACAGCAAGTACAGCAAACACACTTTCCATATCCTCTCTACAGACTCAGATCAACCTGCAAAGTGAACTGATCCCAGTCCAGTCTATAATGTTCAGAAGCACACACTGCCACACACCATCCTAGTGAAACACCTGATAAATATATGATCTGTTTTCACAGGCAAAAGCATCATCTTATACTACCAGTATAATGTACAGTCATAGACTCATACAGTTCTATTGTACAATGTAACACATTCAAACGTGTGCTTGTTTTCTTGCCCCAGCAGTACTTTGTCCTCAGGTGAAAGGGACAGAAAGGTACAAATAGAATCACAAGGGGATCAGCAAATGGCGCAATGCGCAGCACCACTGTTGGTCAGTCATCGTATTCAGTAAAAGGGATACACTTGTGGAATGCCCTACCAACTTGAAAAAAAAAAGAAAAAAAAAACACCTCAAAATATTGAATGAAAAGGTTAAATGTTGGTTAAAATCAAACCAAAGCTGCGAACATACTGTATGTAGGGACATTTTAGAATGTTAATGTCACTGCTTTCTGACTGTCATTTGGGAATGTTGTTGATTTTGTACAGAAGTTGTACTTTTTTAGATTAGAGCTTCATGCATGAACTTTTTGTAATAGACTTTTTAGGTATACTGTATATACAGTATGTATATAAAAACCTAACCAGGGACTGGGGTCGCAAATTCATGTTTTTATAACTTGATACATTGTTTTTATTGTCCCTGTCAAATAAACATATAAATAAATACATAAAAACTGGTTCAGTCCTTACCTGTCAATGAGTTCTGTTTGTCCTTGGCGGTTGTCAGTAGAATGAGCTTTGGTCTATAAGTTGTTCTGTAGTTGAACTGGAGTCACACTGTGTCTAGTCTCTCAAGAACAGCCTAACTGAGCTCCAGTCAAGTGAAAAGAGCGATCAAACTTTTCCTTGACGATGGCTCGCCAGATTGCACTGTGTCAGATGCAAGATTCATTTACCTGTTTAGAAAGAAGAGACGAGAGAAGATGGGTGGGGGGAGAGAGAGAGAGAGAGAGAGAGAGAGAGAGAGAGAGAGAGAGAGAGAGAGAGAGAGAGAGAGAGAGAGAGAGAGAGAGAGAGAGAGAGAGAGAGGAGGAGTCAGTTAAATGAAGTGGTGAAGCTGGGTGCAGAGAGAGAGGTTGTCAAACTGGTTTCCTTCCCAGGGGCGTCAATTGGGTATGGCAGGGGTATGCAGCTGCCATACCCTGGGTCCAGGGGGGTCCAGGGGTATGCAGCTGCCATACCCTGGGTCCAGGTGGGGAATAAAAGTTACTTTTAAATATAAATCCATGAATGTCTCTTTGTCTATCTGTGCTGGTTATTATGTTGTTAAATTACAGTAAAATAACTACAAATGCAAATGTAACAAAATGTTCATTTTAACAAGGTATTATGATTATATTCTCCACACTTGTATTCTCCCCATCTTGACAGAATGGTATATTCCCAGGTTCCGCAGGTCAGCTGCACAGGTGCAATGTGTTATTGTTAATTGTGGCACGTTTACTAACATGCCAAGTTTAGCTGCACTTGAACAACCGTTCCAGGCTGCCATATCCAGCTCGAGAAACCTTAGAAACCTGTGTAAAAAACGGACAAAACTCATTGTTATCAGATGTTGTGAAAATAGCCGATCTACATGCTCACAACGCCTCGCAGCGCGAGTCGTTGTGAGCATGTAGATCGGCTATTTTCACAACCGTGTTATACAAAATGTAATGCCTCTTTTCCATGAGGACTCCCGTCTTTGCCATACCCTAGCTTTTGCTGAACTGACGCCACTGTTCCTTCCCACATAAACCTCTGATCATGTCCACACATGACACGACATCATTAGAAAAAAAATGAGAAACGTCCAAAAGACTCGAATGCATTTCACCCGTTTCTATGATATTGATGTGGAACTTAAAACATTGTACATTGTTTTACCTCTAGTGGGACAGTTCACCTCACCCAAAAACGTATTCATTTGTTTTTGTGCATTCCCAATCCAATCATGTGATGACCAACAGTGGTTCTCTATGGAGACACAATGAGTCTCCTGAAATGATTGGCTTAGGAATGCAACAAAAACAAATAAATACGTTTTGTTTTGGGTGAACTATCCCTTTAAAACCATTTTCCTGTCTGCATTTGAATTAAAGACTCCATGGGGTGAGTAATCGATAAGAAAAAAGCCATTTGGAGGTTGAACTACTCCTTTAATTCACACATATGAGGGGGGGGGGGGGGGGTGTACAGTACAGTATGGGTAGCATGGCGCAATGCCAGCCTGTGAGGATGAGGTGAGCGGGCACCGTAAGCAGGCAGCCAGCAGTTTGTCTCCGCCCCCTCTCTGTCACTCATTCATACCTTCATTACATCCCGCCTCGACTATTGCAACAGTATCCTCCACGGCACCACCTCCAAAGTCCTCAATAAACTTCAATATGTCCAGAACTCTGCTGCCCGCCTGCTCACCAGTACCCGCTCAAGAGACCATATTACACCTATCCTCCGTGACCTTCATTGGCTCCCAGTCAAACACAGAATCCACTTCAAAGTACTCCTAAACACCTCTAAAGCACTAAACCACCTCGCTCCTCCATGATTTCCTGGAACCCTATACCCCATCCCGCTCCCTCAGGTCTGGTGACGCAAACCTCGCTGTTGTCCCCACCACCAATAAACGTACCTGGGGCGACAGAGCTTTTGCTTTTGCTGCCCCAACCCTTTGGAATGCACTCCCCAAAACCGTCAGAGAAGCCCCCACCCTCCAAACCTTCAAAACCGGTCTCAAAACCCACCTCTTTCATATTGCTTTCTCCAGCTAATCTACCTTATGTTAATTGTTTTAATTGGTTTTATTAGTCTTAGTGTTTTTTATTCTTTAATAAAGTTGTTTATTTTGTTTATTTTTTGCCCCATGTAAAGCGTGGGTACTCAGAAAAGCGCTATATAAATTTGAGATATTATTATTATTATTAGGAGGTCTTTGAAATGATGAATAAAACTGTTTGAGAACCACTAGCAGTTACGTCAACCTTACGAGATGGGCGGAGAGAGACATACAGGCAGACAGACAGACAGACAGACAGACAGGCAGACAGACTACCTGATATTAAAATGTTTTCTATGTCCTGGTGAGATGACGTGGTGAAGCTGGGGGCAGAGACACACAGAGAGAGAGAGGTTGTCAAACTGGTTTCCTTCCTAAACATCTGATCATGTCCACACATGACACGACATCATTAGAAAAGAATGAACTGAAAAACAACAAGAGAAATGAGAGACATCCAAAAGACTCAAATTCATTTCCCCCGGTTCTATGATATTGATATGGAAATGTGCTTGTTTGTTTTACCTCTAGTGTCTTAAGCTAACTACGCTCTGAGAGAATAAAGCAACCATGCAGGTGCTCACCGGAGACATAATTTAAAACAAAAAGTTAAAAGTCAAAAGGTGCTTGTGGATAAAGAACTGGCCCTTGTAAAAACACAACACCTACCTCCCCCCACCCCCACCTCAGCTGTTTACTGAACATATTACATTTTGTTCCTTTTCTACTTGTTTATATGATGTTATGATGTTTTAGCATAGCATGTCTTTAAATGTTTCAATGAATTGAGTACACAGCCATCTAGACTTTCTTGGAAAAAGCATTTTAGCTGACATTGTATTGTACTGTAATTCCCTGTACCTGTCTCTACAAACTGTTAATAAAGTAATCAATCAATCAATAAAGCATCAGAATCTCTGATAAAAAGGATCCAAGCACTTGGTGTAAAAAGAGGAAACAGCCTTCATAAGGCCGAAGCCAAGTCTTCTGCAGGGCTTTTAAAAAATAAATATGAACATAGAATATCTGTTTACCTGAACAGAAAGAGACGAAACTATTAAAGCTGCCTTGACAAAAACGCACTTCCGCACACACGCACGCATGCACGCGCGCACGCACACACGCACACACACACACACACACACACACACACACACACACACACACACACACACACACACACACACACACACACACACACACAGTTACATGCTGCCATTCAGACACTAACCCTAACCCTAACCTCTATGGAAGTGTTGCCACTCAGACATTTAGAAGTCAATGTCTGAATGGTAACGGTCGTTCAGTACGAGTGTATCAAAGGTTGCGTTCGGAAATGCGCACCGGGTGTGTTAGATAATCACCTGCGTCACGGTTACTGAGGTTAGGGTTAGGTTTAGGCATAGTTTTACTGAAGTTAATGCACTCACTACACTGAGCACACACCCGGTGCGCATTTTCAAACGCACCCTTTGATAAACTCGGACTGAACGACCTGCAAAAAACACTCTCCCACGCGCGCGCACACACACACACACACACACACACACACACACACACACACACACACACACACACACACACACACACACACACACAGATATATCGTTGTTGTCGGGTAGAAACCTCGTATGTCCAAAACCGTTCGATTTGCATTTATCATTTTAAAAATGATTTAAACTAGTGAAAACAGCCGATCTACAAGCACACAACGCCTCATGGGGTGCGAGGCGTTCAGCTGTTTTCACTACTTTTGTGCGACGGCCTTGTATGATGAAGCAGGGCTTTAACATAAAAATGTGAAACTTGGAGATATGAGGTTTCTGCCCAACAATGACGATATTTTATCTATTGTTGTAGATCAGGCACAACATTAGAGTCACTGCATAAATGCTGCCGTGTCCAACGTCATGTAATCAATCATCTACCTATCATTGACTCTCAGGTTTCATTGTCATTTCTCACAGAAATCCCAGCAATGTTCCAACACTTCATCACCAACACACCTGTTTACCTGAATGGAAGCTGACTGACTGAAACTACTGTAGAAACCCTGGCACCTTGCCAAACAATAAACTAGTTTAGTTGGTTCAACTTGATCCCCTCCTGTCCTCAGATAACACCATTCTCTGCTAAGCCGCCAACTATCTGTATACTATAGTGTATAATATGCTGCATGCATGCATGCACACGCACACGCACACACACACACACACACACACACACACACACACACACACACACACACACACACACACACACATACGCACACTCCTATTTTAACAGGGACCCCCTGAAATTATATATTGAGTTGAGGCATGACATTTAGTTGCAAACCTAAATGTAATGCCTATATTCTTTCCACAGATACACAATATAGGCTCAAACTTCTGTGAAAACATTTGTAGAATGTAGCCAATGTTTGACCAGAGTCAAGTACAGTTGGTTGATTACTCTTGACATGGTAATGGTCTCTTTAAAAAGACCATAATATAGGCTACATATAGACCAGTAAGACTCCCTAAATCGGGAGATAAGCGACCGTCAGGTCGCATGTAAAAATCGTCCTGATGGTGGCGCTAAATGTGACAGATCAGAAAGGGGCATACGGATGGGGACGTACGGATGGGCTTGCACGTCCATAGAACTCCATAGACCTTATTCACACCGCGGCCATCTTGGATCACATGACTTCCTGGGATAGCAGCCTGCTTTACAAACCATTGTGAACAATGGAGCGATGGTCCCAAAATATGAGTCTATTCAACCAATTTCTTTTTACCAAATTGACAAATGGGCAGATGACAACATCAACATCCCATGATTAAATAGAAGGGCTCAGGGCTTAAAGCAAAAAAGAAATCCCGAGACGGAAATGTATTTTGCAACGAAGTACATGACACACCAGCACTCTGTACCGTACCACACCACAGTGGAACTGATGCTATAAAAATAATTAGCGCAGACGGCGCAACTTTTTTTTTAGCGAATCTGCTCTGATCTCTTAAATAGCCCCTAGGGACTCCTCAAGACGGAAATCCGTCCCCAGGACGGAGAACTTTAAGCCTTGAGGGCTACAGTAGATTGATTACATCCATGGTAATGATATTCAAGGTAATTTAGGTTGCAACCTTGCTGTGTACAAAGACTTGCTATCTGTGCAGTGCTTGCTCCACCATCATTAACTATTTGTTGTTAGATTGTTCTTGATTAATATGCAAAAATCACAATACAGTAATATTAACTCTATGATGGCAGAGCAAGCACTAGTCTGCACAGATACTGTAGCAAGTCTTTGTACAGAGTAACAGTGTCACCTAACTACCATGAATATTGTGGATGTACCCTTCTATTTAATTCTTTTGGGGATGCAGATGTTGTCACCTGCCCATTTGTCGATTTGGTCAAAAGAAAATGGTTGAATAGAACTCATATTTTGGGACCATCGCTCCTGTAATGCAGGCTGCTATCCCAGGAAGTCATGTGATCCAAGATGGCTGCGGTGTGAATAAGGTCTATGGACTTTTGGGGTTACTCTAGACTAGAGGATGACATTTGACAGGAATTCCTGTGGGTCCCGTGGGATTCCCTCAGGACAGGAGTCAAATTTGTATTAATGCCGTGATCGGGACGGGACAGGAATGAAAATCACCGGGAGTGGGCAGGAGCGGGAATCATTCCAGACCAGTTCATCAAACCGCAGAAATAAACAGTGCTACTTTAATTATTAGCAGTTTGGGAGGAAAAAAGCACAGGAAAGTGAGGTCTTCGAACTGCCAACATTATGAAATTATACATTATATAATAATAAACTTGATATCAAATATAATATAGATCAAAATGGATTTTTTTTTTTTTTTCAGGAGCGGGAGGTGAACAGGAGTGATTTTGACCAGGAGCAGGATGGGACCAGGACAAAAATCTACATGAGTGGGACAGGATGGGATTTTTTTTTTACTCTGGCCCAGGATTGGGATGGGACAGGATTTTTTCTGCGGGAGTGGGACGTGACAGGAGTGAAAATCCACTCCCGTGTCATCCTCTACTCTAGACAGGGTTTCCCAAAGTGGGTGCAGTGGCACCCTAGGGTGCCGTGATGCCAGTCCAGGGGTGACGCAGAATAATCTGATGATATTTGGAACTACATCACTACATCAATATCACTTCACTATGCTGAGTAAAACTGATATGATTTGCACTGCATTTGAGTTTTTTTTTTCATTTTTCCATCCAACTCTCTTCACCAAAAATAGCAGATCTACAAGCTACGAGCTTGTAGATCGTCTACTTTTGGTGAACCTTCCCCCCAGAATAGGGGGTTCAAGTGGTTAAACGTCAAGTATACATTTATTTTCAGTCAGTTGTGATGGAAACAAATATTTCTCTGTGACAATATCATATCTCAGGTGGTAAGATGTGCATATTTACAGTGTGTAATTGATGTAAGATTCTAAAAATGTACAGTATGTGTTAATTTGGGGGTGCTGTGGATGAAAAGGTTATTTACAAGTAGGGGTGCCCCGAGTCAAAAAAGTTTGAAAACCCCTGCTCTAGAACAGAGGTCTTCAACAGGGGGTCCGGGACCCCTAGGGGGTCCTCAGAGTTACTACAGGGGGTCCTCCAAATCTTTGTGTGATAGAAACACTGCGACGCGTTGTGAGCTTGTAGATCGGCTATTTTCGGCAAAGGGGTTTGGTGTAGAGGGGAAAAAAGAGCACACTAAGTACAGAGTGAAAGTTTTCAAGTTTATTATTTAGGCATAAGTATTGACAGTTCAAGTGGTTAAATATCTGAAAACACAAATTGACACAGATCCAAAATACACTGATTGTGCTGTCAAACAATGAATTATAGGCCTAATTGTAGTGCCCAAGTCCAATAGAGGGTATGCGTGAGACATCACTGTCGCTGGAAGTTATGTGGGAACGCCTACTGAGTGGCAAAAAACTCATTTCTGCCATTGACAGCCCATACATCCGAACAGGAAAGTCCTATCTGATTGCATTAAACAAAGTTAACTCACCAACATTGTGGCTGTACTGAAAGCTTGAATTATCCTCTTTCTATCTGCAAAGTTTTTGTTTCATAAAAATCCACCATAGGCATGTTATGAGCTACTTTCTGTCAAGACATTCTGTGCAGGTTTTTATTTTTCCAAGTGTCAGAGTTTGGAAGCACTCGTTTTCAACAACACAACATCCTGCTGCCTCCTGCATTATGTGCAAATTAGAAACAGGTGGTACAGTATGCAGGGCCGTTGAGTGATTTACAACTAGCACTTCCAAACTCCAATGCTCCATGCTGCTCAATGTTTTGCCACTCAGTCTAGATTACCCCAGGGCTCCACTGGCGGAGTCGCGTTGCTCTGCGTCTTGACGGCGTCAACATTGACGTCCGACAGGCTCCACCGCAGCGCAACGGCTGTGACTGTGAGGTATTCATTCTATGGCCAATATAGCCCATTTCCAAAACAACATGAAAATCACTTTCAAACAGGAATAAAACTATTTGTGACCTGAATGTGAACGTATAGCGCACACTATGTTCAGCACAGAGCAGCAATGCACCACTGACCACTTTGTTTTGTCATGATTATAGCCTGTTGTACATAATTTTATCAAAGTAGACCGCTGTAATTACATAAAAAAAAATTGGGACATCTAGTCACCCGCCTTGTGAATGGATAGCCAACAGCAGATACGCACGTACAGTATAGACCTATAGCCTACATTTAAATATAGCCTATAATGCATTTATTCATATTTTATACATGACTGGACGTTGTGGACGCCGTAAAAAAATTGAACCGGGGCGATTTTCGAATTTGGACGCCGTCACCGGAGCGTCCGACGTTGACGTTCCCGTCGGCAGTGGAGCACCCTTCATTGATTAAAACGGGAGCGTTTCCAGCGTTGACGTTGACGCGACGCTCGACGCGCCCGGTGGAGCCGGGGGGTTAGGTGGGGCGGGTCCCAGTGGATGTGCATACCCTCTACACTCTGGCACCCTGGCACTACTGGTTGCTGACGATAAAGAACAACGTTTAGCAGTGTGATACTGTATGCCCAAGAACATGGAGACCAAAAACGTGTCCATTAGAGAAGTACAACAAAAAGGATATTTATTCTCACACTCTGTCAGTCTGTCACTTCGGCATATGCATGCTGAAACAATTCCCAAGTGTGTGTAACTAGTAGCCTACTACTCAACCACAGTGGAAAAGAGCAAGAACATGGCATCTGCAAGGAGCACCAAGGAGGGCAGAACTGGACAAATAAAAGCAGATTTTTATCAGTTGAGAGAAAGTGTTTCAAAGTGTCCAATAGTAACAATAACTAGTAAATTATAATAACACTCAACAAGGCTGCCTCTCCATCAGTCCTCCTCCTCACCTCTGCATCAAACTATTGTGACACTGCATTCCTTTCAATCCTGTCATGCTCTTCACTAATCACTCATCATGCACATCATTATCTGTTTTGACGATCGAGTCTTGTTCCATTGTTGGCACACCTTAGACTTTCTCATCAGACTACAACACCTGTTCACCTTTATGGAAACCACAACTATTAAAGCTACGTTGACAAACTAGTCTAGCTGGTAGAAGTGAATCTCCTCCTGTCCTCAAGTAACACTGTCCTCTGAAAAGCCTTGTTACAATTTACAATTTATGAATTTAGCAGACACTCTTCTTAATCCAGAGTGACTTACACTAAGCAAGGTAATACATCAATACAATAAGCACGGTAATACATCAATACATCAACATTAATACTGTACATCAAATGCATAGAAATCAATCTAGAGACAGTAATAACAACCATGCAGTATGGCGGCCCAATCCACTCCACTGCCTTACTGACTCACTGACTTAATGGCGTGTGTTCGTGTGAAGTCAGTGAGGGCTTGAGGGTTGTTCCAAATGAAATGGTAAGTCAAGTGAGCGCCTCTTTAAGCACCCTTTCCTTAAAGGACCAGGTCACCTCTGGGACAACCAGATCTTATTTTATTGTTGTGTGGGACACGATCAACACAATCCTGAGTTATCTTTTGTGTTCAATCTGTGTTTTTAGATATTTTAGTATTTCAGCCGATTTCAGCATGCTACAACTGGTCATATGATGCAAAATGCATCATATGACCAGTTGTAGCATGCTGAAATACTAACATATCTAAAAACACAGATTGAACACAAAAAATAATTCAGGATTGTATTGATCGTGTCCCACACAACAATAAAATAAGATCTGGTTGTCCCAGAGGTGACCTGGTCCTTTAAGGCTGCAAGGGATCCAAAATGGTAGAAAAGGAATGGAACAGCGCTTAGATGAATGTTTCATTCATGACACTTTACATCACATTTAAAACTCTTAACTGTCCTTATTTAAAGGCATTGCTTTAAAGTCTGTGATTGTTGAATATTATTATAATAGTTACGTTGTTCTGTTTGTTTAAATTTCTGCTTAGATTAGGGGTTATAATGTTGTTTGTTTTAAATTGTATTTCCATATTGTGTATTTACTTTGCTCAATTCTTATCACGTGTCCCCTTATTTTGTTACTATAACAGTATATCTTCCATCTCCCTTTGAGAAAGCACTACTGTTTGTTGATATTTTAACTGTGATTCAGGACTGGTAACGCTATGATTGGGTCATTCCTTTGCCAAAATGCCAAAGTCTGCACGAGTCTGCATTGGCCCAGACTTAAGCACTTAGCAGTTGACAACAATTAAGTTATTGATTGATCGAGGGCTTATAGGGAGGACATTGGAATTGGGACAATATGCACCCATTCACCTTGGCAGCAAAGTGGCCCTTTTGCTCCTGCAATGTAAGATGGAAGCACTGTTACAGTACTATCAATCAATCAATCAATCAATCAATCAATCAATCAATCAATCAATCTTTATTTATATAGCACATTTACAACAGCAATGCTGACCAAAGTGCTGAACAACAAAACAAAACAATATAAGGCATCAAATCCAAACATCAACAAAATAAATGCATTAAAACAGAGCAAAAGATAAAAGCAGATCAGAGTCATGTACAATTAAAAGCAATGGAGAACAAATGCGTTTTGAGTAAAGACTTAAAAACCCCTATGGACTGGGCCGATCTAATGTGGAGGGGTAACAAGTTCCATAGCATGGGACCTGCAGCTGCAAAAGCACGGTCACCCCTGCTCGTACTACTGACCCAATTATTGAAATCCCAAACATGGACTATAGTATACTTGGACCATGATGCCACATGTAGCCTCATACCTGTCTCAGGACTGCCCCCTAGCTGCCAGTATACAGAGGAGGGCTTCAACGTGGTTTTCAACTTGAACAACTTTAACCTCTTTAACCCTGACTGACATCCCAATTTAGGGGTAAAAAGAAAATAGATTTCCTGATCTACAAGCTGATTATAGATAAGCTTTTCCCCCAACAAATACATTTATTTTTGGTTGTTTTTTTTTGATAAGAGTCTCGTTTTAAAATGAGTGGCGCAGTGGAATAGTAAACTAGACACTATGGCACATCAAGAGTCCATTAGTTCTGTATACATGTGGGGCGTGGCCTATGTGTTTCTGCTAATATTATTTGTGTGGTTTCTATAGGCTATTGTAGTACGAGAATATTTTGCCAGCAAAGTGAACCTGCTTTTTGTAAACGTGTTCATGCTTCAGCAGCTTCACACACGTGCTGACATCACAATATATAATATAAATGGTAAGGAATTCAGTTCCCAGTGGATATCGTGACTCGCAAAGTCACAGACTTTCCACCTCGGAGGAAAGCCTGGTATTCGTTTACAACGGAACGTCTGATCCGTTCTAGGCGGAAACCACAAGCAGAAGAAGCGGCGTAGCTTTGTTTTGGTCCCTGGCGTTTGTTTCCCCAATCCCTATTAATTCAAATGCTCAAGTAGCCTAGTGTAGTCTTGCCAGTCGCTATGAGTTGGACTAAAAGATGCATACGCCTATACCAAACAAATTTTCCAAAAGCCAAACTTCACCGCATCAAGGCGTTTATTAGGTAGGCCCTAAAAGTATGTCCTTTTTGGGTTAAAACTGAATCCGGTTTGATCTTTCCGGCCTAATTGTAGTCATTTGAGGACTACAACATGACAAAGGTGGTTTCCGCTCCTGGCCGGATCAAACCCCGAAATTGGAAGCGATCCCAGGCTAGGACCATTAAAAGTGAATGCAATGATCAACACAAATAGTTTTACAACAAGACAAGCCATTGCCTACGTTGTTCAGACAGGCCAGTGCACACAGAGTGAGAGCTAAGCAGGAATGAGTGAATGAGCACCAGGCTTTATAGGGCAGGGGTAATCAGTGACTGCTTACACCTGAGTAATTGGAGCATGGACTAGAGTTCTCAACGGGCCTGAAAATTAAGGCCCAGCCCTGACTGGGCCCTAACTAGGCAGGCCAGAGGCCCTACCCGGCCCTACTAGTAAGCATACATTTTAGGCCCTACCCAGCCCAAAAACGTCGGGTCGGGTCGGGTCGGATATGATCGGGTCTATCATATAATAATAGTAATAAAATAAAAACAAATATTTAATTTTTTCATTGAGCCAGAGCCCTACCCGGCCCGACTAATTAGCATACATTTTAGGCCCTACCCTACCCTAAATGTCGGTCGGGTTCGGGTATGGTCGGGTTCGGGCATAATTTGAGAACTCTAGCATGGACACAGAACCCTGAATGGAGAGGGGTCCACCCTATGTTCCCCAGGTTCTATGTTCCCCACTTACCCCCCCAAAAGGTTCTATGTTCCCCAGCTCCCTACCCACCCTCCCCACAAAAAGGTTCTATATTCCCCTTTCAACCAAAAACAGGATCTACTGTATGTTCCCCACAAAAAAATGTATGTTCCCCACTCAAATGCAGGAAATGGTGGGACATCTTGCCCAGGTGCCCAGATGTCTCCACCCCTAAGTGCCCACTCGTCTATGTGCCCACTCGTCCAAATGCCCACATGTCCCTAAGTGGGGAACATAGAACCTATTGTAAGTTGAGCGGGGAACATAGAACCTTTTTTGTGGTGGTAAGTGGGAAACATAGAACCTGGGGAACATAGGACCTTTTTTGGGGGGGTAAGTGGGGAACATAGAACCTGGGGAACATAGGACCTTTTTTGGGGGGTAAATGGGGAACATAGAACCTGGGGAACATAGGTACGGTCCCAACTAGTGACTAGTTGTCAAATAAATGTAGTGGAGTAAAATTATAATATTTGCCTCTGAGATGTAATGAGGTAGAAGTAAAAGTACTGAAAATTGGAAATACTCCAGTAAAGTACTAACACCTCACAATTGAAATTAAGTACAGTATTTGAGTAAATGTACTTAGTTACTTAGTTTTACACTGCTGGACCCCTCACTCTGTCAACTGTAAACTGCTCTAAATCACATATTCTACAACCACCACACATACAATATCTGACCACAATGTGGAAAATAGCTATTTATTTATATATTTATTTTATATTTTCACCTAATGACATGGCCAGAATATTGACACCAGTTTGAAAGAGGTTGTTTTAACCAATGTGTATCATAAAATCACAATACAATATCACTATCACATCGGTAGCCTATTGGAGTTGGACTCCCTGCTCCCTGTGTGTGGACTCACATCCTGTGGTCAGGTAGGACACCTACTGGCTGACAAGAGGTACTGCATCCCCAGACATGCTCTCTCTCCATTCTAGTTGAACAGTGTAAATGTCATCTCTCATAGAGGAGCAGGTTCTCCATTCTAGTTGAACAGTGTAAATGTCATCTCTCTCATAGAGGAGCAGGTTCTCCATTCTAGTTGAACAGTGTAAATGTCATCTCTCATAGAGGAGCAGGTTCTCCATTCTAGTTGAACAGTGTAAATGTCATCTCTCATAGAGGAGCAGGTTCTCCATTCTAGTTGAACAGTGTAAATGTCATCTCTCATAGAGGAGCAGGTTCTCCATTCTAGTAGAACAGTGTAAATGTCATCTCTCTCATGGAGGAGCAGGTTCCAGTCCCAGCTAGCAGATGTAACCTGGTCACAGGCTAACAGAGTCTGCTGGCTCGACGGCCAGCGCTGGAACATGTCCTGACTCCTGCTCCTCCCTACCTCTCTAAAGTGTTTTCATTCAAAAAAATCATTATACAGTAAAACAGTGCTGTGAAAGCAACTCATCTAGCAATACTAATCATTATAAAACAGTGTTATCAAAGCTACTCAACTAGCACAGTGGTTCTCAACCTTTTCAGGCAGCGACCCCCAAAATAATCATATTTTAACTGGGGACCCCCACCCTGCACAAGCACTGTAGGAATTGTAGGAGTTGGCATTACATTGTAGGAGTTGGCATTACATTTATTTTGACTATCTATTCCATTGTGAGAATAGCCAATCTACATGCTCACAACGCCTTGCAACGTGAGGCGTTGTGAGCCTGTAGATCAGCTATTTTCACAATTTCTGCCTCTAATATTTGACAATTTGAAAAATGTTTGACCAGAGATACTAAAAAGGTCTTTAAAGTCCTTAAATTGTCACTTTAGAAATGTGCAGATACCCTGTACACTTATACCGTATGTTGGTCTGTTTACTGTTGAGTGAGAAAACAATGTTAACATTTAGCTATCTGGTGACCCCCTTAGATAATTTGGGGACCCCTCTGGTGAGAACCACTGATATAGCAGATACACGACTCATTATAAAACAGTGCTATCAAAGCTACTCGTCTAGCAAATACACTATTACCAGCAACTGTAGACACAACAACAAACTTAGCAGCTGTCCCTCAAAGTCATTTACAGTAATTAAGTAGTTCATAATACTATGGTGATAAATAATGTAGCAGTAAAACAAAAGTGTTTGGGGTTGTGCATCTGAAGCAAATTTCACCCATTGACTTGTTTCAAACTACTGTGTGTGTGTGTGTGTGTGTGTGTGTGTGTGTGTGTGTGTGTGTGTGTGTGTGTGTGTGTGTGTGTGTGTGTGTGTGTGTGTCCTTGTATCAGAAAGAGGTCACACACTTTGCCCTGATGAAAACAAACAATTGTATAGAGCCTACAGTAAGATTTCCCCATACTTTTACATGAAACAGTGATTTTAATTCCTGATAGATGAAACAGAACAGTGTACATTAAGATACAGGATGAAACAAACAACATGGAATATACAACATACAACAATAAACTGAGCTTGTACTAAATTATTGTAATATTGAAGACATGTTCTCTTCAGTGAACTGAAAGCTCACATGGTTGTGAATATAGGCATTAACATGTTAAGAGCCTGACTGATGTGGGATTGTTTCATCAAGAGATTTAAGAAAGGGAGAATTCACCGTCAACATGTCATCCTGCAGATATCAGCCTGATATATCAGCTGGATGATGTATCGGTCAGGCTCTAGGTTTGATACATTTGATTCTGTACTTAAAAGCTGACTTATTTACACCAACATTATAGAAATATATACATGATTAAATACATTTTGGTAAAATAAATCATCAACAGATGAATCAAAATGCTTAAATTGCCTGATGAAGACCTAAGAGGTTCAAACGTTGCACCATTAAATAAAATGCATGTTTTTGGAGCTTGAAATCAGTGTGTGGATTTTTTTTTATCTCCTCCTTGATTGTCAGCGTGATGCCTTGATGACCTGCACCTGGCCTAATAAATAAATAAATAAAAGCATAAGATATGCACACAATCCTCTCTGAGAAATGGCTAAATAAACCTAAACTGATTCCAACACCAACACCAATTACAGAAGCTGTATCTCCATATTGCAACTTTTAATGTTTTTTTCATGAATACAATTAAATATATTATTAAATTAATTAATAAAGTAGTGACAATCGTCTTTTTCTTTTCTTTTTTTTTAATAATATTGATCCAATGAAAAGTATTATATTATATAATTAAAGCCTGTGATTAAATAAAGACCTGTTGAAACACTTTTCTCTGCAGGCTTTGTGTTGAAATGTCCCTGAGAAAGTCTCTTAACCAATGTTTAGTCGAACTCCATTTTTTTAGTAGTAGAACCTGCTCTAACAACCACATGATTTTAGTTCATGTTTTAAAGTTAAAACATTTTAAAAGGCATTTCTAAAATCCTTGTTGTGTCCTGAAGTCATAGTCAAAACACCATGTTGATCATAGACACAACATTATGTTTAATCCGACATTTAAGTTGAAAATAAAGAACTCTTTAATAAAAGATGGGAAAATGGTTATTATACAAGTTCAAAAAAGGAGAGATATAAAAAAGAGAAAGTGCATAAATGTGAACCCCTGTACATTTTTGTTTAATTTATGGTGTATTTGATTTCGATTTGACAGTATTTCTTTTTATTATTGGTGTGTCTTGTCAAGTTTGTTTAATTTGTGCAATCTAAAATAAAGACAAAGTTAAAAAATATATGTTTAATCCCTCAAACAGCCAATGAATGTCCAGCATCATGTGTTTAATCATGAAACGGCCAATGAGTGTCCAGCATCATGTGTTTATCCTGAAACGGCCAATGAATGTCCAGCATCATGTGTTTATCCTGAAACGGCCAATGAGTGTCCAGCATCATGTGTTTATCCTGAAATGGCCAATGAGTGTCCAGCATCATGTGTTTAATCCTGAAACAGCCAATGAATGTGTTTAACTCTTAGCTGCCAAGGACCAGTATACTCATCAAATCATCTGGGATCCACGCTGCCAAAGACAAACGCTCGGTTTATGATAGAAGGAGCTTGTTCGCAGTCTGAATGATCCCAGCATCACCGACGAAGAGTAGGCCTACAACTAAAAATCACGTGATCTCAACAAAACCAAGATGGTTTACTCTCACTTAAAAAAAAAGAAAAGAAAGGAGACTGCGTCTGTCTTTTTAGACCCCCTGTGGAAAGATCATCGCGATGCATAATATTCTACCAGTAAGACTCCCTAATCGGGAGAGAAGCGACCGTAGGTCACTTATCTCCACAAATAGGGCAAAAATTTGTTTTTCCAAAATCTTCGGACGAATAGGTACCGGCCCCGGCTCTCCCGGACGCTCCTAGGCCGAGTTACGGCATTTTATGTGAGCTGCAGTGGAGGGGGTCCTCCACTGGGGGCGTCACCACTTTTGCATCCGTTCTGGAGCAGCAGGAGTGGGTGGTCCCCAGGAATTCCCCGTGAGCAGCCCCGTTGGGGTGGTCATTTGGTCATTTTTGCACATTTGGTCATTTTTTACACCTGGGGGTCCCTGAAGCTCCGGGGGTCCTTGGAGGTTGTAGTTTGGCAGGTAAGGAGTGTGTGGGCAAAATGTGGCATGGATGGGGGCAACGGTTGTGGAGATATGAGCAGGGCAAAAGTGTGACTGACTCACAGACAGACAGACAGACAGACAGACGGACAGCCGGTGGAGGTTTTGGTAGTAAATGCGACCTACGGTCGCAATGATACTGCATATCTAAGGTACCTGAAAATGCTCAAATTTGCTGGCAAGGGCAGCAATAGACAGTGTTTTAAATCTGGCAGTTAAAGAGTCCAACATCATGTCATCATGTGTTTAATCCTGAAACGGCTGATGAGTGTCCATGCAACAGCCAAGCACCCTGTTGAAGTGTCCTTGAGCAAGGCATTGGGCACCATTCATTGCTCATTTACTTTGAAGTAGCTCTGGAAGACTGTGTCTTATCAGTCCGGCCACTTTTACATCAAACCAAGATGTTCAGAAAGGCACGGGTCCAGATCACAGAGAATCAATATCATTTTTGATATTTGCCCTTTGCGCCTCACTGCGTCGAAGACAAAACGTGCCTTGTCATTTCTCATTTCTTTCCCAGCAGCCATCTCCAGCTCAGCTTCGGTTAACAGCTTCATTTCAAAGAGTTTGTCGAGGAGAATGTTGAGATTGGCCTCTGAAATGCTGTCAATGAACCTGCTCCGCACAGGAAACCGTTTGTCTTCTGTTTCATGACTCGGTGTGCACTGAGCTTGTTGGCTTTGTTGTCTAGCTGAAAAGTCGACACGGCCTTCCCACACACATGAGCTGTTGTCGTCTCTTAGAAGCAGCTCAACACGCTTAAACCTTTTCTCTAAAGTCACTTGAAATGTTGAGATGTAGTTGGGAAATGATGACTGATCAACTTCAAATATTGCACTTCTTGGTACAGTTATGATGGAAACATCTTCAGGTGAAACGGAGAGGGTGTATTCTTTCTCTGGGAATAGTTTACAGGGAGGCCTTTCAATGTAAATCTCTTCTCCATTTATCTTCCTCCTTTCGTTTATCACTTCAACCAGCACAACATTCCTAGGTAGCAGCAATACATTCAGAGTTATGGGTTCATCATCATCAATCGGTGCATTCTGCGGTTTATAAAACAGTGACACTAATGCCTGAACAGTACTGGGCCCGAACAACATGTCTTTGATGATACCAAATAAAGATAATCTGGTTACATCTATGATGACATGGGTTTCTGTGATCATATGGGGTTTGATCAGCTCAAAGCTATCATCATCCATCACATGGACAACAGACAAGGATTTGCCTGCACCCGTGGAGAGGATCTCACAATGTGGAAGGCGTAGCTGACACACAGACCCCTGAGAACCATTTATGTCAAACAATGTTCCTGCAGGCCTCTTGTCGAGCTGGGATAGAAGCCTTCGGTGCCATGGGACTGTCCTGTAAGTCACATCTCCCTCTGCCTCCATCTTAAACACCAGATCGGTGACGCTGCATTGGAAAAGTCCTGTTTGGGTAGAGTGGAACCTGTAGCTTTCCTGGTTTTCTACAACAATGATATCAGGTGTAATTCTCTGTGTTTTGTCCAGTAGTGTAACATCATTTAAGCTACTACTGAGATCAGTTTCATCTTGGAGCTCCAATGAAGGATGTGGAGAGGACCGTGACTCTGTAACAGGATGTTCTTCCATCTCACCATGCAAAGGAACAGTTCCCTGAAAACAAAGAAAATTAAATATATTCAAGGATATTAAATAAACATAAATAAAGAGTAATTAGGTGTTTAGCAGATGCTCTTTCCCAGAGTGAGATAAACATACTGTACATAGTAGCAGAGAGCGTGTGGGTCCTCAGTCAGTATAGGATCACGGGTAAAGAACCTAGCATCAAACCAGCGGTTCTCAAACTATGGGTTGCGACCCAAATTGCGTCCGCGGGAAAGTAGCCTGGCATGGCAGAGGGCTTTTTTTTTTTTTTTTTTTGCACTGGCAGATTCCTCTGGTTTCCAGGCTAGTGCGTAGTTGGGATTGTGCATTGATAACCATTTTTAAATATATATTTAAATATAAAAAAAGAAGAAAAAAAAAAAAGACAGAGAAAATTAGCAATTTTGTGGCTGCCCAACTTGTTGGGATGAATAATATTAAGGACGAACGGTAAGGACCATCAAACATTTGATTGAATATGTTTATCCCATGGGTCCAGAGATCACCGATTTCTTTGAGAAAAAATAAAATGTAGGAAAAGGAGCAAAAAGTGTGTTATGAAGAAAATTCAAAATGGAGGAAAATCTCGGTGTGGAGAGATTCATCACATCCCAAGGAATCCAGGGAAAAAGACATTTAGATTTTCCGAAATACGGTTCAAGAGTTATAGGGCAAAAGTGGTCTGTTATTTGAGGTCAAATTATATAAACATTTTTTACTTAATTTTCGTAATTATTAGGCTACTAACCTCCCCTCCAAGTTTTGAAACCCTTTCCGAGAGAAAAAACTGGAGAATTTTCGATTCCCATGAGTCAAAGGGGAAAATTAATTCACTAATAAATGAATATCAATTAAAATGTACAACTTTCCACTTGCAAAATGCAAGCAGGCGATTCACGATGAAGCTGGTAGATTTGACATATGGCTCGAGTGCATGCCGCAAAAACTGTGGGAGGAGTAGTGCACCAAAATAAAGTTTATCTGGAAGAATAAAATCGGACAAGTACTATAGTCTAGTTGTTAGGGCAACCACACTAATAACTAAAAGCAGTGCTCGTCCGAGCACAGGTCTCTGCCAGGTCAGTTAGGTTATTGTGGCCGCCTGGTGGCGCTATAATAGGCCAATGTGTGTGTTCTTCGCCAATCTTAGGCCTTTCACAGCAATTGGATGCTGCATGCATGATTTGAGGCCAGTGTTGTATAAAGTACTGGAAACCCATACTTAAGTAAAAGTACCGATATTCCACTTGAAAGTTAATCAAGTAAAAGTAAAAGTCACCGATAATATTATTACTTGAGTAAAAGTATGAAAGTAGCTCTCATTAAATGTACTTAAGTATCAAAAGTACATAGTGTTAAAATGTACTTAAGTATAAAAGTAAAAGTAAAAGTACAAGTACAAGTAAAAGTACAAAAATGCTGAAGCAGCTGTGCCAGTGCCACTGCCAGTAGCAACAACTGCTTCTGTGTCTGCTGTATAACGTTCGTCTGTATCAGAGGAAGAAGTAGAGCCCTGCACGGGCCTAAAATGTGGGCCCGGGCCCGGCCCTGGCCCGTGGACTTCAGTCCAGGCCCGGCCCATGGCCCGCTTGGTGCCGCTATTTAAAGCCCGAGCCCGGCCCGAAGCCCGTCACCTTATTATTTAATTAATGATTTGTGTGCGTGGCTTTCACTGCTGCGCGCTGCAGCTGCACTCTCAAGGGGAGTCCATAGGCCTACTGTCACAGACCATCGAAATTTGCGTCGGAAAGGTCCGGTTCAACTACAAAATTACATCTCTTGCAACTTCTGAAAAGGATTACTCCTAAAAAGCTGCACGCACGTCAGAAAGTCGAAACTTTCCGACGAAAACTATGGTCGGAGACTCGGAGGGGACGGACCGACGGAGACTGAGAGACGTATGTACAGCCCTCTATAGCTGTGCTCGTCTTGTGCTCTGATTAAAAGAAAAGTCAACACAACACAACAGCACAGCAAGTAATTACACACACATCACAACGCAAGAAATCTTCCTCCACCCACGGTTTGTTATTTACTGTATATCTTCACAGCAATTAGATATTGATATTATTGTCGGCTTGCCGCCCGTGGGTTACAAGCCATCTCGTAAAATACAGAGTCCAGTACTAAAGAGTAAAGACGCACGCACGCATCCCGTAACTGATACGGGAGGTCGGGGAATCATTACAGGGCGATTTATTTGAGAAATGACGGTGAAATGGGTGAAACTAGTAACTACAGTAGTGCTCCTAATTCTCTAGTCTCGCTGTGTACGCAGAGTCGCAGAGGAGACTTGTGTGAGTGTGTGAAGAAAAGCTGTCAAGCCCTCGGCTCGTTGCGGCTCTCCAATGGCTAATGTACTCATGTCACGACCAATCAGAGCCGTGTTGCTATAGATACAGATAGAACCCATACCCTAGAAGGCTATTAGCCTACAAGGCTATGGGAGGCAGCACTCACACCACACTCCATTCTAAGCGCACACACAGAGATGTGAAATGCGAAATGTTCCGAGCATGGTTCTGAGCCCGGGCCCGGCCCTCGATTTGTAGCGAGTAACGAGGTGTCCAATTTTAATGTAGTGGAGTAAAAGTATGATTTTTTTCCTTTTAAATGTAACGGAGTAAAAGTAAAAGTTCAGGGTTGAAAAATATAAATAAAAGTACAAATTCTCAAAATTTGTACTTAAGTACAGTAACGAAGTACTTGTACTTCGTTACTTTACAACACTGTTTGAGGCATTGTGTTCCAAAAATGTGTTTTGCAAAAGTCTACCTGCTGGTGGCGCTATAACAGGCATGGCATTTGTTAATTTATGGAGAATGGAGTGTATTTTTGCAGAAACTCGCAAATGGCAAGAAACCACTCCATTCCTATTGAAAAGCTGAATCCACCTTCATAGGTATTTAAAGTCAGAGAAGGCAAAAATAGCAAAAATAGCTGATCTACAAGCTCAATGTTCGGCAAATCCCCTGAAAATCAACTGTCTTGCCAATGGCAGGAGTTGTGAAGTATTGACTACATCTGTAAGTTGGCCTCCTGGTTGCGCTACAAAAGCAACCTTAACCTCGAGGGAGTGCGCATACAAAGTTTTACACTGATCGGTGGAGTCAAAGGGAAATCTGAGGTGGCATTTCTTCCTCTGCCTAGTGGGAATGTGTGCCCAATTTCACCAAGATTGCACGCTGTGTTCATGAGAGGCATTTTGTGCAAAACTGACCAATCCTGCAATTGTAGACAATCAGGATGGAATATGGAAAAGAGGACAGATCTGTCGGAGTAGTGTCTACAACTGTGTTTTGCAAACATCTGCCTCATGGTGGCGCTAGAACAGGGCCATGTGAGAAATGTGGGGCAGAGGTTCTGAATTGGTATCCAGGGAGTGTGTGTGTACAGTTTGGCAGTTGACCGGGCCAACAGTGCCGGAGATTAGGCCAGGCGTCCTGGTGGTGCTATAATAGGCCAATGTAAAAAGGGTGGCATTTGTTCTTCGCCAATCTTAGATCTTTCATGGCAATCGGACGCTGCATGCATGATTTGAGGCATTGTGTTCCAAAAAAGTCTACCTGCTGGTGGCGCTATAACAGGCCAATGTGAAAAGGGTAGCATTTGTTTTTGAGATTTGAGAAATTTGAAGTGTATTTCTTCCTCTGCCTAGTGGGAATATGTGTGCCCAATTTCACAAAGATTGCATGCTGTTGCACATGCTGTTGCAAACATCAGCCTCATGGTGGCACTAAAACAGGGCCATGTGAAAAATGGACGGCAGAGGTTCTGAATTGGCATCCACGGAGTGTGTGTGCAGTCTGGCAGAGAACAAGCCAACGGCGCCGGAGATTAGCTAGTAACAAGACGGACGGATGGATGCATAGATGGACGGACAGGGGCGAAAACATACTCTCCCCCATGCCTTCGGCTGGTGGAGACAACCAGTGTATAAATATGTAGTGAACTGATTTGAATGCTTCATTATACTGAAAAGAACAACAACAATGCACATGACATCGTGTGAGCTTGTAGATCTGCTACTTTGGTGCGTGAGACCAGCCTGCAACAAAGTATAAATCAAGTCTAAAGTTTCATCTATGAAACATCTTCATCTCTCACTCTCATCACATCAGAGTCTGCCTGGCTGGGAGCTAGACTCATGCTGTCATATCCTGAAGAGGGCGCTATTGGTCCATGATGTTTGTTCAGCCAGTCAGAGACCTTGGCAGGTGACCAGCAGTATAAACTTTCTGTTTCACCAGTCACTGCAACAGAAGACAACAGACAGCAAGACATTTACAATTAGAATGAAACCATGAATGAACCATGATGTAATTTTCACCTTTGACACCCGATAGTTCATCATTTCTTTAGGAGAGACAACTGATCATTCCCTCCTAGTTTCATGAAAACTTGTTGTTATTTTATAGCCTAGTACAGGGGTTCCCAATTCCAAACTTTTTTGTCTCAGGGCACCCCATGAATATTGTTTTAATACGAGTCACCCTTACATTATATTTTTTACTCCCAGCACCTTATATATCGCCGTTGTCGGGTGGAATTGTATTTGTCATCTATAAAATGTACTAAACTAGTGAAAACAGACGATCTACAAGCACACAGCGCCTCGCGATGCAAGGCGTTGTGTGCTTGTAGATCGGATGTTTTCACTAGTTTAGTGCGACAGTCTTGTATGATGAAGCAGGGCTTTGCTTTACCAAAAGATGTACACATTTGAAACTTGGAGATACGAGGTTTCTGCCCGACAGTGACAATATTTTAGTGATTATGTTGCGAGGAAAACGTTGAGATAATAGCCATTTTGGTTAGAACTGACTGAAAAAAAGTTTAAAATGATACTAAATATTTTTTCAAGTGTCCAAATAAATTCAAAATTATTATCACATTATCTCGTGGCACCCCTGGACTGCCGTCACGGCACCCCAGGGTGCCCCTTCACCCACTTTGAAAACCCCTGGCCTAGTAAACTGACTCATCCCATCTTCTGTTCGAATGAAGGCAGGAGGAGGAGTCTGGTTTACGAGGCTAGTTATTTTATGCATGCACGCCCAAACACAATACACTTTTATTTATGTCCACATAAGAGAATGAAAGTAAGACTCACTTGGTTCTTGTGGATCCATCATCACAAACTTCAACATCCTCTCTATCACCTGCTCCTCTCTCTTCTTCCATTCTTCTGCTGTTACAGTTTTCCTTCTTGTGAGTCTTTCAAACAAGGTCCTCGGTCGTGTCTCCTGTCACAATAACAAGCAAGAGAGGGAAAATTCACTCAATCTTTTTACATAGTGTTTGTATTTGTTGATTACATACTGTAGGAGCCAGGGAGGAAAAAGGAACACATATTACTGTGTTCTTACATTGATCATAGAAATAACGTCAATAATAATGATACGAAACACAATCTGTTACAAGGATCATGTATGATGAAAAATATAAAGTAAAGAAATAAGTCAAATTAGGTTTAATCTATGAAACATCTTCATCTCCCACACTTACATCAATGTCTGCCAGGCTGGAGACTTCACTCATGGTGTCTGAAGAGCGTGTTTCACCACTCACTGGAACACAAGACCAGACAGCAAGACATTTACAATGACAATATGAACCATGATGTCATTTCCACCTTGACCTCTTTCACACAAAAGATAATATGTTCATGGCAGCCTACTGATCATTCCCTACAAGTTTAATGAAAATACACTCATCCATTCTTAAGTATGTTTTGTATAAATATTGAAAAGTATTAACAAGAGTTTGTGACTAATAGGCCTAACTACATTAAAACACAGTTGATGTTTGTTTTTCCATGTCTTGAAAGGTTAACATTATTGAACATCCAGTGTTTCCAGCTTACAGTGATGATATGCAGTATACAGGATAGATAGGCCTACTCACTGATACCGATATTTATACTCACTGCTTGGATAAAGGTGCTCTTTGCTGTTCCTTCTCCTGACAGCTGGTAGAGATGATTCTACTGGATCCTTCATCACAGACTGAAAATAATATGAAATATAAAATGAATAATTAAATGTGTTTTATTGAAACTGCAATGAAAACATTCTCTTCATCTCTCACTCTTACATCAGCGCCAGCCTGGCTGGAAACTTCACTCATGGTTCCAACTCCTGTAGAGCGAGTTCCACCACTCACTGGAACACAAGACAACACACATCATTACACTACCTCCAGGTTTGATCAAAATACACCCAGACATTCTTATGTTCATTTGAACGAGAACACACACAACGTGAACGTGTCCGACAAAATAGTGAAAATAGTCTGTCTGTGGGTTTTATAAATATTGAACCAATGAAAGTGACTGAATAAAAACTACAATGGATCCATTGAAACACAGGTTTTCTTCTCTTATTATTTGTATTCTGTAACGTTATTGAACATCAAAGGACCTGACAGTGATGATATGCTGATAAACAGCATATTGATACTCACTGCTTGGATTAATCCACTGCTTGCTGTTCCTTCTCCTGACAGCTGGTAGAGTTGATTCTACTGGATCCTTCACCACAGACTGAAAATAACACATAAAGTAAAGAAATAATAATTAAAATGTGTGTGATTAATGTCAGACTAAAGTTTCATCTATGAATCATCTTCATCTCTCACACTCACATCAGCATCAGCCTGGGTAGGAGCTTCACTGGTGGTGTGATATCCTGAAGAGCTTCTTCCACCACTCACTGCAACACAAGACAACAGACAGCAACACATTTACAATGACAATAAAAACACTGCAACAGAAGACAACAGACAGCAAGACATTTACAATGACAATAAAAACACACCTGGATGTGAAAACATCTCTAGATTCTCTACATGTCTGTTCCTCACATTTTGACCGTGACCTCTTCCACACAAGAAAATATCATCT